>NC_051280.1:31072244-31672244 GCF_015220745.1 Sebastes umbrosus | reverse complement strand
ATGCTGCTTTATGCAAATGAAATCAATGAACAACACCAAACAATGACAGGTATTGTCCAGAAACCCTCACAGGTACTGCATTTAGCATAAAACAATATGCTCCAATCATAACATGACAAACTGCAGCCCAACAGGCAACAACAGCTGTCAGTGTGTCAGTGTGCTGACTTGACTATGACTTGCCCCAAACTGCATGTGATTATCATAAAGTGGGCATGTCTGTAAAGGGGAGACTCGTGGGTACCCATAGAACCCATTTACATTCACTGATCTGGAGGTCAGAGGTCAAGGGACCCCTTTGAAAATGGCAGTGCTAGTTTTTCCTCGCCAAAATGTAGTGCAAGTTTGGAGCGTTATTTAACCTCCTTTGAGACAAGCTAGTATGACATGGTTGGTACCGATGGATTCTTTAGGTTTTCATAGTTTCATATGATACCAGTATCTTCACTCAAGCTTTAAAAGAAATTAGTGGTGTTACATTTGCGCTACTATTGCGTAAAAAAGATGTTCTCCTCTCACTGTGACAGATTGTGTTAAAATCTTCATTGTCTCTCCGTTTGATTATATGGAGAGACAAATAATAATCCCTTTATAGACGCTGTAAGTAAAAAAAGACACAGCTACTACTCCTACACGCAAGACTTTTTGACTCTGTTTACATTTAGATTCACCTGATTTGAGGCTGTTTTTCAACTTTTTCAACCGTCTGAAACGACTAAAAATGAATCCTCTATGGCACAGAGATGTTTGCATTTAATTTGTCTGTAACGGAGCTTTTCAACAGTTTGTCAAAACGGTTGAAACTGTTGAGTCTAACTGAACTGCAAACCTGCTGAACTTCATGACCTGTTGGTGTTTGATGTTTGCAGTAACCCTCCACAGACTGGAGGACAGATGCAGAAAATAAAACAGTATAAGTATGATGTTCCTCGTTGGTGGTCTTGTGATTTTCGCGGACCGACTCACGGTCGATGATTTGGGTCGGTGTTTCCAGCAGGGTGAGTGTCATGTGTCTGTTACAGTAGATTACACGCTTCAGATTAAAAACACATTCATGCTGCTCTTTGATGAGGCTTTTCACAGGCTGACACGTGCATTCAGGGATGCTTAATGATCTCTGGTAATCACTGGGCTTTTTTATAACATCATATCCTGCTTTAATATAATCGGTTCATCAGGGAGAGTCAATCAAATCAAATCAAAAGTGCATCAGAGACTGACAGAGACCGTTTCTGCAGCTGTTTGATCAGGCATCACTAAATAAGTCTGACTTACTAAGACCTCAAAATCAATGGATAATGCACATTAGTCAACCTAAAGTTTAACTCTTGTAGATCATGACTGTAACAAAATCTCTGTTCACATCCTACTAACGGCCTGTTTTGGCATTTTGTTTGGAGGACTCATAAGAAATTCTCTGGAAGGTGGGTGCTACGCTTCCGCAATGGCGCCAAGAGCAAAGAACGTATATTGATAAGAAGCAAAAGCCAATTGGTCGTTCCATTGCAGCATTAGCGCCATTTTGAACAGAAAGCGACTACCGGACGCCGGTAAAGCGTCCACCTACAAAGTACAAAAAATAAATTATTTCTATTCTATTGTCATATGTAATATCTCAACCGAAATGTCCTGTGCTTTTGCGTGTTAGTAAATAGCCTACAACTCCATTAAATCCTGTTGATGTCATGCTACTAGCGCTACTATCTACTGGCCGATAGCCGGTTGTTTGGGAAAAGAGACGTTAGCACATCCACCACGGTACAGGCTGACAGCATACAGCCCATAGGTGTATTAGAAGATAATAAAAGTGATGAATTACAGCCAATATATCCATTATTACAGCCACATACAGCTAGCAGGAAGCTGGCAGAACCAGATGTGTCATATGAGCGTGCAGAGCGGTGCGGTCCTGTGGGTCTGATGCATGTTCATTATGGAGAGGAAAATAACTCTGGATTCAGATATTACTAATTTTACTACTTTTAGGACATCATGATTTAAATGAGGGATATTTAAGTGTTCCTACTGGGAAGTTGAGTTACCTATAAAAAATGATCCTCTGATTTACAGACGTCTCTTTACACATCCAAAGACTTATTGGCGTTTTCAGTCCAAAATGGCGGCAGCACTACCACAGCGCCATCTAGCGGCTGTTGTCAAAAAAGCACCAGAGCTTCGTCTCTTTGCTTCTGGACTCTTTGCTGTGGGCCTGGACAGTGTTATCGGCCGTTAGCTAGCCAGTAGGGCACGCTCACATGCACGACAAAGCGAGGAGAAGCTCTGATTACATCCCACACACAAACAGGGAGTGAGACTTCATTCTCTGCTCAGGTAGACATTACTCCTCTATGTCCTTACAAAGGCAATAATTGTTTGATGCTACTCTAGGGATAATGAATTTAGCACTTTAGTGAACATGAGTCAGTTTGTAAAGTTTAGTCTAGTGTAATAAAGTATGGAAGTATTATTTCCATTTTAAGGCAATATTCTTAAAACAACAGGAACATACAGAAGGTGAAGAACACAAAATGTTTTGGATAAACTGTGGGAGTGTGTGTGTCAGTGTGTGTGTGTGTTTGTGTGTGCGTGCGTGCGTGCGTGTGTGCGTGCGTGTGTGCGTGTGTAACGGACCGGATCCTGCAGCCAGTAGAAATTTGCCTACAGAAGAAGATTCCCAAAATAGAACAAGATAACCTTTGATACTCGATACTGCTGCAGTCCCACTGTGCCAACACACACACACACACACACACACACACACACACACACACACACACACACACACACACACACACACACACACACACACACACACACACACACACACACACACACACACACACAGACACACACACGCAGCACTAGCACCTGTGCTACAGGTAGACTTGGCTGTCAGTCACATGATATTTACCTTGAGGGCTGAAATGATGACAGTTAGACTTCAGACAAACACTTTCTCTTCTCTCAGCTGCACCTCTTTGTCTCACCTTCACCGACATGACTAATAGTCATAACACCAACTCTTCACTTGACGCCACCTGACCTTGACCTTTGAACTCCCTAAGGAGGGATGTAGGTCAACTGAAAACTATTAAATGTTTCCTTTAGGGATCTAACATATATGATATGAAATGACAGAACATCAGGTGAACAACTGCAGTTCTTCAGCTCCAGGCAGGGTTTGATGATAATAATCACTGTCAGCCTTTGATCGAGCTTTTCTCTCATGAGAGCAGTATGTTACATGATAACAGGTAAGAAGAGGAATATTGAACTGAACAAAAACAGTTTGAAGTCATTTGAACCCAGGACTTAAATCAACAAGGTGCTGAGAGGACAGCAGACCTCCAGTTCAGCTTCTGTTGAGTCCATCATGGAGTCTAAACAGAAACCATCCTCAGTCACACTCGGTCAGATTCTAACGGGCTGTACCGTCGGTACATGGTACTGTAGGGAGAATGAAATAAAGTAACAGATAAGTGAAGGAACACAAAGTGAGCAGAAGTTATGATGGAAGGAAGAGAGAGTCTGAAGGAACAGGTGTTATAGTCGTGTTGGGGTTCAGCGCTGTGGTCTACTCTGGTGAATGGTTTGACATTTATGACATTTAGACATCAACACGCATACAGACAATGAGTGTGAAGTTGTCTAATAAAAACAAGTCTTCTTAAATATTCCGTGACGTTTCTCAACACTGAGTCATGTTGCAGGTAGTTACCAAGCAAAATCACATTGCGATTATCATTTGCTTTTTCCCTTTTTTCTATGATATTGATTGTATTTTGTGTGGATGTTTTTATGAACTGTTTGACTAAAAAGGAGGCTGCTTTCTTGGCAAATGTATTAACGTAGATGCATTAATCTAAACAAAGATTAAATACAGTAAATTAGTTAATACTCAAATATTTATAATCAGTATAATATAAACAATCAATGTTGAGTAACTCGGATTATTAAATGTCTATTAATGTGTTTGTCAACAACTATGACTCCTGCCATGAAGCATTCAAAACCGGCGTATTAAAAGTTAACGGATGCTTAATAACAGTATGTAATCATAAATATGTCTTATAAACTGTTAAATGCTTCACTGTATAATTGTTATATTTGCTTCCACAGGGAGGTCAGAGCAACAGTTTCTCGCACATTTGCGATATCGGCAGAATAAAAGAGGGCAGTGAAAGTAAAACTCCATGTAGTCCAGATAACAGACGATCCCTCCTCTCCTTCCTGTTCCTCCACGCTGACCTTTCCCCTTTTTTCCTTTAAGCCTCAATGATGACAAATAATCTCCAAATCCATCATCAGCTAACAACAATAAAGAAAGAATCCACCTGAAAGCTTTACAGGTAAAAAAAGATTAAAGATATAAGCCAATAGGAGCTGGCATGTGAGAAAGTATGCACCCCATCACAGTAAAGATCCGATAGAGATCACTTCAGCGCAGAGCGGTCGATAACCTCCAAAGTGCTGCGTTATCAGGGGAGCCCGGCGCATTTCACACGCCTTCAAACAAAAGCTGCCTTAGAGAAAATGAAAATGGGGGTTTAATGCCCTGTAAGACTGCAGGGTTTAACAGAGTGTGTGTGTGTGTGTGTGTGTGTGTGTGTGTGTGTGTTGAAGTCTTATCAAACCACTGCTAAAAGCTACTTAGAGGAAACCCACAGGAGCGACCACACAGACTCAAAATAGACGCACACTTCCCAAAATGCACCCTGTGTGATTGGAGCCCACACGCTCTCGTCTGGGTCATTTAGAGGAATATGATGCCGCCTCGCAAGTCAGTGCAATTATCTACTGAGGAGCTCGAAAGCTTTAACTTGTTTTGTATGACGGTGATATCTGCCAAGAGATCGGGCTGGTTTTAAGTGTGCCAAAAAAAAACACCAACAACCACATTTTGAACATGTTTTCTTATTTTTTCCTGCAACAAAAAAAGGTTATCTTTCAGCCTTGGGTTAGTTTGGCTCTAAATAAAAAAACAGATTCCTGGGGAATTCGGCAGAAGGATGGAGAAGCAGCTGATCTATTCTGGACTCTTCAGGGCTCAACAATAACAACAACGATTGCCTGATTGCCCGGGGTGAGCAAAATGTCATGTCGGGCTAGTTACGCTAGCAAATCACTTGTCCGTATGGGTAAGTGGTGAATTTACTGATATCATATGAAACTATAAAACCTAAGGAATCCATCGGTACCAACCATGTCATACTAGCTCGTCGCGAAGGAGGCTAAATAACGCTCCAAACCTAGGCTAAATTTTGGCGAGGAAAAACTGTCACGGCTCTTTCAAAGGGGTGTTTGTCATTGTTTTGTGATGTTCATTGATTTCCAATAATAAATATATACATACATTTCCATAAAGCAGCATATTTGTCCACTCCCATGTTGATAAGAGGATTAAATACTTGACAAATCTCCCTTTAGGTACATTTTGAAAAGATAAAGAATGTGATTAATTTGCGATTCAATATTTGAATAGATTGATAGTCCTAATTAAACATGACAATTAACTTTGGTATTTGTTATTATTTGATTACCGCTAATAGATAAAACAAATTGTAAAGGGTGTAGTAAAAATGGACTTTCTGGAGTTGAGTTACGTATAGGGATGCTAATTTTGAAAAAAATTCTTAACCGATAACCGACCCTCGTTAACTGATTATTAACCGTTAACCGGCAAGATTTTTGCTTTGCATGCAGCGGTGCTCCAGCTGTAGTGTATGACTTTTTCTCTTCTTATCGATATACGTTCTTTGCCGACACCCGGTGTAGAAAACAGTGAAGTGCATGACCTTTCGAGCCAACGGATGGTGTAAAGTGATACTCAAAAAATACATTTTCAGCGTAGTATTTTTTTAAACTGACAAAACAGAAACTCCATGTTTGCGGGGCCTAAAAATAAAAGTGACTTTAAATCAAAGTGACAGGAGTGAAGTCTCTGGGTGTGACATCATGTGTTGGCAGAGGGCTCTTTTGCTCTTCAGTGCCGGAGAGTTTGGCCTGGAGGTAAAAGAATATTTGGACGGTGGAAGTGAAAAAGAAAACCCTTCTCCACTGCCTAAAAACACTTGAACTCCTGATTGCTTTGGCAGACGAGTTCAGTTGGCTGACAGACAGCTGTTGTATTGGGCAGCTCCCAGATGTGTATATATATAAATATACAGTATACTGTGTGACTGTTTCCCAGCATAACTCCAGACTATTTAAGAGAAAGATCTTCTAAATAAAAGCACCAACAGGTAACCTATGTGCACGCATCTTTCTACTGCATCCACAACCAAAACACAAAGCTTCCGCCTTAATTCAATTACATCCGCCAGCTGCAATCTGGAGAAAAAGAGGAGGAGGAGGAGGAGGAGGAGGAGGAGGAGGAGGAAGAGGAAGTGTTGACCCAGACTTTGGCTCTCGGTGTAGCTGACTGTGATCTCAGGGGGAACCGAGCGGCTGAGCAGCTGTGTTAGCCAGGAAATGTACAACACGGTGCAGAGAGGTGCAGTGCAGCAGCTACAAAACTCCCTCATTGGATTTATATGATGCTGGAGTTTATGCTTCGTCCCCGTGGATACGGAGGCTGAACCCTCGGCTTCATCTTCTCTCCCTTTCTTTATTTATCTATGTCATACATTGTTATTTTAAGGATAAGTTAAGCTACTCAGAAGTACCATTAACTGGCTTAAGGGTGATACCGTACATGTCGTAAAACGAAAAGGTTTGATAACAGGTCCGCAAATTTCATGGTAATTATAGGTCATAATTAGCAAGTAACCTTTTAGAAATTTCTTTGGAATTACTGCCAAATTACCCCAATATTTACCTCAAAATCTATCAAAAATTACTTTATTATAAACATGATTTAATAAATATATTCCGCTATTTCCCCAATAGCTGGTAATTTATTTAATACATTTCCAGGAAAAGAAAACAAAGTTAATTGAAATGCTTTATTTGCATGTCTGCTGATAAAAAGATAATTAGCAAATAATTTCTTATTAAAATTATATTAATATATTAAAATTAAATTTAAATGTTGGGGTAATTTGGCAGTAATTCCAAAGAAATTAATATAACTTATGTGCTAATTATCACCTAATTACCATGAAATTTGCGGACCTGTAAAATTACCCAAAATATAAATAAACTATGGTGTATTATTAAGTAATATATTCTTATTAATTATATAAAAGTAATTAAAATGAGCTCCACCTTTACCAGCTGCAACATTAAAGTGATGAACACATTAATGCATCAATAATTATAAACCAATAATATACCAGATTATATATTATTCTGAAACGGGCCAGATGTTTGGCAGATTTCCACCATGAGTAATTGTGCTGCATTAGCTACCAGCAGTTCCTGTTCCCACTGATGTAAACACAAGAATCTCCCAGATTACTACTTGTTAATACTGAAGAAGATCTGAAGTTATGCGGAGTACTCAGTACTCTGTGGACATCAGAGAAACTGCCATCACAGGAAAAGCAAGTTCCACTGATTCCAGCAACCTGTGTCTCGTGCTACGAGTTTAAGGAAACTAAAGTTTAGAAGTTCACATATCAGGTCAGAAGACGTTGGGTGGGAGTGTCAGCAGCTCCCGTCACTTAATGGAGTCTTTTACCAATAAACACAAGCCCATTTGCTTCCAGTAGAGAAGCTCAGCAGACGAACGCTGGTGTAAATGTGCGAGCTCTGAGGCAGGGCGTTGCTGTAGAAGAACATGTGTGCTCAGTTAGCGTTGACTGGGTAAATAAAGCTTCAATAAATACAAGTTAAACCAATCATAAGCCCTTCAGCTGGTTGTGCTGAACGGTTAGAAAACGGAGCTTTGCTTCGATTATATCGCCGTTTTGGTTTCTACTGTGAATACTCTGTTTCTGCTGTGGCTTGACGAGAGTGCGTTTTAATCCCGGCAGATTATATACCGTACAAATACACACATATATGAGTACATAATCCAGCAGCTGTGTAAAACCATCACACAGTATTAGCCTTTCACACTCAGATCCCAGATATGACTGCCTTCTGCTCATTTGGAAATAGAGTATGTCACAGAGCCAACGACGTGCTGCTCACTGCCAAATGGCATTCTGGGTAGTAATGTGAACTGTGTCAACCTGTCACTCATGTGTTTGAGCCGTCAGAGGAGGGATTTCTTTTTGTCTTTATGCTTCATTTATCATATTCATAAGTGGAAAGTAGTTGTAAATGAAGTTTAACTTTTGGGTTCCCTAAAATAGTTAATAAACAGGATGAACGAGCCGTCAAGGTTACTCGACTGGATGGCGTACACTCATCACGAGTAACGTTAGCAGTCAGCAAGTAGTTTTGAAAGGACAACGCCGGCGGTCTCCTCCGCTCAGCTGCTCAGCGGGCAGAGAGAGAGACAGCGGGGGAAACGACCTGTAGAGTCGGCATATTTTCAGATCAAGCTCTGTTAAATAAGAGTTTATATTATAATTTATTTAGCTTAGTTGATTAATTGAATAATCTGTTGTGTTGTTCTTACTCGACTAAGATTTATTTATTCGATTAGTAATTTTTTATGCTTTTTTTTCATGTTGAATCAACTAATCGATGAGTTGTTCCTAGTTTTCCTAGCCAGATGTTTTGACATCTTTTGACCTGCGAATCAGTTCTGTCTTCACCTGAAAAGTTTACAGATTAAAGGTTTTGGCTGCAGCGTTGAACCGTTTTGATGCTACTGATTTGATCCAAACCGTGACTCTCCTGCTCGTCAGCGCTCCTTACGAGCCTGACGAAACTTTACTCGCATTTCATCCCAGTTGCCAGACGGAGCCCGAGAGAGTCGACCAGCGCACCCTTCAACCCTCCGGGACCTTAACCGCTAGCGACGACTTCCTCCATCCCTCCCTCTGTTGCCGGGCATGGCGAGAGCGGCGGAGGTGCTTCCATGTGCTGCAGAGAGTCAGCTGCTTGGCGAGGCTCTCGTGTTCCCCCCGGTGCTCCACCCAGCAGCCCCCGAGCAGCCCGACCGAGAGGAAATACCAACGTGTGCTGCTAAAACAATGTGGTTTTAATCTGAGGGGCCTTTAGCTCAGTTTCTCCCTCAGTCTCTCAGGAGCTCTCTCTCTCTCTCTCTCTCTCTCTCTCACTGCTTTATACAAGAAAACACTTTCACTTCGGAGGTTTAGTCAGCAGAAGATTGTTCTTCTACATCTCTGTTCTCCCTTTCTTCTTCTGTTTTTGATCATCTCCTCCTTTTTTCTATCCTCTTCCTCCCTGCCTCCTCAGCTCCCTGTCGCTAAAGGACTCCTACTCACTGCGAAGTGCGGGAACACAGAAACTCCCTCAACCTTGATACCTCGCTATTCACACTTCAGGCCTCGGCCCAAATCAAACATGGCTGCAGACATTAATGTTGTAGCAGCAGCTGAGAGGAGATCAAAGTGGGCAGATGGTTAAAAAAACACAAGCGAAGGACTCGTTAGACGTCTTTTCCTGTCACTTTTGAATCAGTTTGTGTTGAAGAACTGGACGGCCGAGACGTCACGCTGAGAGCTTTCTCGTGAAGTGTTTGGGTTTTAAAGACTTCTCTCTTTTCCACTCCTCACCGCGACATAATGAGCGAGGGTGGTGTCCTCCATCATTTCACGTCTGGGGTTTCTTTTTCTGTCAAAATGTAATCTTCCATAAACAGAAATCACCCTGAGAAAGCAGTGAAATATCGCCCCGACTCCCACACATTTCACCTCTCCAACTCAACCTACTGTATATCCCACTTAATGCCCAAGCTATGAAAGAAGAAAACACAATTTCCTATACAGTCCGGAGCAGATTTAAAGCTGCAGAAATGTGAAATCCGAGGGCGTTACAACTTAAACAGCCTGATGTGACCACAGGAACTGGGTGTGAAACAGCAGCTCTGGTTCACTCCATCGTGGTGTTTGAAAGTTGGCCGGCAGGGTGAGCTGACGGTGAATAAGACACAATAATAAGTTTTGGACAGGGAAGGTCGCTGGGTTGATTCTACAGACTGTCCTCGAGCAAGAAAGCTGCTGAATGTCTCAATATTAGTGCCGGGGATCCAACCTCAATGCTTCTTTGGTACCTACTGAATATGTCCTCAGCATGGAGCATCAAACCGGACTTTAACTCTTCTTAGCTTCTTGTTTCGTTAGACAGTTTCGGATTCAAAGCAGCATTTTTGACTATTTTATTCAGTCAAAGCTCTTGTACGGCTGCCAAGCCCGTTCTCATTACCAGGGCGTCAAAAACCGAGGCTTTGTCACGCCCCTTGGGGTGTGATACCGACGCACAAGGCACCCTTTCATCAAGCTTTCGATTAAGTACAACGTAAACCCATCTAGCAGTCAACGCTTAGAGAAAGTAGTTTCAAGAGCGAAAGAGACACACCGGGCGGGAGAGGAGGTGGATGGGTCCAACAAACACAGGGCTTCTATCCATGAGGTTAAGTTTCACTTTCACTTTACAATCAGCTGTTTGTTTGTGTCCTGTATTCACTTTCATTTTCACTCCACAAACATCGTAGTTTCAAGCCCAACCATGTTGTTTTTTCCCTAAACCTAACTATAGTGGTTTTGCTGCCTAAACCTAAGCAATTGTTTTTGTTTGAATTCACAACCAGGTGTTTACTGCGACTGAAAAGTGACACACCGAGGGGGCGTCTTTTAGGGATAATGTTCAGCGAGCCTGTTGCGAAATGAACCCCGACAGGGTGCGGAGGGGTCTTGAATCAACCCCGTCCGAGTTCATTTTGCAATAATGACCTTCACTGTACATTATCCCGCTTATTACACGGCAACTTACTAAATAAATCAATAATTTGACACAAAATGGCTGTGTACAGAGATCACAACTGCGTTCGAGCAAACGGTTTCTTATTGATAGCAGCGGGTCCGCTATAAAGGAATACTAATAATTGTTTCTGACGGGGAACTTTGTCACATATCACCCTCCTTGCTCTCTTTCCATGTTTCATGTCTATCTCTACTGTCAAATATATATACATTAAAGTATTATTTCCGTATATTCCCTATGCCAAAAACTATTCAAACTAGGGGTGTCGCGATACATCGGTATTGGCGATAACCGTGATATTTAAAAATGAAACATTGATATCATGTAAATATTACACATAAGATGATATTGTGTATATAATCCAGTACCTCTTAAATAATTTCATTTCTGCAGTTCTGGTTCCAGACTCTCTCTCCAGCTCCCTACACTCATATTTTGTGTGTAACTCATTTGCAAAAAAACAGAGACAAATGCACAATAAACAAAAATGAATTTCCCTGATAACATAATTATAATCCTTTTTTCAAATGTTCTATAGATATCATGATAATGTTGTTATTGTGAATTATTTTCGCTACGATAACTTCCCTATTTCAAACGATACCCAGCCCTATACTTAAAATATTAATTTGCACATATATAAGATACAGGAGCTCGAGCACAAGACGAGGTATTTGGTCAGTGAGGCGCAAAAAGCAGAAACATTTTCAGTTATTTTCAGTAAAGGGATTAATGATGAAGACGGACAGAAACATTCTGCATGTTGAAGAGTCGATTTGTTCTGGTTTGATTTAATTCAACGGCTAAAATGCAAATAAAATATCCCTTCAGTGAATAAATGCCAGACTATGTGGGCTGAAACTCGTCGAAAGGCTCGACTTCATTACCAGATGAAGAACAACCTAAACTCTGTTCTGCTGTACAAATACAGACACTAAATAAAACCTCATCGTACCAAACTACTTCATTTGCTGATGGATATATGACATTTGTGCATAATTTGGCAGATGTAAACAAACAACCCTCCGCCAACTGTCAAACCACAGGGTTGAAATCTGTCACGAGTCTGAAACTGATTGATTGACAGGTCAAAATACAACATCGTAACACCAAAATACACCAGCTTTTTGTTTACTGATGCAGTTACAGTTTGTTTTCATCAGCAAAACAAACATTATTCATCACCGTACCTTGTTTACCTCTACTATTTAATATTAAAAATTGAAAAAAAAGAAACTCATCTGGAACAAATTAGGAGGAAAACGTCACATAGTTGAACATAGTTTGAATGTTTTGTTTTTTTACGGTAGAAAATAAAGCAGTGATTCTGCTCACAAAGCAACGGCTGAAGCTGGACGTCTTCCTGTAACCCTGAATATCCTCAGACTGGATCCCGGCCATGAGACTGGAGTCCAGAAGCCTCCGCTACGCCGTAGTTATAGCACACACACACACAGACACACACACACACACACACACACACACACACACACACACACACGCAGCTGGTGCTTAACCACCTCTGGTGACCCCAATCGTTCCAACTGTACAGATTGAGTTTCCACAGCATCTGTGCCGGCCACATGTGTGTATCTAACATGGCTAATATGGCTAATCCCCAGGCCCACAGACACACACACACTGAGACCATGGGTGGTTGTATCTGCAGTGGTGGGTGGATATCAACAAGCCAAATCCCTGTTTGACCCGCTAACAGAGCAGCTGCTGACGGCAGACACATTACTCAAACTAGAGAGTATCTTAAACTGTTTCTGTGGAGCTGCAAAAGATGAATCAATTAATCCATTAGTTGTCAACTATTCAAATAATCTGCAACTATTTCGGCAATCGATGTTTGGAGCGTTATTCAGCCTCCTTTCCGACAAGCTAGCATGACATGGTTGGTTTTGTTGTTTCATATGATACCAGTATCTTCACTCTAGCTTTAAAACTGAGCCCGCTACAAGCTAAAAATCGCAAGTTGCGTTAAAGAAATTAGTGGCGTTAAATTGAATTTGCGTTATTATCGCGTTCATTTTGACAGCCCTAGTAAAAATGTTTAAAGCTTGTCTGATTCCAGCCTCTCAAGAAACTCCTTTGATAGTAAAATAAATATATTTGAGTTTTGGACTGTAGTAGTGTGAATACGTCGCATTGAGCTCTGGAAACACTTGAATGGGCTTACTAGGATTAAATCAAACTAATTATTAGTTCCAGCCTGAATAAAGATGTAAATGACCCCGACAGAAATGGTGCTGCTTGTAGTACTTTCTCTCTCCTAACAGTGATAGAAGATCTTCTTATTTGACCTTCTGCTTGTGTCGCTCTGTTTGGTTTATGTGTCAGGAGCAATATTCAAGCTGATAACAGTCAATACGCGTTCAAAAATAACGTTGATTTTGCCCGGTGGAGGCTCCAGGCTCCACATGATGATGTGATAAAGCTTGCGTGGAAAATATAAACATATATTTAGGGGCTGCAGCAAATGCTGATTACTCTCTCAATTAAACTTTTGACCATAAAATGTCAGAAAATAATGGAAAATGTCCTTCGAATTGCTTCCCAAAAAAACCCAAAATATTCTATTTACCATGCCAAGATGAAGAAAAACAGGATACTTACAAAGCTAAAAACATTTTTGCATAAAAACTAATAGCCTATAGTTAGCTCATATTTTGTGCCATAAAGCAACCACATCTCAAAAATCAGTTTTTACCATCATGGTCTCATTTGTTTACTGTAATTTGTCTCCATACTGATGTTATCATGAGCTACTGATGTTAAAATGATGCTCGCAGCAGCAGCAGCAGCTTCTGGTGAATAAATACTGTGGTGAAGCACACCGAGGTGGACTGAAGTGAACTCTGTAAAGAAACACTATTTGCCTCTTTCTAAATAGTTTTACTTTCCTGGCAGACATACAGAAAGACAGACAGACAGACAGACACACAGACAGACACACAGACAGACACACAGAGAGACAGACAGACAGACAGACAGACAGTCAGACACACAGACAGACACACAGAGAGACAGACAGACAGACAGACAGACAGACACACAGAGAGACAGACAGACAGACAGACAGACAGTCAGACACACAGACAGACAGACAGACAGTCAGACACACAGACAGACAGACAGACAGACAGACAGTCAGACACACAGACAGACACACAGACAGACACACAGACAGACACACAGACAGACAGACAGACAGACAGAGAGACAGACAGACAGACAGACAGACAGACAGACAGTCAGACACACAGACAGACACACAGACAGACAGACAGACAGACAGACAGACAGACAGACAGTCAGACACACAGACAGACACACAGACAGACACACAGACAGACAGACAGACAGACAGAGAGACAGACAGACAGACAGAGAGACAGACAGACAGACAGACAGACAGACAGACAGACAGAGAGACAGACAGATAAACAGACAGTCAGTCAGACAGACAGACAGACAGACAGACAGAGAGACAGACAGATAAACAGACAGTCAGACAGACAGACAGATAAACAGACAGACAGACAGACACACACACAGACACTCCGTCTCCACCTCAGTGCTCATTTACATTTAGATGAGCCCATTAAGATCCATAAACCACCAACACCACCTCTACTCCCTCTTCCTCGTTCCTCTCAGTTTAAATAGAAAAAAAACAGAACAGCCAAATGATTTGGGGATTTGGTGAGGTGAAGAGAAATGACCACTTTCAGCTCACCTCCTTCTTCCTCTCTCCTTCTCCTCCTCCTCTCCCATCGCCAGCTGCTGTTTCAAAAAGCAGCAGCTGGAATCCCGCCTCCACAAACACCTCATTTCAGGTGATTGAGGTTGAACAAAACTAATAATGTAGTAATGAAGACGGACACCGAAGATGGAGCCGCCAAAATAAACACTAATCGTGAGGAAACAACGACGAAACAAGCTCAGGTGGGTGTTATACCAACACTCGCTGTGATTCCCTCTCAGAGGAACGGAGCGGGAAAGAGGACGGGATATTTCAACATCGCCGTAAACGTGAGTTATAAGAACTGGGTTCCTCTCAAACAAGCGGTGCTTTGATGGAGGAAGGAAGATGTAAAACCTGAAGGAGACCCCAGACGTAAAGGCCAAGAGTCTGAGTCTGGCAGATTTATGGTATGGCTGTACTTCATGTAAAGGCCAATATCAACCCACAGCAGCAATTTAATTCACTGAGAGGAAGCTTAAAGGGGAACGACTATATATGTAAAATAAGCTGTATAACGATTCAGGCTATATTAGCCAAACACACCAAAACTGAAGCCGTTGAGTTGCATTGTGGGTAATGTAGGTGCCACAGAGAATTTCTTCCCACCTGAAACACATGAACACGCCACCCGGCCACAGACAAGTGTAATTAGAGGAGGCTGTTTGGTGTGTTATCAGCGTGTTTGATCCGGCATGTGATCCCAAAGTTTCCTCAAGATACTAAATATAAAATGTGTATTAAATGACAATGCACAAGACATCTAGAATATATTCATTTGATAGAAGGAGAGGGAGCAGCGCTACTGTCAGGTAAACATATCATCAGTAGTTTTAATGCCACGAATTTCTTTAACGCATTAACGCAACTCACAATTTTTAGGTTGTAGTGGCTCAGTTTTAAAGAGTTAAGAGTGAAGATACTGGTATCACACAAAACTAGAAAAACCTAAGGAATCCATCAGTACCAACCATGTCATACTAGCTTGTAGTGAAGGAGGTTAAATAACGCTCCAAACTTGCGCTAAATCTTGGCGAGGAAAAAACGTCATGGCCATTTTCAAAGGGGTCCCTTGACCTCTGACCTCCAGATCAGTGAATGTAAATGGGTTCTATGGGTACCCACGAGTCTCCCCTTTACAGACATGCCCACTTTATGATAATCACATGCAGTTTGAGGCAAGTCATAGTCAAGTCAGCACACTGACACACTGACAGCTGTTGTTGCCTGTTGGGCTGCAGTTTGCCATGTTATTATTTGAGCATGTTGTTTTATGCTAAATGCAGTACCTGTGAGGGTTTCTGGATCAATATCTGTCATTGTTTTGTGTTGTTAATTAATTTCCAATAATAAATATATGCATAAATCTGCATAACGCAGCATATTTGTCCACTCCCATGTTGATAAGAACATTAAATACTTGATAAATCTCTCTTTAAGGTACATTTTGTGCCTTAATTTGCAATTAATCGTGAATAAATATTTGAATCGATTAACAGCCCTAATTAAATGTTAAATATTAAAGCCATTAATCTGTAAAGTTAGTACAGACCAACAGCTTGAATGAGTTTCTGTCTGTTTAATCGACTACACTTCCAACATAAATCCTCATATTCTAATTATTTCTGTGCTCCAGAGTCCCTGAGTTCCACTTCACTGTTTGAATACAATATTGTTATAAATCATCATCATCATCATTTCTGCAGTAAACAAAAACCCAGCGTTGGTCCTCTGTGTTGGATTTCCTGCTGTCCTCTTAATGCCATGTATGTGGTGCATGGGGAAGCAGAGGAGGACGAGCGGCTCAGATTTCATTACATTCCCTACATGAGTAAAATGCCTGGGAGGCTCCTGCCAGAGTGTGTGCATGTACGAACACACACACACACTCCCTGCTGAGTGTGTGTGTGTGTGTGTTCGTACATGCACGCACTCTGTCTTTTCCTTCTACCCTCCTCCCTCTTTCCCCTCCTTCCTTCTCATACAGGAGAAAAAAAACAGTATCTGTCAAGATTTCGGGTTTTTCTAAAATGGATTTATCCCACAGGGTCGCTCGGGGCTGCTCCCATGAGCCACTGCTGCACCGAGAGATGGAGAGAAGTATAAAGAAATACAAAGAAGAGAAGAGAGAGAGAGAGAGAGAGAGAGGCTCTGCAACACAGATATTTACAGTTTCATAATAAACTGCTGCTATATTCAGGATCTTTTGGCAGCTCGGCTCATGTAACATTCATGCCAATAAACACTAATGAATTCAATTGAGAGGGAGGCGGCGGATGATGCAGCAAACGACAAAAACACACACACACAACAAACTCACACACCTTAACAACTTCACAGCAGCTGGTCCATTTCATGCTCTGACAAAAAAAAATCGGACCGATCGATGGAGGCAAAAAGAAGATAGAGAGAGAGAGAGAGCGGCAGTCATGATTTGTGATGCGTTCACCACAGCAACATGTTCCAGCCTCGTCTACCGAACCCAGACGCATACTGATGAGCTGCAAACTGTTTCCATCTGGGAGGAGAGGAGGAAGGGGGGGAAAAAAAGCTTTCTATCGCAAACACACACACTGGGCTGCAGTCGTCGCCGTCATCGCTGCCGTCTCAACAGGTGGTGTTTTGACTCTCCCTCCATCAGACTTTATACACACTCTCTGCAGCAGCCGCGGTGCTGCACAGCGACACAGGTTTCTGCTCCTCCTGTATTTGCTTTTTGGTATTCAGGTGAGGTGATGGAAGCCTGAGCTGAAGGACGGGAGATTGATTTAGAAGTTTGCGAGGCTGGATATACTGTATGATGTTTCAGTCCAATCTGAACCTTTTCACTAGAGCCGAGTATTGACAATCGATGCTCGTCTGGCACTCATCAGAACATCTACAGCTATTTAGGCAATTTTGTTTATAGGTCCTCTAGTAGTGTTTAAGCATGCTGATTTCTTTTCACGAGTTTGAAATTTTAATGCCAGAATCGATATATTTGTTTCATTTGAGTCTATGCAGAGGTAGAAGTATGTTTAATTTTCCCTTTTATTTATTTATGTATTATTTTTATTAATTTTTAAATGTATTTGTTTATTTTTTGCATTTTTTTGCATTTATAATATATTTATAATACAAAGATAAATAAATAAAGAAGCAAATTAAAACAGAAATATCAATTTATGTCACAATTTATCAATTAATTAACGGCTACATTTCTTTTTTATATTATTTTTGCTACATTTAATGACATTATTTATTTATTGAGTCATTTATTTTTTTATTTTTTATTTTGGCAGGTTTTGTCCTCCATAAGTGAACGCCTAGTGTACTCCATTGTGTTGCATCGAAGGCAGCAACTTTGACACATGAAACCAAAACTATCTGCCAGATATCGAGAGTGAGAAAGTATGTTTTATTTTATTGCATCAATACACCTGTTTAAAAACCTAAAACCAGTTCCCCCTGAAGTACTTCAACAAGTCGTCACACATTTCCAGTGACTGGCGTTAATCTGCTGAATCACACTTCAGGACTAATGTGGGTTACCGTTAGATGAGATGAGGGATAAGCAGTTGAACCCTGTTGTAACAGGACACCCGGGTTTATTTATTTAGCCTGCAGGGTGAGAGCGTGACGGGACACGCCCCAAACGGCCCCAATTTACCTGGAGAACCAGTCGCCACAGCGACCTGCTGAAGGAGATGCTTTGGGCTCAGACTGTAGATTTATAAACCATCTCACACCTACTACCATTACCATCAGCAGTACTACAAATACCAACAACACAATGAGTATTGTCATGTTATTACAACTACTGTACGTCTGTGTACTACCACTGCTACCATTACCATCAGCAGTACTACAAATACCAACAGAACAATGAGTACTGTCATGTTATTTACATCTATTGTACTGCCAGTGTTCAGCCACGTACAACCAACGTAATCTCATAGAACGGAGCGTATGATATCTTACGAAAAAGTTAGTCCTCCTTTTTCGTTCCTACGAATGTCCAGCAACACGTGACAATTTCCGCTCGTTACATGCATACGGTCTCTTTAAAACAAACTTCCGTCTTCACAGGAGACAACTTTGCTAGGTTTAGGCAAGAAAGATACTTAGTTAGGTTTAGAAAAAGATCAACTTGGTTAGGATTATACCCGGGCCAGACTGGGCACGTCAGCAGCGCGTGGCGACTGCCTCGCTGAACCGCTGCGTAGCTCACACGTGTGGCGTACACGCTGGAAGCGTTTCTGCTGCTGCTGTCAGCCCTTTCTTTCTACATAGAGTTTGTCTTTCATAATGGCCATTTCATTTCATTATAAATGTCATTTATATTTATTTTAGACAGAGAAAGGTTAAGAAGCGTGTGCTCAAAACCTGGTACTTTATTCATTCATGGAGCCCTGCAAGTCACTGCATGTTCTACAACACTGTAAATAGAATAAAAGCCTTGTGTTAACAAATGAAGGAATTTTGTCCACAGAAAGTCTCTTGAGGGCTTTTATTTTGAAACGGAAGCAGGAAGTGTCGAGTTAAAAATAAATCTTTACTTTTTTTCACGTCTATGACATATTCTACAGATACAGAGATTGAAACTGTGGTAATGTTGCTGATATGATGTCAATATACTGTCAAAAGATCACTTTCACTCTATTTTTGCCGTGAATCACGCGCGGTAAAAAATATGCGAGACCTCGAATCTCTTGAAGAGACGCATCCGCGCTGCTCACGCGGGCTGTGTGGCTGCTCTTACTGTACCTGTTAACATAGACGCCAAAATAAAAAACAACAGGTTTCGCAGCCACCACGCGCTGCTGACGTTCCCTGTGTGTCCCGGGTCTTAGGCAACAAAGCTACTTAGTTAGGTTCAGGAAAAGCTTGTGGTTTCGGTTAAAATAACTATGGAAGTAGCGTCATTTAAGTACATAAGTTATGTGACAAATAAATCAACGTTGACATCTGGTTTCACACGGGTCACCACTGCCGGTCTCCTGGGCGAAAGCCCGGTGTTTTTTGACCCACCCATCCACCCCGACCTCCTCCCTACGCGGCGTTGGATGCTCTTTATATTTCCTGGTTCACGATTACGTGAATTACACACAAATTGATTGGCACGAATAACAGTGCATTACTTTTCGTAGGTATAGCTACGTATTGCGTATGAGAACACAAAATATAAAGTTATACGATTATGAAAAACTAAAGGCAGAAGAGCAACAGCAGCAGAGGCATGAGCACCGTGCTACTACCTGTACTAGAACCACAACTACTACGATTACTACAACAACCACTCCCTCTGCTGAAAACACACACAGACAGGCACAAGGGATAATAAGGATGGTTGATTGTCAGTGATATAATGAGGACACGGTGCTGAATGTAACCGCAGTAGAAATAGAGTGAACTTTAACCCAGTTACAGCCGACTGCTCAGCGCTGAAACATACATACTGTTAGCTCAGTGGTGAAGGAAGTATTCAGGTATTTGTCTGTTTGAGTTTAGTTCAGTGGACTTTTGGTGAAGTCATGTGAGAATTGTTTGTCTGTTGATACTGACAAACATCTGAGGTAATGTGAGGCCTTATGTGGCCTCGGTAGTGGAGGATACAGGTGTGTGTTTATGTATCAGTGTGTGTTTTACATATGTGTGAAAACAGGATGTTGGAAAAAGGCAGAAAGCCGACCCAGTCAGGACGCAGACATCCTGCTGAGATACAAAACACACACACACACTCATGCTAAGACAAACACACACTTCTGCATCCATGTGATGACATGTTAACAACACACATAACAGCACAAACATACAGTCCTCCTCCCTGTGCCTTAACTGGGAATGTAAATGCTACTGCGAACAACTTTAACAATAGCCTACAATTCCCATAATCCTGCAGATGATTTCAAACCACTGGACACTGCTGAGCAACAGAGCAGCCTCTCATTTCACTCCATAAAAACGTTATTTTGACATCCTGCGGTTCAGACAGTAACAACAGGCCGCTGACCGTCAAGTTAAGATCAACCGGCGCCTGTTTTAGATTTGGCAGAACATTTGTCACATAAACACAGATTCACTTTAAGAGACTCCTAACCTGCTTGTGACAGCGCAAATACACAATAGTTCCTTTCTTGCTCTGTTATCAGATTTCTGCTGCCGCATTTCCTTTTGATGTTCTCGCTGTCATACAGCCCTTTCCGACAGAGAACTGAAGCCGTAATCTCTGCTCTCCTCAAAGCCACCAGACTCCATTCACAAAAACAGTCATTTTACCTCTCAGAACACAGGAGTTGCCGGTCTACCGCGGCATCGATCGGTTAGTTTGTTTGTGTTATTGTGTGACTTTGGGGGAATCCAATCTAACACTAAAGTGTAGGGCTGCACGATATTAGGAAAATATTATTACTAATATCCTTATAATATTACTTTGATGAATAACACGATAATGTGATAAATAAATAGATATTAAAGTGTACTCAATTCTGCTAAATTACTATTTATTATTTTCTATTTATTAAACAAATTGATCATTTAACTGAACACAAAAGGCACCAATACAAAAATAATGATAGTTACATTTTTAAGTGCAGTTTTCTACACTTTCTCTCTTTGACATTCGTGATGTGTTATTGCATAAGTTGACATTGCGATGACGATTAAAAAAGGATAATGTGTGCAGCCCTACTAAAGTCACATAATAACACAAACAAACTCACCGATCGAGGCAGCGGTAGACCAGCACCTCCTGTGTTCTGCGAGGTAAAATTACTGTTTTTGTGAATGGAGTCTTGTGGCTTTGAAGAGAGCATAGATGAATATAACGGCTTCAGTTCTCCGTCAGAAAGGGCTGTCTCACAGCAAGGTAAAGTGGCAAAGATATTCTAAATATAGCGTACACTTAAACTGATATTGATTTTTTTCGGTGTCTAAAATACGTTTTGCTGCTACCCCGTCCACAGCAGTACATCGCTTTGCTCCCGGCACGTCGACCGCCATCTCCTGTAGGTAATACACTGATTATGGAGGATAAGTACCTCATACAACACCACTTCAAAACACTGTTTTCAACCTTTAGAGAGCTGAAGTTGAAGTTGAAGCTCAACCCAGCTGCTGTAAACTCAACACTTGATTTCTTTAAATGACCTTTCAATTATTTCGTACAATCGTGGGTCCACAGCTGGATGAAAACGTCGCCGCTCACATCACTCTTAAACATTCAAAGTCACTTGAATATAAAAGCTGATCAGCCGTGTTTTAGTTGAGCATTTTTTTAAATTAAAAATGTGAAGTTTGACAACATATGTAGTGCAGCAGCACACAGCGTCAAGACGGCGGCGGCGGTCTCTGAACAGGAAGTCTGTAGTCCATAAAGAAGAGTTTAAACTCCATTAAACAGTGTGGGGTGAGAGACGGCTGTTACAGGTTACTAATACACACACACAGCTCTAGCTTCTACTGCTATTTCTGCTACCAATGTTATTTAATTCACTTTATTATCACTGATAACTGCTGTTATTGTTAAGGCGTTTACACTGAATGCAAAGTGAATGTTAAGAATCAGCTCAACTGCAAACAAAGTCAAAGTGAAGATGTGGACGAGTGCAAACAGGCGGCATGAAAAGAGACAAAAGAGACTGAAGGTTGCACTTGAACCGGCACGACTCCACTTCACAAATGCACAGACTCAAGAAAAAGGACAGAAACTTGATTTCCTGTTTTTTGCAGGTTTTGTAACACCTACAAACACTCCTCCTCACACACTCCTCCTCACACACTCCTCCTCACACACTCAAAGCACTCTGTTAGCCAGCCAACAACTACTAATGTCTGTACAGTTAGCACATTAGGAGTTCGTAGAGATTATACTAAGTTATTAGTAGTAGTAGTAGTATAAAAAGCGATAAAGACCACTTTCGGTGAGAGGGGTGGGGAGGTTTATGGGTCCAACAAACTAATCACGTCACGTATCTGACGATTGTTGTGAGAGTCCATTTTATTTATTGTTTTGGTTGTGTGGTTTTATTTCATATGTTTCATTTAATTAAGATATTTAACAGTTTTTTTACAATGTCTGAATATTCTTAAAAATGAAAAGTTCATTGCTCTTTGAGAAGGTGTACTTGGATTATTATTATGCTAATATATTATCATTATATCGGTGGCACAAAATGGTCTTAAAATGACAATAATATTGTTTATCGCAATTATTTCTTGGACAATATATCGTCCAACAAAAGTAGTTATGGTGACAGGCCTACTCAGATTACAGCAGAAAACTGAAAGATTACTTAAATTACTAAGTAATCTTGTTGGCTTTTACATGTTTTTCACATTTTTGCTATGAAAGTCTGCATGATCGGTCAGGTCAAAACTGTATTTTGCAGCGAGGATTGAACTTTTTGCCACTTTATTAAGCTATTTGTTCTATTTTAATAAAAAAAAATGTCTGTACAGTGAGTTCAGTGTTATTTTGATTTACTGAGGTTCTATGTTTTGAGCTTTTTGTGCAAAGCTAATACCTTTTATAGGAAAATTGTGTTTTTGGATTAAGTTGCACTAAATGTGCTCCACTGTCTCTCCGCTCCCATGAAACCATTTATTGTCCAGGACTCGAGGCACAGCAGAGTGTTATAATCAGTTCTTGAAAAGCAGGTTTGGCATTACGACAGCGGCGGCGGTGGCGGCGCTCCCTGCCCTCTCAGCATATCTGAAACTGGACCCCAAGGGGTAGGGGCAGCTCCGGTCCAGAGTTTGTCGCAGGACTCGAGGGAAGTGAAGCAATGAAGGTGCACCAAGAGAACAAGAGAAGGAATCTGTCTGCATTGTCCTGCTCTAATCTCTGTATTACATTACATCTCCACCAGATCCCTACAGCCGTTAGACATGGGAACAGATGTGGTTGTTCTACTTGGAAGACACCTACAAACATGATACCTCGCACACTAAACAGCTGAAGATTTATGACTCTAAAAGGGAATGAAGAGTCCACTTTACTCATTTATCTCAGTCTGTTTATCATAAATACCTCAGACACAGCAGGGAAGCACAGCTGCAATCACACGAATGCAATGAAAACTCAATGAACATATGGAAGAGAGAAATGACCTTATGAGATAATAACAGAGAGGCAGCACGATGCAAAGTGAGTCTGTTACTTTCTATACACCCAGCATGAAGTATTGAGAGTTTGTTTTGTGTATTTTTGGGGCGTGTTTTGCCTCCATCAGATATCCTACAACAGAGAGATGACAGGGGATAAAGAGGCGGGAATAAAATGGAACAAATGTCACTGGCGGGACTCAAACTGGGATTGTGATCACATGAGCACAGTCTTAAATCTTAAAGTGGAAATGAAGTGTTCAACCAAAGTGAAGCTGGTTTACTGAAGGGATTTTCACTCTGATGAACTATTAAATAACAAACATGACAAATGTCAGCATTTAAGAAAAAAAAGAAGATTCCGTTTCATTATTTTGTGACAATAGCGCCGCCATGCTGCAGTACTCTAGCCTGTGACGTCACGAGGTTGGTTGGCTCGGCTGAGTTGCTGACGCTGAAACGGAGATCAGTAACGTTACTGCAGCGCTGGCTAGTGGCACTGAAAGAGCCTCCGACAGGCACTGAGTCCAGCTGCTGCCGACTGTCTCCCCATCTCCCGTCCTCTCCCCTCTCCGATCACCTGTCTCACCTGTCTCTCCTCCTCTGCTGTCTCATTCAGACCATTCAAAGACAGGGTCGCTAAGAAAATAAACGCCGAAAGCACCTCTGTATTCTGAAGCGCCCACGTTATGGCGTCTGTTTACGGAACTTGCCGGTAGCTTCTGCTAGCTAGCTACTGGCTCAACATGAGCAGACCAAAACTCCCGTCGCAAAGTAAAACTTATCACCAAAGCAAACACTAGAGACACTATCGGCCTAATGTTACCCGTGTTCTCCTTCAACTAACTAACTAACAAACTAACAAACTAACTCACTCACTCGGTTATAATCCCAAGCCGACGCACACCACAGAGCGAAGACTGGGGCTCCCCCATCCGCACCGCTCGTTGCTGCCGTCGCCAGCAGCCCACCGAGTCGGTCCGGTGCGTTTGGTATGTTTTGTTTCAATTAACAACATGAACTACGTGTTTAAAACTGCGACCGTGATCCGGGAGAAAATTAGTTTCCCTCCAAACATAATTGATAATATAAGATATAACTACGCCCAGACAAAACTAAAAAAATAGAGAAGCAGCTAAAGCATCTTTCACGTTCCAATCTTTAGATCATCATTAACGACAACAAAATTCATAAATCAGAATAAATACTAACTCAATAATCTATCTTCCCTTCTTTTCAGGCTTTTAAGACGAAGTTAGCAAACTTAAACACGTTCTTAAACACTCGTCTGTACACCACAATATTTCAGGGTTTTGGTACAAAAGAAAATTGGACTCACTTTCCACTTCACCCAAATCACACAATCGGTTTTCCTCCTGAATATTTGTGAATTGACTCGACCTCTATGGCTGGAGGAAGAATAGCAGCTCTCAGCAGTGTAACTAAAACAGTATTTATAATCTGCTTTTCGCTGCATGTTTAGCGGAGACTCAGAGAGACGGATAACAAACCAAGATGCACACTGATTTTATCCAGCATGAATAACCCCGTCTGACAGCAGTGTTTACAATATTTACTCCTCCACTATCTGAGCCTCCTGTCATGTCAACAACGCTTCGACAAGTCCGACTGTAAAGAACGTCAAGGCTTCAAACATCAGCAGAGGCTTCAAACATCAGCAGAGGCAGAGAGGAACAGGAAAAAATAAGATTTTATATATTTTGAAGCAGAAATGCAGAAAAGGAAAGTCAGACGATGATTCTCTGGTGTCTGACAGGAATAATACCCAGCGTCCTCGTCTGCCCTCGTGGCTTAACAACCCAGTTACCCCTCTGCTCCTCTTCATCAACTCTAATTACACTTTCTCATTTAACCGTTACACGATTAGGAGTTCATTCGGCGAGGACGACACCTTGGCAGTTCCGCCGCACCAAAAGCCCTAATGAGTCTTGTAAAAAATCACTCATATTGTGTAAGAGGAAGCAGCTCCGTCTCAGCCTGAAGTCACAAGAACAATTTAAACACGGGTTTTGTCCTGAATTAACTTTTCACTGCAGCTCACGTCACGTGGATTTAAATAGAACAGGAAAGACGTGTATTATCCTCTGGCAAAAAACTGCAAGTGCACAAGAATATTATGGGTGTTGAAGCTGTGTTAAGAACGTTACACGGCTGGTTTTCACATGTTTATGACCTATTATCCAGTTTATAATTTGAAATTTATTGTGAAATAATAAGGAAGGATGCTCCAAGTCTGCACAAATACACTACGTCCAATTCAAATTAAAACATATACTACAAAAAATACAAGTGGTCTGCCAGGTATAGGGGAAAAAAAGTTGGTTTACTGTAAAAAAAAATATAAAACAATAACCCCCTGGTTCCCACATGTCGACCTTGTTTCTCCTTCAGCTGCAGCGGCAAACAGCAGCACCGAGGTATACCTGCTGCATTAGGAGGCTGGGGATTAGCCTTGCTAGCTGCCGTTAGCAGCTAAATCTGTCCATCTAAAGCCGTCCACCATCAGAAAGGGAATGAAGCGGAACGGAAAAATCAATTTGCGCTGGCCCCCGGCGAGGTCGCCTGCTAGCAGCCGCACTGATAAAACCACCTGAAGGTTGAACCTCCGTGAGAGAACGATAGCCTTGTTAGCATGAATGACTGTTTGGTATCTGATGTCTGGGTCTTGTTATTCATTCCTCTCATCGCCTCTTCATGTGGACGTGGGTGTAGAAAATACTGCACTGACTTGATAGCAGTAAAAGTCTGGAAGAACAAAACTTTGGTTCACTCTTCAAAGGTTGAACTCACTTTCAAAGCTGCTATATCCGTGGGCGGCTGTTGCTCGGAGGGTAGAGCAGGTTGTCCACCAATCGGAAGGTCGGTGGTTCGATCCCCGGCTGCTCCGGGTCACGTGTCGATGTGTCCTTGAGCAAGACAATTAACCCCAAATTGCTCCCGAAGGCATCGCCATCGGTGTGTGAATGAGTATTTACATTAGATCCTGATGGGCAAAGGTGTTGGCACCTTAGTAGCCTCTGCCATCAGTGTATGAATGAATGGGTGAATACTGACATGTAGGGTAAAGAGCTTTGTGTGGTCGGAAGACTAGAAAAGTGCTAGATAAGTCCAAGTCCATTTACCATCCATATGTTAGCAAGTAGCCAAAAAAACAAAAAGTAGCCAAGTAGACAAAAAGCTTGTCCTGTAACTGTAGGCGTAAAGAATGGTAATGGTAATTTAATTCCAGTAGCATAACAATTAAAGTGATAGTTTGGGTGTTTTGAAGTGGGGTTGTATGCGGTACGCATCCATAGTCGGTGTATTACCTACAGTAGATATCAGCGTGGCTCCAGATTGGAGAAACAGACAGGAGCACCAACACCGGAGCAAAGCAATACAGTGTTGTGGACGGGGATTTTATTTAGGTGGGCCTTTCTTTTAGGTGGCTAAAATACGTTTTCCGCCATACCCGTCCCGTGTTGGGGCACACCGACCGTCATCTATTGTAAGTAATACACCTACTACGGATAAGTACCTCATACAATCACACTTCAAAACACCTGAACTATCCCTTTAAGGCCTTTACACACTGAGGGCGTGACAAATAAACAATACGAAAATGCGAAATACTCAAATATTATATGTGTGGGGCTTTTATTGTGAAAGGTAAGAAGGGAAGGAGTGGATCTGGTTTAGGCTGCCTTTGTCGAGGTTGAAGGAGTAATACAGTTTGCCGTCTTGGTTCAGACTACAGCATCTTTGTGTTGTTGTTTCGTAAATATAGGCGTAACTCAACCCGTTCCGCACAACGTGATTGGTTGATACCTTTATTTGCAGTGCAAAAGCTCAGAAAAATCAACCTCATTCCGCCTTTTTGCTGCGTAATATTGGTGAACTGTGTGAAAGTACTCATGACAAAAACAACAGTTTGAAAACATATATTGACGTGCGAATTAATCGTACACAAAAAACACCCACAGTGTGTAAAGACATTTAGCTTAAATGTTTGTTTATATAGTTTATTATATTATATAAATCTCAAACTATAGGCTCTCTAAGCTGAAGTATAAACTGTAAAAGAGCCGACTTTATCCCTGAACAGCTCAAATGTAACACGCTTCTTTTGTACACATGAATCTTAAATGGAGCCACAGGCTCATCAAGCAGCAGTCACCTTGGGAACGTCTGCTGAACTCAAGGTGTGATGCTGATCCTGAAAGTGAGGCCTCTCTGAGCTAAACTGTTAGCCTAGCTCAAAGCTAAAGGGGTCGACAGCTGCTCGTTCTCGTCCAGATAAGATGGAGGAGCGGAGCCAGAGGTGGAGGTGTTATCACGGGGAGGAGGACGGCTGCTGTAGCGCTCCGTCACACCGGACAAGATTAGCAAAGCATCGCAGCGCTGAAGCCAACGGAGATAAAAGAGAGAGTTGCTTGAGATGGAGCAGCAGGAGGACAGACCAGATACCCTTCATGGTCAAAAGTATGTGGACGCCTGAGCATTACAGCCAAATGTGATTAGTGAGCATGTTAGTCCAAAACCATGAGCGTTAATCTGGTTTCAGGCTTCCCACCAGATTTAAGAACATGTCTGCAGGGATTTACTCCCATTCAGACACAAGAGCATCACTGAGGTCCAACACTAACTACGTTTACATGCACACTAATATTCCTCTATTTCTAACATGACAATATTCTGAATTTGATACGGGTCATGTAAACCTTATTCCAAATGGAGCATTTTCCGATTAAAAAAAAAAAAAGATACAGTTAAAGGGACAGTTTGTAACTTTTTAAGCATACTTTTTAGCTGACGTGTGTCTCCTCACTGTGTTGAGCGACGCTCGTTCATGTCTATTTAGAGCGAGCAAGCGCGAGCTCGACGCTGACTTTCGTTGATTTCGCGCCCACAGGTGTCGCTGTTAACAAGCATTTCTGAAAGTTACAAATAGTCCCTTTAAGGGGGTAGTCAAAGCAAAAAACTAACCCTAATTGAACCAAACATGAATCCAGGTTGATGTGGAGTTGACAAATTTAAGAGTCAATCACAGAATATAATGCCATCTGAGGAAAAGTATGAGAATAAAGCAGCAGGTCAGAGAGTTCAGATGGATAGATAACAACCGTCCCGGTCTCTCTGCACTCGTCGTCATGTTGAACTGATGTTGATCATAACAGCAGCAACAACATGAAGTGCTCCGCTGAAAGACGGATGGATGAAACGGCTCGTTTGTATTCCCTCAGCAGGTGGTCCTCTGAAGGGAAGGTGACGACAGACCGACCGAGGAACTCGTGGTATGCCGATAACGCAACGGCGCTCCGCTCGCTGCTGTAAAACACCGGCAGCAAATCCTCCTCGAGTTGTCCACCTCGAGGAGCAGCTGTTCCTGTTTTCACAACTTCAGTCTCTACTCACTCACAAAGCTTGTTTTTCTTTTTTTTACAACGCAATCAGGTTTAATTGTTGATGCAAGGACAAGCAACAGAGTGACGCATCGCTGAAATCCAAGCCCAAAGGAGTCAGAAAATAATTGTTGCAATCTCTGGAAAGTCTGTTTATTCACACTGCTGAACCAAGATGAAACACATCCACGTCTAAATCACTGGAACAACGGAGTGATTCTAACCAGAACATGTACTGTAGTTATTGTCTGGTTGCTTCATACTAAATATAATAATGCATTACAACACCCTCCCCTCCTATTACATATTTGTTCTTTCTTTGATGTTGCATTTGTTTAATTTTTTGCTCGAGAAATACTAGATACTTTCACATCTTCAAGCCTCTAAAAACCCTTACAATGAAACAACCAAGTCAGTGGTTCCAAATTTTAAAAGCCAATTAAAAAATATATAAATATATTTGTGGAACCTGCATTGTTTACATCCATGTTTGCTATCACTTTCCTTCTTCCCTGCTTGTAGCTGACATACTGCAATGTGGATTGCATCAACTATGAGAATACAGCGTTGCTCTGCAGCGCCGCTAGTGGTCAAAAACTCCACAAGGTCCCTTTAAAAGATCTGAATACTACTTCCACTACCTGTAGTTTCAACCACGTGACATTACCAGAAGAGACTTTACCTCATTAGTGTAAATTAAGGTTTAACAACCTCCATGGGGAAACTAAACCAGCGCAGCAGCAACATGCAACAGGACACATCAAAGAGCAGCTTGTAAGAGTCGACAGATCACGAAGCCTCGTTCATCATACCTTCCTGTGTATCTGTAGAAGTGGACCACTGCAGCTCTCTCCTGCACCTCCATCAGAGGGACCCACCCAGACGACCAGCCAGCCTTTTCATCTCCATCAATCTTTCATGCCGTCTGAAACAGCACTAACATACGTTGGAACAAATCCCGTCGACAGACTCTTCCCCTCCTCCTCCTCCTCTTCCTACTCCTCCTCCTCCTCCTCCTCCTCCTCCTCCTGCTGCTGCTGCTGCTGCTGCTGCTGAGGAAACGGGTTCATGAACACACCAGAGACCTCTCACCACTCTCCCTCTCTCTCTGACAGCCTGACCTACTGTGTGTTTCCTCCTCTGTCTTCTACCTTTATGCTGCCGTCTCTTTCATCCTTTATTTGATCTCCAGAGTATTCCCCTTTTCTCTGCTTCTCCGTCTGGCCTCAATGTCTGACAGATCCTGTCCACGCCCATCCAGCAACACACACACACAAACAACATCCAGCAACACACATACACGCAAAATTAACATAAAAATGTGCAGAAATCAGATCTTTTTTCACTGTCTGCCACTCAGAAAATGTATCAGCCACTTTTGAGATCTATCTCCTTCAAACAGCTGGATTTATTCAAGTTTCAAAAGCCAAAAACAAAATTTTATAAGATAACATTTGAACACATTATGATAACATTATAATGTACCTTTGCCTAATACTCTTTTTACTGATTGGAGCTTGAACGATATCATAATGTAACTCATGGACTTCATTTCAAGCAGATGTTAATGAAGACTAATTGCCAAAACCTCTCTCTCTGTTCCCAGTTTATTCTTAATAAACAGTATTGTTGATGCTGCTTCCTATTAATCTGTCTTTACTGTGTACGTCAAGATAATTTCTGTACAGGAAATGTGACGTAACCGAGCGCAAGTTGGCCATTCTGGGAGGATAAAGGATAAGATTGCCATTCGCTGGCTGTTTACTGCAAAGATAACGTGAAACACTGCACAGTGAATACGATTTAAAAGCAGAATTGTTGTATATATAATATACAGTCAGACACAAAAGTAGGCTAACGTTATAGGTTTCAAGATAAGCTAGCTTATCTTTGTCCGGATGATTGCGTAGTTGGCATTTAGCTTGTAGTTCTTAATGTCATATATCGGCCTCCAAAGATTAACACATGTTGAACTGCTGACAGATGTTCACTAACGCCAAAACACATCAGTGACTGTAATGGGAGGAAAACTGTCAAGATCCTCCTAATTCATAAGGATTTATATCATTAACTAACTTCAGTTTTGTAATTTATCGCCTCTTTGCCTCTGTCACTTTATGCATAGTTGTCTTTGGCAAATACTTTATACATTTGTGGTGATGAGTGATTGACAGATGACAGATGAATAGACCGGTGACAGATAATGACAGTCTACCGTAGCTCCGTACGCTACCCTCCAAAAATGTCAGCGCGCCTCAGAATGCTCCGTGATTCCCATTCCCTCTAGGATGATATTATTTCAAACTAGAAGTTAACGGCCCAAACCTCCCCTTCAATAATGAACGAAACATCTATGTGAGTAAACTGAACATGACCTCAAAAGACAGAACTGTAACTGAGGAAGTACACTCCTCAAATCAGGTGTCGGCTGAAATAAATCAGTGTGGACCACACACACACACACACACACACACACACACACACACACACACACACACACACACACACACACACACACACACACACACACACTCACCAAAACCCTCACACAAGACCTTTAAGAGCTCTTATCTGTGACTGTCAGTCTGTGAATGTGTGAGGTGTGAAGGGAGGAGAGGGCAGTCGAAAGCGTGCGAGGCCGACGGTGCTGCACGTCCATGTGTTCGTTTCCTATCGAGCCTCCTGCAGTCTGAATAACAGACATTATTACCGTGAAGCAGCCGGCCGTCTGCTGTAATTACACGACAAACAGAGAAACATACACTTTTATCTCAACATGCTATTGAGTTAAAACTGTCGTCTCCACGTTGAAACTATTTGGTTCATTCTTTCTTTGTAGTCCAAAGAAAAAACACTTCTATGGTGAAAGTTAAAGGGCCGGTCCATCTGTGTTCTTTTCTGTTTTTCTCAAATGGAAACGCCCACTCAGCCGTTGATGTAGGTTACCAAAGTAAGCTGATCAATAAGGTTATGAATGATGCGAATGCTAGCACTAGCTGAGTCAACGTTGGTCAACCACACTTGCTGTGGTAAGTTTGGAAATAACTGAAGGGTTGGGCTGGGAGCACGCCGCCCGCCATCTAAGTTACTGTATGTAACGTTAATACACCGACTATAAGGATGTATACATACTGTACATGTAGCAGCGTCAGCGTGAAGAAACCTACATCAGGTCATGTGAGAAAATAGCATACTGGCTAAGTAAAACTCAAAAATAATGGATCCACCCTTTAAAGGAAAGGATTTACCATTAAACATGTGAGGAAGAAGCTTTAAAAAGAGCTGAGAGGAGCATTTGTAAACATCAATTTTTAATTGCTTATCACTAATTCAAATCAGAGCATTTTGAAGCACTGAAATTACCGTTAATGTTACAGCTCGAGTTCCTCCAAAGATTCATCTGAAGATTATTTCCTTTATCGGTCAGTTATGTCTATAAAACGTCAGATAACGGTGAAACATGCCCGGTCGACGTCTTCTAAATGTCTTCTTTTGTCCAACAAAGAAGCCAAAACATTCAGTTTGCAAACGTGTATGACAAAGAAAAGCATTTGAGAAGCTGGAATCAGCCACTGATTGGTAAATAAATCAATAAAATGATTACTAATAAAAAATAGTTCATTTCCTGTCTAATTGATTAATTGACTAATTGTTGCAGCTCTGATTTGATCCACTGCAAAAACAGCCCCCTCTAACTTGTTTTGATCAATAAAGCGAACATCATCAGCAAACGTCTGTTAACAGTAAATATATTAAAGTCAACCAGCGGTCGATAAATGGATGTAATGATTCCGTCTATTTACCTCCAGAGAAAGCAGCACGTAGTTAAAGGTATCTCCGTCGGCGCGTCGTCTCTCCCCGACTGACCTCCAGACTGTCTGAAGGGCTGCGGTGTCTGCTGGCCGTCTGGCCTCAAGTCCTCAGACTGTGTCCCAAGAAAAACGCTCCCCGGAAACACGGCGTCTCCGTCTCCATAATTCAGGTGTGTGAATTAGATCTGCTGCATTATTAAACCGCGTGGCACAGTTTGCAGCGGCCGGTCTCCCCCCGCTGATCCAAATCTGTCACTTCACCTCGCACTCGCCGCCGGGTGACAGGGCCCTTCTGGTCCGACACACACACACACACACACACACACACACATACACACACACACACACACAGGCAACGTGTGCATACATACACCTAATGCAGGAAATGTCTCTAAGCAGAAATGCGTGTCCCACTGCACAAAAACACACAAAGATGCAGCCTGTGCTGTCATTTATGAGCACACACAGGCAGACAGACCCATATACTATATTATATATGCACTCATAAATACACACACACACACACACACACTGTCTCCTCAGTGCTTTCTAGGACGTTGTTCCACCCCCTGCCAGGCTACTCAGTTAAGTTGTTCAACCGTTCCATTAAAACTTCAGCTGATCTGAGCTCAGTGTTTCACATTTAAAGAGCAATTAAGCACATGCACACTGAAGAATCACATATCTGTTCAAAATATCCCTTAAAGGGAGATTTGTCAAGTATTTAATACTCTTATTAACCTGGGAGTGGGCAAATATGCTGCTTTACACAAATGTATGTATATATTTATTATTGGAAATCAATTAACAACACAAATCAATGACAGATATTGTCCAGAAACCCTCACAGGTACTGCATTTAGAATAAAAAACATGCTCCAATCATAACATGGCAAACTGCAGCCCAACAGGCAACAACAGCTGTCAGTGTGTCAGTGCGCTGACTTAACTATGACTTGCCCCAAACTGCATGTGATTATCATAAAGTGGTCTCATTCACATATCTGGAGGTCAGAGGTTGATAGAGGCCCCTTTGAAAATGGACATGCCAGTTTTTCCTCACCAAAAGTTTACGTATTTTAGCGTTATTTAACCTCCTTCCCGAGAAGATAGTATGACATGGTTTGTACTGCAACGCCCGGCACGCTCATATGACATTTCGGGTTCTGCCAGCTTCCTGCTAGCTGTATGCGGCTGTAATAATGGATATATTGGATATATTGGCTGTAATTCATCACTTTTATTATCTTCTAATACATCCATGGGCTGTATGCTGTCAGCCTGTACCGTGGTGGATGTATTAACCAGTAGCTAGTAGTGCTAGTAGCACGACATGAACAGAGTTTAATGGAGTTGTAGGCTATTTACTAAAGAAATAATTTTGTTGTACTTTTGTGCGGCACTTTGTAGGCGGACGTTTTACTGGTGTCCGGTAGTCGATTTCAGTCCAAAATGGCGGAGGCGTAGGCCTGCTGCTGGGTGCTGATGTTGCAATGGAACAATCAACTGGCTTTCACTTCTTATCAATATTTGGTTGGAGCTTTACAAAAGGTGGCGTAGTGAGAAGCGATTGAGAAAAAGGAGAAAAGACATTCGGTTCACTTCAGGATAGAGTCAGCAGGCTGACGGTGTTTGCCAGAGAGTCAGGGGATCTCTGTTTCTGTTCAAAGAAAGACGTTTCTTTTCTTTTTTGGACTTCGGCGTTTCCTGTGTTTGTGTTGGCTAACGGATCACTTTTCCCCCTTCGCTCGCTCACTCTCTTCTTCTCTTTCATTTCCTTTGGCATTCCTTCCTCTCCCTATTTTAAACTCTCATTCTTTCTCTCTACATTTTGTAACGTTTTCTAAACCTTGTTCTCCCTCCTGCTGCCCTCTTTATACACCTCTTCTTCTCTTCTTATCTGTCCCCCCTTTCTCTCTCCTCTCTCCCTTCAGCGTGTCCATTTATGGGCAGTGCGCTCGGAGCTCCTTCAGGAAAACCAACACACAGTTTCCCCGGGATTTAAGGTGGAATGGAGGTTTGATCTTTACAACAGACCGTCTTTGAGGAAAGCAAAAGACGGGTTGCAAATCACGAGTAGATAAAATGACAGCTCGTACGTAGAGGAGACGTCTAGAGAGCCAAGCTGCAGTTTTCCAGACCACAGATGCTTAGATTTAGTGTCTGACGTCCTAAATTTAGCTCTTTAGGAGTCTCAAACAAGTTCATGTGCTGATCAAAATGAATGACAGAGGTCGTTGTGGCGTCCTCGAGGCTTTGCGGTCTCAGATGCACGCCACGTAATTACAGAGTCCCCGGTTCAAACATGGACCTTTGTTGCATGACATCTCTCTGCATCTATCCACGTTTCAAGTAAATGCAAAATAACAAAAAGAAAATACTCCACCACTCGTCCACGCATTATCAAGCAATATTCTTATTTAATTCTTATTTATACTATTCTTGCATTTATATTTAACACACTTTAATTGTATTTACGTATACAGTTATATATTTGTCTTAATAAGATTGATTGGATTATATTCAGCAGAATAATAAAACATTACATGTCCCTTATAAATTAAAAAGAAAATACCACTAAGTTGTTTGGGAAATGTCTTTATTCTTTGATTTTTCTTTGAAAAATGTTATAAATTCCTGATAAATGACTGGTATATGTAACTTCGGGGCATCTCTGACTACATACATGCTGAAAATCAAACATTTTTACTGGATTCATTTAGATATTTTCCAAAGTAAAAGTCCATAGAAGTGTATGATTAAAATTTTTCCGATGGTTAAAAACGTGAACAAAAATTGCAATAAATCGTAATATGGAATCGCAATACTTAAAAATCACAATACATATCGAATCGGCACCAAAGTATCGTGATAGTATCGTGAGGTATGTGTATCGCCCCAGCCCTAACAAACATCCTACATATGTTAAGGTTTATATCAAGTGAAACATACGGTCAGGTTTGAAGTAAAGCGTTTAAAGAATCTGTGATTTTGCAGGTTTTAAACCAGTTCCTAGAAATCATGTATTCTTTACATAAAACTCCGCTAAAATGTGTGAAACATTTGGCTAGAAACCTGGCTCATGAGTCGTGACAAATACATACTTTCCCTCCAACATTCAGCTCTTCCATCAGATAACACACACACCACTAACATACATGTTGGGGGGGTTAACATATGGTTTCCTGTGTTAGGAGGCACGTGTTGTTGACAGCATGTAATAAATAATGCAGGGTTTTTCTTCCACAAGCATATGTTTCCAATATATGAGTGTATATGAGTGTGTACGCGCGTGCGTGTGAGACAAGGGCCTCGGGGGGTATTTCTGATATGCATCCCGACATGTACACTACCTGCGTTCTGATTGGCTCAAGGCGTTGTAACCAGAGAATCAGGCCGGTGTTAGCGTTGCTGTCGGAGGGACTTCAGCAGAAATTCAGCCACAACAACCTGCCTGTGATTATCTCAAACAACGTTTCAATTTGAGCCATTTAGCAGATGCATCCTTCCATAGCTGGAGTGAGCGGAGGGGTACTCAGTTGGTTGCAATCTGCAACCACACCACTAGATGCCTTTCAAATCCTACACACTGGACCTTTAAGTGCAATTTTAAGGTACTTGTTCTTTACTTGAGTATTTCCATTTTATACTATTACATACTTGTAGATCATCATCTCACATCTCAGAGGGTAATATTGTATTTTTTTACTCCACTACATTTATTTGACGACTATAGGTACTAAAAAACATACAATGAGGTTAAATGATATGGTGCCGTACTGTAGAGATAAAAACAGAATATAATATTCTATAATATAATATAATATATTAACATTGGAAAGGAGCCGTTCTAGAGGAGCAGTGTCTAGTTGGGGCCTTTTGTTTCATTTTAGATGATTTTGAGTTGTTAGCAAGTCATGTAAAAAGATCCAATATTTCACAACAAAAGCAAAGATTGGAAATAAAAACTGATTTGTGTATCAGAACTTAGTTTTTAAGTTTCTACAAGTATGTTTACTGATAATACTTCTGTACTTTTACTTAAGTGAGACTGAGAAAGCAGGACTTTTACTTGTTAAGTAAATGATCAGAGTACTTCTTTTCACCACTGAATATATGAATTTACCTCCCGGTAATAAATAAAGACTCATCATTTCTTATCTCATTTCATCATAGCTGCAGCCCACTCCCACTACATCCACCGCCACTCCACGCTAATGCCATCAGCGCGGCTCAAAGAGAAGCTGAATACACAAGGACCGGTTGTAATTAAGTCTAGTGTCTGGAGGCTCTTCTCACCTGCTGCCTCGCTAAGCACTGCTGACACTCGCTGAGGCTGACCAATACTTCATTATGGCCTAAGTGAAAAAGAATCAATAGCAGCGAGCAGAGCAGCCAAGTCTGTACGGACTCCGTCTGGTTTCTCTGTCAGGCATCAATCACAGACGGACTGAAAAAGAGCTGAACAGCAAAGCTTCAGAAAGAGAAGAGAAAGCAGAGTGCTGATAGGAGCGATGTGCAGCCGGCGCTTTTTTGTGATGACATTAACAAAAGAGGAGTTTCACTGCGAGATGAGACATCCACCGTGTGAAAAAGTGACGATGAGCGCTCTATGTGGGAGAGATAACATCATAAATCTCTATCAGATATCTTAGAGAAGAGAAAAGAAAAGAAAGTAGGAGAGAGCTCCAAAGAAATCATAGAGATAAAATGCAGTGCAAAAACTGAGCAGAGTTTCCCCTCAGACGTCCATAAAGATACAACAAAATCACTGACAGCAAAGACAAAACCCCACGTCAAGAGGCTGGGGTAATGTTTGCATTCTTAACCCCCTGAGACCGAAATGACTGTCTTTCAGAGGCTGCAGCAGGTTCAGTTTTAGAGCTAGAGTGAAGGTTCAGATATCACATAAGCTAGAAAACCTAAGGAATCCATCAGTACCAACCATGTCATGCTAGCTTGTCGGGAAGGAGGATAAATAACGCTCCAAATTTAGGCTAAATTTTGGCGAGGAAAAACTGGCATGACCATTTTCAAAGGGGTCCCTTGACCTCTGACCTCCAGATATGTGAATGAAAATGGGTTCTATGGGTACCCACGAGTCTCCCCTTTACAGATATGCCCACTTTATGATAATCAGCAGTTTGTAGTATAAATGTGTTATTTTCTCCTTTTTTTAAATGGTGTATTTGAATATTTCTGCATACTGGGGTCCCTAAACAGTCTTGGAATCACATAAATTGTGTCTCACTGTAAAGCTGAGACTCTTGTGGATCCAATAAGCCCAACTGTATTCATGTGTGATGATGTTAGTCCCCATAGGAGACATTTCATTGTAATGAAACCATTTTTTAAAACTTGACCTCACTGTATAAAATGACCTGTGGTGACCTCTAGGATAATCACAGCCTCATGAAACTTTAGTCACAAACTAGAGACCTAGAGCATTCAGAGGATGGATGGATCAGACTAGAGACCTAGAGCATTCAGAGGATGGATGGATCAAACTAGAGACCTAGAGCATTCAGAGGATGAATGGATCAGACTAGAGACCTAGAGCATTCAGAGGATGAATGGATCAGACTAGAGACCTAGAGCATTCAGAGGATGGATGGATCAAACTAGAGACCTAGAGCATTCAGAGGATGGATGGATCAAACTAGAGACCTAGAGCATTCAGAGGATGGATGGAATCCCAAATCACAGCATGGCTTTTTCTATGGTGTTCCTCAAGGTCTTGCTGTCTTAATGTGGTATTTTGGAGGGATTATTGATCATTTTTATCAATTTTCAAGTGGTAAAAAACGGTTAAATTTAGCACGAAATCTGTGTAACAAATGGTATCAACTCAAAAATTGCTGCAACAACTTATAATAGAGCATGGGGATGGAAATCATAAACTTCTATCATAATGTCCTCAGCCCTTATACTCCCCTAGAGACCACCTGAACTCCCCTAAAAAAACAAAAATGGGTCTATTGTGGGTCTCGGAGGGTTAATAAAAGATAAATCCTGTTAAAGATTAGAACTTGTTCCATCCATTGCATCTGATCAAAGAGTAAAGGGTTAAGAAATCCACCAAACTAAAGCAGATATTTGTATTCCCCCTCATATATGAGCCCTACAAGTGTCTGAAAGAGTGACATCACTGAGTCAACAAGCCACATCAAAGAGTAGAGAGACAAACAGAAGCCATGCACCTGGCTCTCCTTTTGTACTCAGAACACCTAGTTCAGTTTAGAGCTTTACTTTTTATGTGGTTCCACGTAACTGGGAGTAAAAATAGTGAGCACAGACCTGTGAAATGTGAATTTCCTCACGATCAAACTGGGTCACTGAAGCAGCCAAAACTGTGGGATTGGGAGTTATAGAAACGTCTGCAACCAATACTTTCTACACAAAATTAGGCATAATGATAGAAGGTTCATGCATCATCAGTGTGTAGAACACACTGATGATGCAATGGATGGAAACACCTTAACACCTGTACAATCTAACACAATGTACTTCACTCTACTGTATTCATCCTGTATTTAACTCTAATTCAACTCTGGTAAAGTTGTAGACTGTAAATTATCATGGTGTAATCGACTTTAAGTATATTTCATTGTATTTTAGGGTGCTCCAAGTGTTTAGTGAACACCAACTGAGCTTCACAAGAACAATACGTCCCGAATTAGAGTACATGCTTTGGTCAAATTCACTGGCGTGTGTATTTATTCTTTGAGGAGATGTTTCTCGATCTGAAAATGATGTACAGTACGTTAAAACATGTTTATATTCCCCCAAACTAAGGTATTAAAAAGTGTCGATTGTGAACAGATATCAAATATTTTCAGTACTAAAAAACAATAGTCCTACTTGTGTAAATGCTGCTATAGTGTACATTACCAAAAACACTGTTCTTCTTTTCCTTTGTTTAGATTTGATTAGAGGATGGTGTGGTTGTAGGACAGCTGATCGCTGTGACTCCACCCTCCACAGAGAGGAAAGTAAAACATCCCTGTTATGATCTTCCGGATGGTTTAAAGAAAACTGGGAAAAGCACCGCCAGTGAAGACAATCCAGGCAGCAAATTAAGTTTCCTCCAAAAGGCTTTTGGCAAAAACCATTTAGTAGTGTATAAATGTAATTTTTAAGGGGACAGGATTTAATTATAAGTCTGGAGCTCCAGAGATTAGACGGTACAGTATCAAACTTTACAGCCATAACAGATAAATGAAAGATTAAAACTGCATTAGGTGAGGAGAACGACAACTAATAAAGTTTCACATATTCATGAAACCATTTTTTAGTGCCACAAAGATCAATACGACGAAACACTAGAAAGATGTTTTATTGTCTTTGACTGCTTATTTGGATTTGATCTTACTATATTGTGTGTATGCATGTACTATTTATTAATGTCCTCTATTTTGTGTGTTTAAAGGAAGTCTGAGATAGAAAGAGGTGGTTGAAACGGAGAGGGCAGGAATGAGCACCGGGTTCAACTGAGTGGTACAACTGGCATTGAACTGGTCTCTCTGCAACAACACTTCAATAATGTTTCCACCAGACTCTGGGCGAACGCTCCCAGACAACAGTCCAGACTCCCCAGGTATGACTGAAACAGACGAGGCCGGCTGAAATAAAACACTTTTCACTGGACAGGTGCTGCAGAAATCATCAGCTCTTAAAAGTCCTGGAAATATCCAAAAAAGTACTGATAGCTTTTCTTTCATGAAAGTCAGACACCGAGAATTGAGGCCAAATATCAAATTCCTCATTTCCGAGCCGGTGAGCAGCTCCCGGAGCCTCCCAACTCATTCAGCCGTGATGTGAAGTAACACAATCTAACCTCTTCACTTTCCTACGTAATTACCTGAGTCGATACTGAGGCCCCGCCACGCTTAAACCATGCTAATCCAGTAGTCTGGGGTTATTACTCCACGGCGGTCATTCACAGTGATGGAAATCCAATTAATACAGAAGCTTGTTTCAGCCGTGAAATTGTGGTCAAAGATTGGACTCCAAAAAGGTAGAAATGACGTATGTTGGTGTTATTATATTTTGGTTCGACGAAGAGGGGGCAGCCCTAAATAAGACTAATGCATCACTGGTCACTTGTTGCATGTCTTGCACCATCTCTCTGCTCTGTATGTGAACTCCTGTTGCCATCTCACCTCCCCAAAATTGGATCTAATGCCTTCAACTTTCAAAAGGATTATTGTGAACACTTATGGCAAGATTTTTGTGACAGATTGTTCAACCAAAATGAGATTAGACCAGAAGAGACCAAAGAGCTTTAAAAAGCTGCAGAGTTGTGATCATTTGCTGTGGGTTTATCACTAAAAGGCTGTACTTTCACATTAAACAGAGTCATTTGACTCAAAGTTAATGTAAAAACATGTTTATTAATGTAGGTTTTAACCACTACATTCCTTTAAAAGGAGGTTTGTCAGCACATGTACCCAACCATGAGCCCTCCTGCATCAGTTTTAGTTTAGGGTTGCAGAGTAGTTCTACCACTTAAAGTCTGTTTCGTGCTGTTACAGGCAGGAGAGACTCTCACGACAGGCTATAAACCAGCTGACCCCGGTCCAAAAACGGCTACCCTGTAATGGAGAAAAGATGCATTCCTTAAATACTAAAGTACACTTGGCACAATAGTGCATGTGTCCAAAGATAGCCCTGCAGCGCTGCCCTGGAATCCACTCGGATTTCATTGAAAAAACAGCAGGAATGTTCCAGATTGTTGGGATTATGTAAGAGCATTCAGACAGAAAGATCTGAATCACCGTCATTTAGTTTAAACTATAAGTCAAATAAAAAACATATGGACACGGGTCTGTGACATCGTTGACACGGCGATGCCCGGTAGCGGCTGAATAATCGCTCTACATGGAGATTTGTGGCCGTTAAACATCCCTGCGACCGGAGACACATCAATCACAGCACCGACCGACGCAGCATTAATTAAAAATATGAATTTGAAATAAATGATCACTGCTCTGGGTCACAGCGTAACCCATATAGCACACTGAGGCCACCAGAGAGGGAATTAGCGCTCAGTTAATTATGATACACTGATATGCATGTTTCCTATTGGGTGGGGGAGGAAAATCAACAAAGTGCATAAGCACTACAGTGAAATCCCCCTCGAGGTCTACCAGCTCTACATGTTATCTTAAATGACCACAAATGTTGTGGTGTCAGCAATAACTGCACTTATTAAGTACACATTTCTCAACCATTTACATTCTGCTCATTGTGTTTTAACCATTATTTCACCAAGAAGTGTAGGTGTGTCGTTATGAATTAGGGGATTTTCCGTGTGCATATTTAAACGTAAAAGCAAAAATCTTTCACTTAAAAACATCATATGGGAATAATTATGAAAGCCCTGATATATGATTATGGTGGTGCAGAAACATTTTTCCATTTCCTGGAGAGAACCCTGACTGAACATGACAAACTATATCCTAAAGAATCTCCACCTCGCTGTGAACTGTTTTCATTAAAACTAATCCTTTTAAAACGGTAGAGGTCCGTGAACTATTCGTGGAAACAGGTACACTGTGTTTGGAAACAGATGATGCTGCTGCTGCTATTTTTTTTTACTTGCTTTGAACGCAACAAAAGATATTCCATTCACACAGATATCTGAAAACCTAGGAAAACAAATCCAAGACTATCTGTGGGACAAGATACCACTTGAGGTTAAAGGTAGAAAAAAATGTATACTCTGATACATTTAGCGTGCAATAAGAACGCCTTTCTTGCGTTTGGCGTGTCATTTGTACGCCTTGTCGTCTCTACCTGTACTGACTGTAAATATGCTGCTTATGGTGGGTGGGAGGTGGATGGGTCCAACAAATACACAACTCTCAACCAGGAGACCGGTGTTCCAGACCGTTGTTTTGTTTTTCTAAGTTACTGACGTTTGTCACATGTCTTTTAGTGACGTTTGTAAATGGACTATATAGCGCTTTTCTAGTCTTCTGACCACTCGAAGCACTTTACACTACATATCAGCATTCACCCATTCACACACCCATTCATACACTGATGGCAGAGGTTGCCAAGGTGCCAACTTTGCCCATCAGCATCTAATTTAAATACTCATTCACACACCAATGGCTCTGCCTTCGGGAGCAATTTGGGGTTAAGTGTCTTGCTCAAGGACACATCGACATGTGACCTGGAGCTGCTGGGGATCGAACCACCGACCTTCCGATTGGTGGACAGCCTGCTCTACTCTCTGAGCCACAGCCGCCCCCACGTTTGTGACGTGTTTGCCATACTCACGTTACGTTGTTTCTGCACATATTTTACTTAGTTTACGTACTTATTTGAAGCCCAACCATGACATTTTTCCTAAACCTAAGTGAGTAGTTTTGTTGCCTACAAATGAAGCGGAGTACAAATGACACGAAAAGCCTAAAAAGGCATCATGACATGCAGAATGACCTTGTAATGTCGTGCTATTTATACGCCTTCCCATGAGATTTGTTTGATATGTAGCAGTTTGTTAACAACAAACCAGATACACAGTGTACAGCTACTTTTTAGTCTTCTGAATTGATTGTTTTAGTGTTGATGTTGGGTTTTATCAGCCATTGTGCTACCATTTAATATTTTGATATGTCAGTAGTCCTTTCCACCACATGTCGGAGATATTGCAGCTGGCAGACATTCACATCATCTCAGACATTGACATTGACAGTTTTTCCTCTACATGGCCGCTAATAATTATGGGCTGTAGGATAAAATGTAAACGTGGTTCATAGACACACTGAAGATGGACGGATTGAAACTTAGTAACCAGGCAACAGGGCTACAAAACAACCCATAATACTCTTAAAAGTCATGAGCTTACACTGTAACACAAGACAATATTTCCATTGAAAGAGAACATCTGTTGTGATGATGTGAATGCAAGTTTATAAATGTAACCGACTGAAAAACAGTCTTATATTCAAGCTATTATAGGAACAATAGCAGCAGAAAGCAACACACAGTATGTACAGGAGGTCACACACACACACACACACACACACTCATAGTGTCACCATGCCAACGGACAACTGGTCGTCTCTGCGGAGCACACATGGTCGGGTGCAGAAAGACAAGCATGTCAGCAGAAGGCGTGAACCGTGGGTCATTTCTCGTTTTGGTGGTGAACGTCGAACACAATCCACCATGTTTTGAACTATAGCTCCCTCAGTCTGGTCCAACTGGTCCACTGAACTGGTGCCAGGAATGAAACACAAAACTGGTTCACTGTCACTATAGAGCAAAAGCTAATAAAGTTGTCCGACAATTTTCATTTTAACTTGGGGGCGGGGGGGGCTCCTCCCCACACACACTTTACGCCCCTGACCCCATTTGGCCCTCCTCCATCCTCGCTTGAACCAAAAGTCATTCTGACGGTCTCAAAGCTCTTATCTCTCTTCAGAGGAGTGAGGAGCGATTTCCGAGGAGCAATGGCCGAGGATACATGAGAGCAGCCTTCACGGAAGTCTTTTATTGACCGACACACCCCTTTATAGAGCGCTCCAGGGATGACGTATTTTTGTAGGCCAACCAGGAAGTTAGCATCGCCATGGTTCCCTCGACAAAAAGCCAACGGGATTTCTCCATTGGGTTTAGTATTATTGCAGAAAATAAGCTCTGTGGCAAATACACATTTATGATACTTCCACATTTTGTTCCATAAGATAATCTCCACAAATGAACACCGCTTTTATGATTTTTGAAGCTTGAATGCAATCACTAGAAGTAAAAAGCTAACGTTAGGCTATAAGCGAATACACCACGGTCGCATGAATGCAAGTTCACACAACGAGGCGGCGTGATGACATTCAGTTGTCTCATTTAGACACTTAAGACATATAAAAGGCTTCAAAATTCACGAGTGGGGTATTTATTGATGTATTTGATGTCGTAGAACAAAACGTTAAAACCTCTTCAGCTTGTGTTAACCACAGACATTATGTCAGGCATCTAACTAAAAACCCATTGACTTCCAGACGAGGGAACAGGAAGTGCTAAAATACTAACTCATTTCTGGGTTTTAGGACTCATTCCTGCAGCGCTCTATTGGATACCAGCAAAATAAGAAGAAAGGCAGTGATAACTGTGTGCCTTTATTAGTATTAGTATTAGTCTAGTACAGTCTCCACAGCTGTTAAAGCCGACTGACAGCTGATCCAGCCGTGATCATCAGAAAAAAGACGTTGTTTCACGTGACGCTTCAGAGGAAAGGACGTCTCATTTCTCTATAAACATATTTCCTCATTCCCTCTTTCCTCGCATGGTTTCCTTGTGTCTCTCGATGCCTCCCCAGTGGGAGGACGCAAGGAAAAGACGCAAGTGAGGGATACGTGGATGCAATTAAGAGACTTGGGATGCACCCACGGTCGAGTACGAGGATGGGTGTGGTCCGAGCAATGGTGCCGGATGTAGGGGGGAAAAGACTTTATACATCTAACCTGATTTGGCGTCGCGGCTGGTGTGATCCCATTGACATTTTAAGATCCAAACAGGATTCAAACTCTCAAACACTTTGTTCTCAGGTCTCTTTGAGCTACATCAGCTCTCACTTCATTTAATAACTTTAATCACAGAAACATCTGTCCAGCATGCAATTGAGAATCGGTGAAGGTGATTTTTTTTTGCATCCAAGAACGTGGACTTACAGGAATGTGATTACATTCATACTACAAATCCAACTGTGGGGAAAAAAACACACATAAGTGACCCAAATATGTGATTGGGATTTGAACAAGTGAAACCTGGTCTGAATAAAACCAAACTCTCCGCTGCCTTTCATTAATTGCACTGCACTTTTATTTCCTTTGTTGCACTCTAACTGTATCATCTATTCTTATTGTATTTTATTTGATCTAATCTGTGTTTTTTATTGCTTATTGTTTTTAAATGCCGTTCTAATGCCTTTCTTTGCCGATGTAAAGAATGTTGAATTGCCTCTGTGTTTGAAATGTGATATATAGATAAAGCTGCCTTGCCTATAAAACCACTAACAACCCTATAAACCATGCAGATAACATAAATGCTCAGTGCTTTCCTCTTTCGAGACACTTTTCTTGGCACATTTGTATCCGACTCAATGAAAAACAAAGACATTAACTTGTGTTCTTTCACATATAGCCGAATCATTTCTGAATGTCTTTGTTAATCTTTTAAGTGGGTGAATATCGTGTTTTTGGATTGAAACCCAGTGTGTGTTACTCGGGTCTTGGCTGTGAGATGTGTTGCTCCCCGAGGCTGCTGGGAGAATAGAGGCGAGTCGCTGAGTCACATGTTTCAGTCTCTGCCAGCGTCCACAGTATCGCCAGAAACCCTGCAGCTACACGCGGTGTCGGTCCCAAGAACAGTCAGGAGTCCTGTCCCATGTATACACTACAGTGTGTGTGTGTGTGTGTGTGTGTGTGTGTGTGTGTGTGTGTGTGTGGTCTGTTGGTAATCACAGCTTGGTGTTGTCAGCTGAAAAGCTTCACTACACGCACATATTTGTAAGTATCGCATTAAAAAAGCTGAATGGAAACGGCAAAATTCGATAACTGATCAGCTGTTTTCTGCTGTCGGCGTCTTCTCAGATATATATTTATATAGACAACATGAAACACGGCGAATACCAGCTGACATGAAAGAACAACTGAAACTAATTCCTGAAGATCTCGATTAATTTTTCCCCTCATAGATTAGAACAGATTAGATGGCGACTTGTTTTGTTTCCAGTTCACAACCTCTACTTCTTCTTCTACTCTGTTTACCGGCGGATTACAGCCAAGCATAGCCTATAGCGCCCTCTCCTGGGTAGTACATCATTTATAAATGGCAAATTGATAGTTAATTAAACTTTGTTAATTGTTATTTTACCGTTAACAAATAATGGAATGATAATTAATAATGTTTACTAATTATTAGTAATGACAAAACAAGACGTTTGGGGACGTCCTCTCACGCTTTGGGAAACACTGATTGACATTTTTCACCAATTTGTGGCATTTTATAGACCAAACAACTAATAATGTAATGCAGGTTGGGTTTTTCCCTCGGTGCTAAAGTACTGATTGGCTGGCTGGTTTATTAACTGGTTTATTAACTGCTTTAAATGGAGCTAATTAAGGTATCTTAAGTACACACACATACTGTACTGCTATCTCTCTCTGTGAAGTGCTGATATCAGAGAGGAGGAATGCCTCTACCATGTGGGATTACTGTGTCACCCTGACGCTTCTATTAATAACACAGCATTTAGCCTCTGTGTGTGTGTGTGTGTGTGTGTGTGTGTTCACAGCTATCTAGATATATGGTTCTCCCACAAAATTACATTCCCGTACAACTAAACTGTATAACCAAAATACGTTTTGAAGGAAACTGCTGTTTTAAACAGTATTAAAGCCCCCCCCTCCAGCCGGTTTTACTTCCTGTTTTTCGATTAACGTTGTTTTTCAAACAGAGAACGGGGCTGTGGTTAATAGTCAGACGTAATTCATCACCAAAGCAACCAGATTGCATCGTTTTTCAACCCAGTTTAGATGAATTTACTGAATATTATCAGACCACAAATGATACAAGAATTAGAAGATCTCTTCTTTACCGTCTCCTCCTGGCGAGGCGGCCGTCTGGCTTCATATGTTTCCCAAATCTTCACTCTAGCTTTAAAACTGAGCCCGCTACAACCTTAAAAATTGCAAGTCGCGTTAATGCGTTAAAGAAATTAGTGGCGTTAAAACGAATTTGTGTTAACGCGTTATTATCACATTAACTTTGACAGACCTAGTTATTATTTAATGTCACTTTCATTCACAGTCGCTCGATATATATTACATCACCTGCTCTGTGCATTGTTCATTGTACGACGTCACTCGCTGCGGCCGTCGGCAGACTTACAAAAGTCATTGTGATACGTAAGAGACCGACGTAATCCGCGACAAAATATGCAGTTTAGTTGTATGGAAGGTAACTTTTAGGAGACAGGGCTGGGTTCTGCACTACACCTGGGCCAGAAACAAACTCGTAACCACAAAGTTTGAACCACTGGATTGTCTGGGAGCCTCTACTAATACTGCCCACGTGCCGCTGAGCAAGGCACACAACTTCCAACTGTAAGCTCCGGTACAAACATTGAGTTCGTCTACACACACGTCTAAAAATTGCCTGAGGCGTGGGAGCCGAGGTGTGTGCGTCTTTGAATGATTATGTAAAATTGAACAGCTGATAGTGTGTGTGTGTGTGTGTGTGTGTGTGTGTGTGTGTGTGTGTGTGTGTGTGTGTGTGTCAGTGCACAGATTCTTTCCCCTTGACTGGCTGTGTCCCTGATACCAACAACTGCAATGTCACACACACACACACACACACACACACACACACACACACACACACACACACACACACACACACACACACACACACACACACACACACACACACACACACACACACACAGGGGAGGAAGAGCTATGTGATCTGATTCACCTCTGCTCACATACTGCAAAGTCAGACGCTTGTATTTAGAAAGACTGTGCTGTTACTCAGAGGGTTGCAGGTTCAATTCCCACTGCATCCAATGTGTCCTTGTGGCCTTAATGCTTGCCCTTGAGCAAGGCATCAAAACCCTGTGTTGAGTAAACTGATTGAAGGACGTAAAACGGCAAGAAGAGAAAGAAGAGAAAAGTTGAGATGATTAGGGAGGAATAGGGAAGGATGGAGGGAAGCACCTAAGGATAAGGGAGTGAAGAGAGGAAGGATGGAGGGAAGCATCTAAGGATAAGGGAGTGAAGAGAGGAAGGATGGAGGATGGGTAGATGTGAGGAAGGAAGGAAAACAAGAAGATAGAAAGGCAGATTGGAAAGGTGTAAGAATGGAGAAAAGTGAGAAGAATGGATAGAAGGAAGCAAAAGAGGATGGGACGGAGGATGTAGGGAAGGAGGGATGTGAAGATAGGGAGGAGAGGAGGAGAGGAAAGGTGGGAGGATGTAATGAGGCAAGGGAGCAAAATAAGATCAATGTGAAGGAAAGAGGACAGAAGGAAGACGGATATAAGAAGGAGGGAAGGAAGGAAGGAAGAAGGAAGGTTGTGATGCACTTATTTCATTCTTTCTGTGTTTCCTTCCGTCATTCCTTCCTTCCTTCCTTCCTTCTTAAGGTCGCCCTACCATGACAAATGATCATTCCAGCTCTGTAACAACAGCAGTGCTCTTCATGACAAAATGTCACATCTGATTATCGTGCGCTGCCTCTAACGCGGAGTCCACACTGACATTTCCAGCGTCGGCTGAGCAGCACAGCCCGTAAAACATCCGTGAACGAGGGATCGGGCTGTCGGAGGAGCGGAGAGGGGGTTAATCACCAGCTCATTAATTAATAACGGAGATAATTAGCTGAGTGTGAAGACGAGTGCTGCAGACGGGTCAAAAAAATAAATAAAAAGTGTAATTAGAAAATGTGTCTATGTAATATAAATTCTGCTAATAACCAGACAGTCTGTACCAGACAGGGATTACAGCACAGAGAGGATGCAGCTGTGTGAATGGAGGGTTGCTGGTTTGAATCCCAGCTCAATTAATCTCTCAAACAACATTTAACTAATCTAAATGTTATTTATTTATTGTCATTTATTGTCACATTTGCATAAAGCAGCATATTTGTCCACTCCCATGTTGATAAGAGTATTAAATACTTGACAAATCTCCCTTTAAGGTGCAACAGATTAAAATGTGCAATTAATTTACGATTAATCGTGATTAACTATGGACAATCATGCAAAATATATATATATATATATTTATCAAAATATATATATTTATTTAATTTTATATATTACACATATATATAAATATAATATATATATTTTATATATATATAAATTTAATATATATATTATATATATAATAATATATATAATATATATATATATATATTATATATTTATATATAAATATATATAATTTATATAATTATATATATTTATCAAAATATATTCAAAAGTAAAAGTACTCATGCAGAATGTCCCGTTTCAGCAAAATAAATATTATAATATATTATTGGATTATAAATATTGATGGATTAATGTGTTTGTGATGTTAATGTTGCAGCAGGTAAAGGTGGAGATCACTTAAATCAATTTAAATAATAATACATCATCATTTATTAGTGTATTTATATCTTATAAATAATCTGAACCTGCAAAGTAACTACAGATATCAGATAAATGTAGCGGAGTAAAAAGTACAATATTTGCCTCCAAATTGTAGTAGAGTAGAAGAAGCATAAAATGAAAATACTAAGTAAAGAACATCAAAACTGTACTTGAGTACAGTACTTAGTTACGTTCCAGGACTGTTTTTTGTTTATGTGTAATTGTGTTTGTCTATTTGACCACTACTGTATACTGTAAAAAAAAATATATAGATAAAAAAAAAGTGAAGTATTTTAAACAGCTTGGAAACTGAAGAACTTTAAATTGAAAAAGCAAAAATCTTTTTACACAATAAACATTTTATTCTAAAAGATGTATTCAACTATAAAAGCAGAAATAATTTGGTTTTACTGCATATTCACATTTTAAAAAATATGGTGTACTGGTGATCTCATACTCTTCATACTAGCTTCTCATCCTTCTACCAGGTAATCCTTTAAAGACACACCTGTCAGCGTGCCCTTGAGCAAAGCAATTAACCCCTGTGAGTCAACCAAACGTTCAAATCTTCCTATCTAATGAAGCTGCAGAGTAAAAACTGTGTAGTAGTAAACCGGTGCTCCTACTCACACTGACTGTAAATGAACGAGGCTGGGAGGGTTTAGTGTATCGGGGATTGAACCTGTGACCCTTTTCCATGTGCAGTCCAGCTTCTCTAAGCTCAAAGCAATCCTACCATCCAGAACCGGCCTGCTGGATGAAGCTGGATGTCTGACTGCACAAATGAATGCAGAGATTCAGCCCAGCGAGAGAGGATTTACATATAGATGTCTTAACGACGCCGTCTGTGGGCCGTCACTCAGGATCCCGGCACCCCGAAGCTACATATCCAGTTACACAACGAGCACCAATCAAGCAATGAGAAGTCAAAACACAGCTGTCAGTGTCGGGATACTCTAGGAATACTTTTTTTCTTTTTTCAGATTCTCGTTTCTGACGCCTGCAGGGACGTCATCTCACTTTCACTGTCACCTTGTTAGCTGGGAGCGCAGGTGACACCAGGATGTCTGTTTAAAACGCTGCTGCTGCTGCTGTTTAAATGTCGACATGAATGGAAAAGAAATGTATAAATGTACTGTAGCAGGCGGACATTGAGCTGTGACCTGCTGTTAGCACGTCACAAAGTTAATGAGGGAAGTTGAAGTGGTATAAAGATTTAGCTGAAGTGAAAAGCCACTAATATCAGTGATGAAGTGGACAGTAAACCCACCTAAAGTTGGATTAAATGGTATATTATTTATAGTTTCATTCAAAAGGTGCTATTGATAACATTTAGCCACTAGATGTTTTATCCTCCCTCCTCCGTTCCGTTGCATTTACTTCACAACAAGTCAGACAATGCCATTGCACTGACTGTATCTAAGCAAGCCACACGTCGCTAGTGCTGTATGAACCCAAAATAAACACATTGTGCTGTGATTTAATTGCAATAAACGGATCAAAAGGATGCCGGAATAACTACACAATGATGTTGATTCGTAAAAAGTCTGAATTCATATTTTGTCAGGTCTGTCCACAAGACAACAAGCAAACAACTTTTAGAATAATTGTTTTCTGAATGGAGTTTGGATGGATCAGTGCCAGGCTATGCAGCTGCTCCATCAACACTCAACATAACGTCATCTAGGCATAAATATGGAAGCAACGTTGTTGTTAACAGATCAAAAGGATGCAGAAATAACGACATAACATTGCTGATTTGAAAAAATTCTGAATTCATGCTTTGTCAGGTCTGTCTGCAAGACGACAAGCAAATAACTTAAAATGCTTGTTTTCTGAATGGAGTTTGGATCGATCAGTGACAGGCTATGCAGCTGCGCCATCAACACTTAACATATCGTCATCTAGGCATAAAGACAGCATCAATATTGTGGTTTATACCATAGACAGTCTGGGGTTTATACACATACATTTATACACAGAGTTTGCAAATGGCCACAATAGGTTTCTCCTTCATCTCTGATTCAACAACGTCAGGACGTCAGTGACCTCAGGAGGTGAATCTCAGTGAAAAACACTGGAATTTTCCTTTACATAAAGCTTCTTTGTCAGTTTTATTATAAAACTAAGTGTTTTTGCCATCATTCATTCTGTCACACTAGTTTGGTTTAACTTATTTAAAAACAACTTTGTTAAAAAGTGAGCTCAGGTGTTGGATCGGTGTTTGGTATCAGCAGAAAGAACTGAGTTCAGGTGTTTAAATTAGTACCAGGAAAGAACAGAGAGAAAAACATCTATTCTGTTATAATGAACTCTAGGATGTCCAGAGACCGCAACCAGCCAATTTGCTTAAAACGAGAGCAAACGCCAAAGACAAATGGAGTCAGCGAGAGCATTTATGAAGAGGATGAAGATAAAGCTGGCAATAATGTTCTGCAGCAGAGGATGTAATGAGGGCCGGACGCAGGGTTGCCGTGGGAGACGCTGAAGAGGACCGGTGTTGTAAAGCTTTTTGTATTTCATGTTTCTGCAGCACTGAGGCAATAAAAGGTACAACTCTCGAACTTTAATACATTTTTAATATACAAATTAGTTTATTTCCTTTCTGTTTCAAATCATCTGCAACATGTAGATTCATAATATTCTTTATTGTAAACTTATGATATATTTAAGAGCATCTTAGAGAAAATATAATTGATTTGTTATCGTGGTTATTTACATTTAGTTTCTTTCTATCTAAAACTGCATATTATAACAGATGCTATCCTGTATCAGCTCCACAGGAAGCAAGGCACCAACACAGCCGGAGTTGTAGGTTTGATTCCTGATGATAACGCCTGTACTATAATGCAGTATGTATGCAGTCACTACAAGCAGCATCCACCAAACTGCATAAATATTCAGTTTCAATGTCGACTCCCACTCGACCCCACTTCGTTCATCTCACCAGCCGCTGGGCTGCAATTGGTCTAATTGCCCAGATTTACCGGGTCAACAACGCTGTTGACCTATCAGTGTAGAGCGAGAGCCCTCGACCCCCTCGACCCTACGAGGATGATTCAGCTAATCCTCTTATACGCTGTGTGTGTGTGTGTGTGTGTGTGTGTTTAACCACTTAAACCCCTTTTGTTTCAGGATTTACCAGCATGTTTGATCGATTTAATAACCCTGATATTGTTACCATGAAGCGGTCTGTGTGTCTGAAAAGGTACAGAGTAAATATATTACACTATTAATCCTATTATCTGGCTGTTTTTACTGATGAGACTCGATATATGTGGATGCATGTTCACGGATAACTTCAGTATGTTTTTGTGTCTAAGTGAATTTTTGAAAGTCGTCCAGTATTGAGGGAGAACGTTAGAGCTGCCAGCTGCTTAACAGGCTGCAATGTTATCGCTCGGGGCAACCTGTAGTCTTTGCGGTGTGTTCGAGTGCAACTTGTCGGCAAAGACAAAGGCGCAACTGGTGGCCTTCGTACCCGCCAGTTCTCTGAACGAAGGAGCAAAACATTTTACAAAAGGTGTTTTTTTTTTTTGTTTTAATTTTTAGATTTTTCTGCAGCACAGGTTTTCAATATTTCTTCCTCTTTTTCCTTCTTTTCAGTTTGCATTTAAAACCATAAACCTTTTTCTGTCCATCAGTGTTTCAAACATCACGACTTTGTTGATTCATGTTCCCGTCCTCGCTCACCCAGACTCTATGCAAATCATTTCCAGTCAAAAGTTACATTATGAGAAGCGACAGCGAGAGGAGCTTCTCTGGAAGTGTCTGGACGGGTTTCAGAAACAGACAAAAGATGAAGACAAACGACCTGATAGGAGTGCTGTTCTGGTAAATACAAGCTGGCGTTCATCCAGCCGACGGGACGAGCGGCGATTGGAAAATCACCCCCTAATTGTTAAATTGAATCAAGAACTAACAAACCGTATTATGAGGTTAAAGAGCTCGACAGCTCCAGTTAAACTCAGTCAGAGGAGACGCTGTCTGCTGGTTTCTGCTCATGTTCGTCCTTGAAATTAAAGAACATTTAAAGTATTAAAATGCTGCTTTTCCTTTTTAAATCCTACATTTATATGAGCAAACTCTGCTTCATGTTGATATGGATTCACCATGGAAGCATCACCAGATCAGCTGGGAGCAAAATAAAGCAGTATTGTCTCTCCCCTTTCGATCATTTTCTGAATGAATAAAACAAATGTGAACAACTCTGTGTTGTTATTCTGCAGCCAGAAGGTCTCCGGTTCAATTCCCAGCGCAGCCAGCTGTGTCCATCAACAGTCACTGAGTTTTCCTGCTCACTGAAAGTCACTTTAAATCAACTGAAAGCCTAAAATATAAATGAACTAAACACTTTCACATCCAATCCAACACTGTGTTTAGATGTCATCTCCTCTTAAATAATTGAGGCAAAACAATGCTGAGCATGTAAAGCATAAAGTTAGACATCTAGAAACATTTAAGAACATGAATTAAATATAACCAGCGAGTCCCTCAGTAATCTGCTGTGTGGTTGGAACAGTAAACGTTTGTTTGGCTGCTTTTATCTCTGTTTGATTACACTCTCTGAATTTAAAGGTCGACTCAATCTGCGTTCTCAGCCGTTAGCGAAAAGCCGTAACGTAGGTTACCAAAGTCAGCTAATCACTAAGGTTATGAATTATGTGAACGCTAGACAGGTATCTACAATAAAAAGTGTCTTCAGTGTCTCTGCCACTACGGGTCTCTCAATAGAAAACAATACCAAAAGTGGGAGTTTGGTGACGTGGTGAAGCAGCGTGGAATCATGGGAGTTGCTGTCTTCATTGCAGTCAGCTTCTTTTTACCACAGTAAAGTCAGTCTGGCTTGACCTTTCAACCGGATGTTGTGACGTCCTCGGACAAAAAGGGTCACGCTAGTAAAATAGCCCATTGGGACATTTGGTAAAGCTCCGGGTAGTCCTGCACTCAAATGATTAACTTCTCCTCCATATATTTACTGTAGACTGATGAAGAAAGAAAAGATATCTGGCAGCTGTGATTGGTTGTTTCTCATCACATGACATGCGGTGAATCCTGCAGCGTTCCAAAAGTTCAACTATTTTCATCTCGGGGCGCAGCTCTCGCGTTTGAGCGTGCCTGCCTCGAATCTACATTGACAACGATGATGAGTGTGCAAAAGACGCGGCCTGTGAACGTCCCCTTACACATTACAAATCTGTGTTTCTCCGACGCTGTTCAGCAGACACGGGACGTCCTTGAAGGGCTGTGAGCCTTAAGATCCAGACGACTAAAAACCTTCATCCGGTTAAATATAGAGTTAAAAACCAACAAGATTTAGAAAGTGTATTGTAAAAATGTGGCTTGAAACTGGAACAAAAGTCTATTCATGACAGTTTCTGGCAGACAACCACAGCGCTGACGCAGGCTCAAAGAGGATATGACGCCATTGACATGTGACCAAATGAAACTTTTATTAAAATGACAGATTTCTCTGTTTTGAAAATTAGTGGGAACATTTAGGATATTGTAAATACGACTCAACAATGTTTTTAGACATTTTAATGCGGAAAAGTTACATATTCATATATATACATTACATTAACCTAAAGCCAGTTTATGAACATTTTTATATTTGATGCTCTACACACTGGCACTTGCCTCTTTCTCTGCACACGGGAGATTCATTTCTGTGTTTTCAGTTTCTAGTATGACTTATTGAAAGCAGAAGAATCACACAATATAAAAGGAGTTTGATTGACAGGTGTTCTCAGTGTACTGAGGTGCAGAAATGAAATGAAAATAGAGAGAGAATTGAAGATGTGGAGGATTTACAAGTGGCCTGAGTAAACTGGCTCCTGCAGCAGTGAGTGTATTTAGTATGTCAGAGGTCACAGAGGTCAACTGGAGAGGTCAACTCTCAGGAGGCAAGAGGCTACGTTTACCCGCCTAAAAAAAGACCAAAGAGCTGAACTATAAAACAGGAGGAGGTCATATATATATATATATATATATATATAAACACACACACACAGGGGGATAAGTACATCTTACACATACAGACACAAATAAATAAAGTACTGACACACATCAAAACCATCACAAAGTCATGAATGAACCGTATTTCATCGATGTCTAATTCCGTTAATAATGAACAAAATGTTTCTTTAGTTAAATGACGCTCGCCCATGCACCATATTTAACACACCAGGGTGCAACAGGTCACCTATATGAGACGTCTGGAGGTCATGAGAAGCAGCAGAGTGGCGGCTAAATAAACCTCCGACAGCTGGTCACACACACATCTATCTCTGTTTCCTTCACAGTAAAAAGCTTGTGTTCCAGTACTCTCTTAATAACGTTTCACTTCTACCTGGAATTAAACTTTCAAAGCCGCTTGAGGAAACCAACAGAAACAAAGAAAGCGTGTATATAACTTATAAACGCAGAATGAGAAACATGACAACAGGGAATTAACTGCTAAGCGACATTAAATCAAACTAGACAGGCTGCAGGTTGAACTAAACTCAACCTTCTTTCAAGACTCTCTTAGAAATCATAGCAAAAAAGACGCTTCTTATAACTCAACAGAAGTTGCCTGAGAAAAGCCATGTTTTTATGTTTTCTTCAGTATCAAAGTAACCCAGTGATAGCTGTCTGTACATCCATGGATACACTGCAAACAGGAACTACTAATAGCTAATTCAGCATACTTTTTAATGGTAAAATGTAAACAAATATATAGCTGGCAGGATTCAAATTGTAGGCCACAGATCATTTACTGACTCCATAGCAACATTATACTTCTTGTTTAGTTTGTTTGTTTAGTATTCCTTTTTAAAAAAGGTCACCTGTGGTCAGAAAAAGGCCCATTAGAGTCTTCCAGATCAACAAACAGCCACTCTGCTCCCAACAAACCAGCTCAGAACACAATCAGAGCTGCAGCAAGACGAGCAGACAAAAGAGCCCAGAGACACCGGGCAAATATTTGTGTTAGATTACATTTGAAGCCCGGTTTTATTCAATACGATGTAGGAACACACACACACACACACACTCACACACACACACACACACACTACATAACACAATACATAACACAATAGGCTGTTTCACGTGGTTTCAGCCCCTGAACGAACAAATATGAATCAATATACAGAGGATGTATGAACATGGAACATGAACACTGTCCCAGTTACATTAATGAAACCAACTGTGAGTGTGTGTGTGACATTGTGAGCGTGTGAGTGTGTGTGTGATTGTGTGTGTGCGTGTGTTCATGGTGACCTTAAGGCACAGCTGAGGGTCTGACTGCCAGCGCTGCTGTTCATATGCCTGGAATGCATGACTGAATGCCATCCGTGTGTGTGTGTGCGTGTGTGTGTGTGTGTGCGTGTGTGTGTGAGTATGTGTGTGTGTGTGTGTGTGTGTGTGTGTGTCTGTGTGGGGGGTGTATTTAGGTGTCTCTTTAGCAGAATTAGCTGTTAAACTGTCATCCACCGTCCAAACAGGAGACGCCTGTTTGCATGTTTCTCAGTATGAAGTTCAAAGTGTGTGTGTGTGTGTGTGAGTGTGTGAGCGTGTGTGTGCGTGTGTGTGTGTGTGTGTGTCCTGTATGCTATGTGATAGACAATGCCCACTGTGTGCATGTCTATCTGTAGTTTGGTGTGTTGAAGAGGTAGTCATAGATACACACACACACACACACACACACACACACACACACACACACACACACACACACAAAGAAGTACAAAGAGAGCTGTCACACACACAGCAACTGTTGCATACTCCGTCATTTAGCTAATCCGACTCAGAAACACAAGGAAAGACCAAAGATGGCTGTTTTTTGTTTTTTATAGCTGGTCTGGGGCTCCACAGTCAAAGTGCTCTTTAGCAGGGAGCTGAAGTGCCTCATTGATTCATGGGAACTCTGAGTGAGCAACGGTTCAGAGTTCAGTTTGAAGTATGAGGGGATAAAAGTCTGCTAACTTTAGTAGGCATGCTGACATGCTAACGGTCATAATGCTTCCATTATTGTGGCTGTAGAGTTTTTGGTCGTGTCTAGAAGGTAATCCCCAAGTTACGTGTGAAAACTCTCACGAGACTTGATGCCAGACGACCTATCCTAACCTCAACCATTTGAGGCAAACGCCAATATAAATTATTTACATTAATCCGAAATCATAGAAAAAAGATGCTCCTTATAACTCAACAGAACTTCCCTGAGAATCGTCATGTTTTGAAGTTTTTGTCGGTACATTCATGAGTACACTGCAAACAGGAACTGCTAAGAGCTAATTCAGGATACTTTTAATGGCAAAATGTAAAAAAAATATAGGTTACTAAAAACAGGATTCAAGTTACAGGTAATTAACTGACTGAAGACAGAGGCCTTCAAACATGTGTGTTTAGATTCAGTGTGACATGAGGATATCATTATCTCTATCAGTATAATTCCATTAAATGGACTGTTTGTAAGAATCAGACATGCTTGTTAACAGCGACACCTGTGGCCGTTTAGTCAACAAAAGTCAGCGTCCTGTTGCTCTCACTTGCGCTTGTGCTCGCTCTATATATTTCACCTGCTTGGCAGTAATGTTAGCTGACCAGACGAAGGTCTCTCCATGAATCAATGCTGATCCTAGTGTTGGCTTTTCTTGCTTCAGACCACGACCGCACCCGGAGAGAACAGAGGAGACACCGGAGTTTTGGTCGGACACGATAACGTTTCTCTCTGCAGAGCCCCGTCACTTCACAAGACACGGGAAACCTCTGTTGGTCTGGAGGAGCTGCAGCAGTTATTTCTGCACAAACATCCACTGTACATTCACTAGATATTCTCAGAGCTAAACTAACTCTTCTGCAGTGTGGAGTGAGCAGCATGCACGTGAGAGGTGGAGTGAGAGAGCGAGAACGAGCGCAGTGTGTGAGTGAAGACAGGCAGAGGAGCAGAGACTCCGGTCCTGGAGACCAAAGCTACGGTCTCTCCCGCGTCCTCTGACCGCGGCCAACACTGTTTAACAGACGGGCTTCACTAGATACAACCAAGAGGTTTTGGTGCTTCCATGTAGTTTGTTTTGGAGTCTGAGTCTGAACAGCGTAGCCACACGCGAGCGCGCATGGGACACCGACCCGGGTGATTTATACGTGTGAGAAGTTACAAACAGTCCCTTTAATCCGCTTAGAAATCATAGAAAACTCAGCAGAACCTGAGAATCATCACGTCTTTAAGCTTTCTTCAGTATCAAAGTAATCCAGTGATAGTTGTCTGTACATTCATGGATACACTGCAAACAGGTACTGTTAATAGATAATTTGGCACACTTTTTTTGGTGCTAATTTGGCAAAATGTAAACAAAAATATAGATTAGAAAACAGGATTCAAGTTGCAGGCCAAAGCCTACAAACGTGACTCCATGGTAACTTTATACTTCCTGTTTACATGCCCCAGAGCACCCAAATAAATTGCTGACACAGCTCCTTTAAATATATTAAATACAGCTGCTTAAGTCATTGTTTCATATCTACTGAGCAGTTGTGATAGTCTAGGTGGTGAAAGGCATGCCAACAGACAATTATACATAGTGGAGCAGTTGTGTCTGGGACAGATCAGCAATAACTGAGTCACCTTTTCTAGGATAAATGAATTACAGTTTCCATGTAATTTCTCCATCAGTCAATTCCATGGAGCACAATAAGAGTCTGAGCTTTCTGTTTCCTCCCACAGTCTCACTACAGCACATTTTATTCATAACCGCCCCAGCATTCAGCCTGAATAGACGCCGATAGAATTACACCGCTCAGAAGGAGACAATTACACCACATCAATAAGTGCGGAGCGTCGCTGCGCTCGGCCATTCAAAGCTTTTTCCCCCCAGCTGACGAAAGGTCGTCCATCTCGGAGCCTGAAATCAGACTCTCAAGGGCCAGACGGGGATGATGGTGATAATTCAGAACTAAAGGATGAGGGCTGGAAATAGAACCCGTAGAGAGAAAAGGGGAGGAAGACAGACAGAGAGAGGGAGGACCGGGGAGGACAGGCCGTCTTTATAACATCATCAAGGGACGAAGTAATATACTAAAGATGCTGGGACAAATATCACAACATAACACGACTCCATGTGGACAAAATCAAAACAACAAAACCAAACCGGATTAGATTAAACAATTCCCTTTACTAGAAGTGCATTAAAATGTATTTGCCAATAACTACAGCTGTTAAATAAATGTAGTGAAAAGTACAATATTTGTCTCTGAAATGTAGTAAAGTAGAATAAAAGTAGAATAAAATGTAAATTATGAAGCAAAGTACCTCAATGTTTCCTTTCCACCCTTGATATTTTAGGCTACAATTTGGCAATTTTGTACAAGATGTGTGGCCGGTTTTGAATCATGAGTTGAGCTTCCTTTATTTTGGTGAAAGGGAAACTTGTATTAGCTTTTATTATGAAAAGACAACACCATCAGTGGTAGCACTAGCGTGGCTCCAGCCCAAGTGAGGGATAGCAACGTAGAGCAAACCAAAGTATCGGCACTAAAATACTGATTACAGATCAATACATTGATAATGTAACACTCTACTGCTGTGTCTCAATTGGGATACTTCCGTTATTAGTACACTTCCATGTAGTACACTGTGTACGCTATGTACTTAATTGCGTAGTGTGTGACTTTCGACAGGGTAGTGTTGTCTCTGTTTTGTTGCCATTTTTGCAAATGGACGGAGCATTACCGCCAACATTTGACCACGATTGTTGCCCGCCAAAATATCTGCCAGTTTCTTTAATTGCTCACTTGACAATTAAAGAACTTTTACTTGCTTGTGTGTCCCCGTTTAACACGAGGTAGAAAATACACCGCCATTTTCACAAGTTTGGTGGTCCCTCCCTTTCCGCTACGTAGCGGCTGTTGACAAAAAAGCACCGGAGTTTCGTCTCTTTGCTTCTAGACTCTGTGAATCGAGACGCAGCGTTAGATAACACTTGTGATACAGACTTTTATTTAAGTGAAGATTTTTGAGTACTAACATAAAAAAAAGAGAAAGAGACTCCATCGCCCGACTCATTCCCTCTTCCACTTTTACGAGCGCCGCCCCAGCTCCCACAATTCCTTGTGGGCATGTCAGCATACAAACAAACACACACACACACACACACACACACACAAACACAGGAGCCCTTTTTGTACTGAGTCTTGAAGCCCGGTGTCATGCACATTTATGCACACACACAGATTTGAACCCCCGCCTGGAGCAGGGCATCTGTCACTGGTCATCAGAGAAAGAGAGAGCATTCCTCTTCTAGCAACACACATGAAAAGTCTAACAGCTACATCCACATTCCCTCTATCCAAAAACAGAAAAAGGCCTCTCAGCAGATAGAAAATTGAAAACAGCCTGAATGCCAAATGCTCCACTGCTTTCTGTCTGTTTTCCTTTTTTTCAGCTTTTGAATTCCTGCAATATTTGTTCTGCAGTGAGAGACCACAATAGACAAAGAGATTAAAAATCTCACTCCAGTTAAACTGAGTTCTCATGTTTCTGCTTTAAATTCAAGACGACAGCATCCACTACATACTGAGGACGTTTTATGACAAAAGACAATATGAAAATGAATGAAATTAGTTGATAAAGCATTGTTGCAAATGCAGATGAGTAGTTTTACTTTGTTTTGGTGAACTGCAGCCGCTTTTTAAATGTTTCAACACCTCATTCACATCTTCATCAATTTATAGTTTATAGGATTTAGTTTCAGTTTAATCATTTACAGTCAGTAGTTTGAGGTTTGAGACAACAATGAGTGCAGTGTACTGCATGTTGCAGGACTGACTGCACCTGTTCATGTGGCTGCAAGATGAAGCCGTCATTGTTCCTGCGTGTTCAGATTAAAACGCCACCATGTATGGAGGACGGAACCTGCCAAAATCAAAAATAAATGAATGAATAAATAAATGACTCGATAAATAAATATGTTATTAAATGTAGCAAAAATAATATTAAAAATAAATATAACCATTATTTAATTGCTAAAATGTGATATAAACTGATATTTCTGTTTTAGCTTGCTTCTTTATTTATTTATTTATCTTTGTAATAATTCCCTTATTTATTTATTCTTCTGTTTAATTTTCCCCTTTATATATGTATTTATTTTTATTAAATTGTTTTAATTTATTTATTTTTGCATTTATTTATTGCATTATTTATTTATTTATTTTTGCATTTATTTTTAATTTATTTATGTTTGCATTTATTTTTAATTTATTTTATATATTTTTTTAAATATGTGTTTGTTTTTTCCTTTCTCATTTAGCAACGGAAAACCTTCTGTGCAGTTGGCGTCTTATAAAAACATGAATTCGCACTAAAGTATTAGCTAATAGATTTATGGGTCTTAAACTGATGACACAACTTAACAATTACTATGATTTGTGTCTCCTTTGTCCTCGTTCAACTGCCCAGGTGTTAAAACATGTTGTTGAGGTTAAACATTGGGACTTTCCGCCATATTTCCACCACCGACACTTTTCCTCCTCCAGGAGGAAGTGACCTGGACGACACCTCCTCCAGTCAGACATGCAGAACACGTTCATTTCTTTTATCTGTTTCCTCTCCGTTTCCTACTCTGTCTTCTACAAATGCTTGTGTAGACAGTTGAAATTCCTTTATGCTTTTGTCAAACACAATCTGTATTAACGTCTACCTGTGAATAACATGTTGCATTGGAAAGTGGTGCACATGTGCAAACCATTCACCAGAAGCTTATGTCAACTTTCCCAATATCCTGCTAAAGTAGACGTACTGTTTTACTTAAAGTTACCTTAAAGATAAGAACTGTACTAATGCAAAGCCTTCGAGTGAAAAAAGTAGCCTATATACTCTCTGTGTTAGTTATAGTGAGTCTATAAAGAATGCTAAATAAAATGTATAGCAATAAGTATGGGAGAACAGGAAAAACAACCAAGTTGAAAATGTAATATTTCAGAAACTGCTGTAAAAGATGAGGGCTACGACGCTCATATAAAAATGTTATCTTGTGCTGAATGGGAGATTGGGAGCTTTTCTAGCGTTATCATCTGTAACTGCCGTATGAGAGCAGTGCAGAGCGGCGGCCGTCAGCTAGCGAGTGAGGCACGCTCACATGACAAACAAGCACTAAAAGGTACATGCAGCCAGCCCGGCGATGTCAACAAAGCACAAAGAAGCTCTGATTACAAAACACAGAGAGGGAGAGAGACTTCACTCTCTGCTCAGGTAGACATTACTCCTCTATATCTTTACATACAGTACACTAACAGTTGTTTGCTGCTAACTCTTTAATGCTAATGCACTGTATTAGACTAAAGGCCAGTTACATGAACCTACATGATGTGTACTTTGGAATAAATCCTTCATTTTACAAGATAAGTACTAAGTTTGATCTTATTTTCATAGTTTGAGCCATCATTGCCATTAGTTATGTACCGACCAAACTAATCACTGAGTTGTGGGAACACAGAGACACCACCACAACAAAGACAGGTTTTAAACAAGCCAACCGTTAATCCAGATTATCTAAACCACACAAATAAACTCAGCTAACCTGGGGTTTCGTTTCCAACCTGTCCGAGCCTCGGACTTCTTAGCGAGCTCGCCGGGTCTCAGCTATTAAGTCATGATGTGAGTACAATATTTTGATATTTATTTGAGAGAATAATATGAACAAAACTATAAAAATAAGATCCACGTTGTAATAAACCAGAACTAATCCACTTTTATTTTATATTATTTTAAGTGTACTTTGTAAAAAATAAGGTTTATAATGTAGTTAAATACTACGTTTTACTGCATGTACACAAAGAAACTACTGAGTTAACTTGTGTAACTGAAACCCTCTGGACATAATTCCTTACTTTCTTTGTCCTCGGTGAACAAAAGCAGCTCTGTACGTCTTCCGTTGACCACACAACGTTTCTTTTATCAGCGGAGCTACAAGAGTTCAGAACAATGAACATGAGACTGAGGAGCTGCTGGACTGAAACACACTCAGAATAAAGTCCTGAGGATTAATCCCACACACACAGAGTCTGTTTTCTGTTCTTTAAAGGAGCATTCAGTGAGTTTTTACTCTGCAGACTCGCCCAGGTTTCCATCAGAGAGGTAAATGATGGGTGTGTGTCTCAGAGTGTGTGTTACTGCATGTGTGAGACTGTGAGTGTCTGTTAGAGAGCCAAAGAATGTGTGTGTTTGTGAGTCCGGAGCACATGACTGCAATCATGATAGAGAGAGAAGAAGAAGAAGAAGAGGACGAAGGAGAAGGAGGAGGAGGAAGGGAATAAAGCACAGAAGAGAAAGGGAGGGAGAGTAGAGAGAGAGAGGATGGAGGGAGGATGGGGCAGAGGAAAGAAAGAAGGAAAGGAAGAGGAGACAAGGAGGAGAGGGGAAAGCGGGAGGAAGTAAAGAGTACCAGAGGAAGGAGAGGAAGGGAATGAAGCACAGAAGAGAAAGAGAGAGAGAAGGTTGGAGAAGAAAGGAAGTAATAAAGAAAGAATAGGAGAGAGGGAGGAGGGCGGATAGAGCAGAAGAAAGAAAGAAAGAAAGAAAAAGGAGGTGGGAAGAGGGAGGAAGTAAAATGTAACAGAGGAAGGAGAGGACAGATGAAGGAAAGAAGGTGGAAAGACAAAAAAGAAGGAGAGAGGGAGGAAAGGAGGAGAAAGGGAATAAAGCACAGAAGAGAAAGGGAGTAAGAAGGGAGTAAGTGGGGAGACAGGAAGGATGAAAATGAAAAGAACGAATAGAGAGAGGGGGGGTAGAAGAAAGAGAAAAGGAAAAGGAGACAATGGGGTGAGGACAAGTGAAAGGGGGAGGAAGTAAAGAGTAAGGAGAGGAGAGATAGAAAGGAGGGAGGAAAGGGCAGATGAAGGAGATAGGAAAGAGGGATGAAAGGAAGGGAAGATAAAAGGAAACAAGGAGATGAGGAGAGAGGAAAGAGGGAAGAAGTAAAGAGAGATAGAAAAAGTGGGAGGAAGGATGAAGGAGAGAAGGTGGAAAGACAAAAAGAAGAAGGAGAGAGGGAAGAAAGGAGGAGGAAGGGAATAAAGCACAGACGAGAAAGGGAGGGAGAAGGGCTAGTCAACTGGACTACAGCTCCCAGAATGCACTGCACACCCCCTCCAGCTGTAACACAACGTCAGATGTTTTATGGAAACTTCAACTTTTAACCTGAACTTTAACAAGACAGTAAAACGCAGGAAAACAAACTCCTGGCAGGAAGAAGCAGCATGTGTGCTGGATTAAAATAAATGGCCGATCTCCATGGCAACCAACTACAAGCCTGGCGATGGATTTTAATTTGGCATTCAGACTAATCAACCTTACTTCTTATTTTAGTTCAGGCTAGTTTTTGTGAAATTACATTAAAAGCTGCAACAATTAGTCGATTAACTGATAGACGGAAAATTAAACAGCAACTATTTTCATAATCATGTCATCGTTAACTTTTAAGCAAAAATGCCAAACAATACAAAATAATTAATTGATAAATGGATAAAATACTTTATAATATTACCTTTAATATGACCTCACAGCTAAACATTTTACTTTTCAGAAAACGTGATGCAAAACTTCAAAAGAAATAATAAGAAATTTAATATTTCAACAATTGTATTCAAGTTACATTGCCCTTAAAACTGTGGTACCAATAACCTTTTCATTAAATATCTTAAAATACAGTTGATAACTCCAGATCCTGAAATTGTCTCGAAATTTTAACGCCACGCTTGTAGGTTTCTGCAGGGTGCAAAAAATCCAGAGCGAGCTTCGTTTTGTACAACAAGGGAGGTATTTTCATCACGGAAAAGTCAAAAATCAGGCAACACTGTTGTGAAATCACGAATGTTTTAAAGGCCTTTTGCATGAAGACGTTGCTTTCTGTCCTATAAAATTCACTACAGGAAATAATGCTTATTTTCTGGAATGCAGCGTTCATTTGTGTTACTTGTTTTCTGTTGGTTTCCCACAGCTTCTGTTGATTTCTTCAGAATTTTGAAAAGCATTTACACTCTGTTTAATCTGCCATTTTTTTTTTTTTAAGTGTGTGGCTTCTCAATCAACCACCCGTTATGTTGGAGAATTTCAAACAGGCTCTAACTGTTCTGTTCTGGCTGCTGACAGAGGAGCAGACATCACATGGCTGCACATTCAGCCCACCAACATTTCAACTGGATCCAGGGCCCTGGAGGTCAGACAGCCCAGTGTCACGGTCTGCCTGCTTACGTTAGCAAGACAAACGTGAATAAATAAGGAAACAAGTTTAGGTTTAAAGTTTGCGTGGCACATGACTGACAGAACAAAGCCTGCTAGAGTGATATAAAAGCGTGTTATCTGCAAAGAAAATCACTTTAATGTAGTGTGGCCAATCAAAAACATACTCTCAAGTATGGGAGTCTACAATCATCAGCTGCGATTAATGAGTAGGCAGGAGCGTCTTTCCTACAGGGAGATGTCCTCTGACCTCAACATGGGGGGTGGGATCATGGGAACTGGAGTCCCAAAGTGGCTGTACAGAAGCTCAAGGGAGCTGTTAAGGTTTTAATGGAGGAGGGAGTCAACAAGGTTAACACGGTTAGCCTGGCAGCCTGCAGAGCGAGCATGACAGTCATAAGACGTGTGTTCATGAGTGAGAACAAAGTGTGACTGCAGCTAATTCAAAATGAGAAAGACATTTTTGTGCTTATTTTAAGTCTGTTGAAGATGTTGTGCCAATATCCAGAGCTCTTAAAATAAACCACTTTTCACATCTTTTTCCATCTTAACTGATCAAATCTGACCAAAATCTCATCAGTTGTTTTAAGCTACTTCTGCCTTCTTCTCCGTCCACCGGTGCAACTACCCATTGCAGTTTAAAAAAGGAGCTCTTGGAAAGTAAAATGTTATATATTGCTTATTTGTGCTTATTTGATACTGAAAAATGCAAGGCACTAACTGCAGTCATCACAGAAAAAAAGACAAGAGGAAATTTATCAAACTTTTTTTCCGACATTATTTTTAACTATTGTCGGACTTTTCTTCTGGCGTCTTTCGACATTTTACTTTAATAATGATTCCCATATGCATACAGTCTCTTTTCAATATAAAGTTTTTAGGTTTATTTGCGCAACAAAACCACTTGGTTAGGCTTAAAGCCTTTACACACCGGGAGTGGTTTTTTCGTGCACTTAATTTGCGCGAACTGTTGTTTTTGTCTTGATAACTTTCACACAGAACATGAATATTACTGTGTACTTTTTTACGGAATATGGTAGATTTTTCTAAGCTTTCGCACCGCGAATAAAGGCATCAACCAATTGCAAAAATCGTAATAACGAGATAATATATTTACTGTTCTGTGTATAAAGAAACATGTCGGTAAAGAAAGGCATTTATAAAAAAACTACCAACCAAGATATTTGAGTCTGAAATGATCAGTATAATGAAGACGATGGTTATTAGGGTTGATATTTAAAATCCTAGTTGTTAAAGGTTTACTGTCTGTACATCTCACAGTCTTATTCAAGCACAAAAGAAGACAGTGAAGACAATGAGTTAATGTTGAAAGCTCAAAAAAGCTAGTAAATAAACCTTTAAGCTAACATTATCTTTCTCAAATTAAAGGGCAAATTCATATTCCACGATTATATAGACAAATATCTCACATCACTCTTCCCAAAAACTACTTATTTGGAAATTATACTGCAGCTGTCCGACCTATTTATGATGTGTCATCACATTTTTACCTCTCAGTCCCAGCAGAGGCGGTTGCTAGGCATCGTCACAGAGCGTGTGTGTGAGTAGATTAAAATAAATAATCCAATTGTAGTGACAGTGAATTGAGTCAAATGAACATATTCTGCAAAACAAACTGAAAGTGGAGTGTGTGTTGGGACCAGTAAGCAGCCTGTAGTGCTTCCAGTGTTTCAGAGAACCACACTTAACAGCAAACACACATTTCTGGGTTTGGACTCCGCTCAAACATTCATTAGGGGGGAAATTAGCATAGTAAAGCCGGAGCTTGACCGAGTTTTACCCTCAGAGGCGACACCAGCGAGCCGTGACGCCTTTATCAAACACACCAAACTACAAATAACCGTGGAAACATCTCAATTGAATGGCAAGAGAGTGCTGAGCACAGCAATATTCAATGAGCGTCATCCTTGATGCTAATTCAGACTTTGTATGTTTCGTGCATCCTCAGCAGCAACTTCACAGTTCAATGATACCGATCACGACTCTGTCCAGCAGCCAGTAGATCCAAAATTTAAAAAAAAAAAAGGTTGCAAGATGATGGAATACAAATAAAAGAAAAAAAATATTTCTGCTACAAAAATAAATATTTATTTTGTCACTACATCCGACAGTACACTGAGTACATCTGATGTATTGCCCACCCCTAGAACCTGCTATCAATTATCAATATGCTGCACCAGTGTAGAGCTGCAACGATCAATCGATTAATCGTCAACTACTAAATTAATGGGCACTATTTTGATAATCGATAAATCGGTTTGAGTAATTTTTTAAAGAAAAAAAGTCTAAATTCTCTGATTGCAGCTTCTCAAATGTGAATATTTTCTAGTTTCTTTACTCCTCCATGACAGTAAACTGACATTTGAGAATGTCATCTTGGACTTTGGGAAACACTGATTGACATTTTTCACCATTTTATAGACCGAACAAGTAATCGATTAATTGAGAAGATAATGGGCAGGTTAAACGACAATGAAAACATCGTTAGTTGCAGCCCAACACCAGTGAATCAAATGGAAATATTCTAGATATGTTTCCACACACATTTCCCTGTAATTCAGCCTGACATGTTTGATATCTTTGGAAAAATTCTCCACCACAATTAAAATAAACCAAAGGAAGAACTAAACAAAGCTCTTGTGAGAAATGACAGGACCACTGGTGAGTCCAACAGGTTACCACAAGGTTAAATCCTGATTATCAGCAAACCTCTCCACATATGAGAAAATCCAATATACCAAACTGATTCCTCAGTATTTGATTATACATGAATTATCGGCATTAATTGCTCCCTCTGTGGTGACGCAGCTTTCTGGCCAACAACGGTGCAAAGCTTTCTGGGCGACTGAGCTTTAAAGACGGTTTGAGTCAGTACAGATGACGAACAAAAGACTTCCCTTCTTGTCCTGTTTTTCTCTGTAATCAGCAACACTATTATTATTTCTTCCTCCTCTGTTTGAGCTCTCTCTTGCTTTTTTTTTAATAAACACACTTTATATTTTCACCACCTAACTCATTTATTCCCTGTCTCATTATCTTTCCTGTCTCTATTTGTCATCTTGATTTCCTCCCCTGCAGTTTGCACTCACTTATTTTCTCCCCACGTCCTCATGACTGGAGAAGAAAAAAACAATATAAAAGACTTGAGTCAAGGCTGAATGTTTATTTTCTATCAGTTCAGCTAGAATGAGAAAGCCTCACGGTATAGGCTGTTGTGTGAATGTACGTCATCCTGGCAGTGGAGGAACAAGAACAATCTAACAATCTCACTCCTCGACTTGATTCAATATGCTCTCATCGTCAAGTAAACATTTCTGTTTGCTCTGAAATTATAAAAACAACAAACATAGTCAGACATATAGTCATAGTTTGGCCGGAGGATGGTACCAAAAGGTTCATCCTCTGTACGGTGGCTATTCTAGGACAAACTTATGCCTACCAGACATTAGTCTGACAACCTCTCACATCTAAAGACAATGCATCTTAAGCCACAGAGATTTTAATCACAGGCTATAATATTTTGCAAAGACCGGGGATTCATATATATATTTTTATTCTAAAATGGAACAACTGTAAAAAAAACCTGTGTTTAATAAGTTTTTTTTGGTAAAACAGCGCCCCCGCTGGCGCATTAGTAACAATTCAGGCGGAGAGTGGTACTGCAGCACAGAAGAGGCTTCCTAAACAAAAACTCACAAAGCGATAATAAATTCAGATGAAGTTGTTCTGTGAGAAGTTGATGAGAGAAAAGCTGCTAAAATCAGAAAGACACCACAGTAACTGTAGAAAGTGCTGTGTTTTGTCGAAGTGGTGTGAAGAGAGAGAAGAGTCTCTTTTACTCTCCGTCCATTTCACGTTACAGAGGAACACGGTAAAATAACACTTTAAAACGTGCTCTTTGGTGGTTTATGTGTTTGCCGTATTACAGGAGGTGCTTGGATAGATTCAGAAAAGATGGTGAATCTAATTTTATCTGTACATTTGGTTGGTAATTAGAACCACGCTGTTATTTCCTTGTTTTTTTTAAGGGTGTTCTGTTGAGAGAGACACCAGCTCAGAGCGGGACTATAGTTCAAGACCTGCTTTAATCTTATTTTCAACCTCACTTGTTGACTCCATCCTTCCTCCATCCTCCACGCAGTTAAGTTATGACCGCCTGCTCCTGCGGGATCACAATCCTGATGGGGTCCTCTAAAGCGGAGTGCTGCACACTCACACGTGGCCCCGCGGTCGCACATCGACGCAACTCACGTTTCGTATTAAAACACCGTCATTCCTAAAGTATCGGTACTAATAAAACGTGGCATCGTACCGTTTTTAACGGCATGGTATAGCGATACCTCTCTAGTATCGGTATACCGTGCAACACTACTAGAGGTGAATGAAATATACACAAGAGACAAACAAGCAAACAGAAATGTAAATGAAGTTCCCATCAGCTGGAGATAACACAAGAAATCAGCATCCTGAATGACGTACACACAAACCACAGTCACTTATTTACCGTTGCATTGGCCTGCTTTGGTTGGAAGATGAGCTTTTACAAATCTGAAGATTAAAATTTGACATATCAGTATGCCTTTGTTCATATTAAAAGATTTTGCTCTCAACCCCCTTCCTCCTCTCACCAGCTCTGATCCGTACATCCCATCATAGAGGATGTTTAAGGATAAAAATGTAGGTCAGAGCCCACGCGCCTCGTCTCACGCCCTCATGATCATGATGGAAACGGTGGTTAAAGGGGCGATAGTGGCGGTAGGTGGTGGTGGTGACGGTGGGTGGTGTGTTGAGTGGGTGGCGGTGTGCAGGAGGGTGTAAGTAAACCTCCCACCACCCCCTGGAGGCATGTCATGTTTGCATCATTTCAACCCTTCCCCATTTCCCTTCCTCTCCGTTCGCCCCCCGAATCGAGGGTTGAGACAGAAGGGCAGAACATACGGACCTCTCTGAGCCTGCAGCACAGAGACAGAAAGGCATTATGGGAGGCGTTTATAGAGAGGGAAAACAAAAGAAAGAGAAAGAGAGGACCTAGGCGGGAGTTTGTCACTAACTGTCTAAAGACTACTCACAGAGAAACAAGTGTCTCTTAACTATGTTTATCATCATAAGTAAGTAAGTAACTGAGATCTCGCGTCAATTTGTTCTACTGAATCTCTTGCTTTGTACTGCAAAACATAAGTTACATACATTCTGCTGTAATGTATGCCTCTTTTATGTCCCTATGGTTCAAAAATGTATTGTATTTCCAGCTGCACTGTTCACTGTCATTTATATTAAACAATGTTGTGGCCAGGATAGCTCAAAAAGGGACTTTTAGTTTGGAAAATATCTAAATTAATAGAGTAAAAATGTTTGATTTTCAGCATGTATGTAGTCAGAGATGTCCTGAAGTCCAATATATCAGTCATTGTCATTATTTATAATTTTTTATATTGTATACTTAGTGAAATTCAATTGTTGATTTTTTTAGCCAATTTTTGTCTTTTTTTCAGTATTTAATTAAATTATTTTGCAGTGCATGTGATTTCGTGACAACATTTCAGATTTAGAGGACAATAAGTTTGATCGTAAAGAGAAAGGAGTCGAGTTTGGGCTCGATTCACATTTAATTAAGTCTCTTAAAAAATGTTGCCGCTTCCTAAACACAGGGGGAAAAGAAACGAAGGCTATCTCTCACATGCCGGTTACAGCAGCAGATGCCATGTTTTTCTGCGGCCTGGCAACAATGACAACATGCAGACGGGTTGGCGATGACCTAATTCACAAGCCAACCTCCGTCCCTAAAGGGCAAAGCTACAGTACAGAACAATAAGACACATACACACTGCACAGCTCCATGTCTAATGTGGCTGGCAGCAAATTGTCTCACATTGTGGGACTGACCCGAATGTCGACCAAAGTCACTGTAACCATCGGTCCTGAGACTGCTGACGGACTCTGACATGTGGATGTACTGCTGTGCAACTGGATTTTATGGTCAAAACTAAACCAGTATTTGAGAATAGTAAACATATGATACTGATTTATGAGCTGATATTATTTTTTTATCACATAAACACCCAACAAGCCAACAAAGAGTTACGTCTGATGCACAATGATTTATTGTTTAACAGTAAACCTTTTTTTTTAATCTCCTCTCTTGGTGTCATTGTATCCCCAGATCTCAACAATTAACTCGGCGAGTATATTGTCATCATAACCGACAGGATTGATGGTGACAACGAACACAAGTAAGACACAGGTAGTAAAAGAAAATGCTTTTTATCCCGATCCCTGCAGGAGCCGAAATGTCTCATGCATACATTTATATGATCATCAATAACCCCTAGTGTGACAAAACTGCAGTTTCTTTTCCTTGATGACACTTCGATACTAATAAATTATAGATTTTTACAAGGCATATGAGTAACATATGGTACAAGCCGTGCGACAGGAAGTCACATTCAGTACCAAAGGGACCGTGTGGGACATACAGCAGCACAACACATGACTCAACGACGGCCCTGACTTCCATCCAAAGCCACAGCGACCATCTGCTCAGGAGTATTTTCCACACCGGTTGAAAAGGAGAACTGGAAGAAGTCTGGAGCGGTGAGGTTTCACTTCTTTAAACAAGACGAAGCACTTTCACAGACGTTCAGAGTGAAGCGTTCCTGCCGTCTGGATCGCACACACTGACCTCGAGGCAATAAGAGCCACAGCCTGCTGCGTCAGGAACATTAAATATTTAGCAAAAAACGGCTGGATTAAGACATGATTTGAAAAAAAAAAAGGTTGGACGGAGAGGGAGAAGAGATGGAGATAAAGGAGTTCTCGGGTTATAAATAATTACAGCTCGGATTTCTAAATCTCTCGACAATCCAGAAGGAAAAAAAAAAGTGGACCAAGAGGGAAAAAAAGGGATTTCCGTCCCCGAGAAATCTGAAGTAAAAAGCTTCATCCTGCAGCTGCTGGTTTTGAATAGAGAGAAAACAAAAAATAAGACTATAAGAGTCACATGGGGTTAATGAATGAAAGGAAGAGAGAGAGAGAAAGATGTAGGAGGATGGAGACAGGAAGAGAGGGAAAAGTGGGTGGAACCCATCAAGGAAAAGGTAAAACCGGAGAGAGAATAGAGGTTTAATTGAGATGCAAAGGGTAGGTATATCTGTGTTAAAGGCCACCAGAGAGAGCAACACTCCCATTACTGACCTTATCAAAAGGTCAACTATCAACATCTCCCTTAGATCCTAAACCACTTCATTAGATAAATCCAATCAAACCAGGCTACTCATTGGCAGAGGATGCGTCTTAAAGCTTTATCTTTAGCTTCAGATTACGTTTCCAAAGAATACGTTTGGAGTCATTAAACTTCAGAGCGTTTTCATACATCTAAAAGAACGGAAAGAACGGCTTTGGCGTTGGAGGACGCGTGAGGAACAGATGGATGCATTTTACCCTCAAAATAAACATGAGTGATGCTATTTTTAGGATTTTGAAATTGATTTTTTAATGCCGGAATTTATACATTTGCTTCTTTTAAGTCTATGCGGAGGTAGAAGGAAGTTACCGCTTTTATTGTTGTAGTCTGAGTAACGTGACGTCATATCCGCTCCGTATCCGTCAACCAAAAGAAATCGCAGTCGGCCGTAGCGAGCAGAAACGAGAAAATAGAAAACGTTGGAGGGTCGTCGTGGATCCGACCTGCACCCTCACATGTTAAATCCAGCGTGGTAAACACTACATATCCAGTAAAGGATGGAAACACTTTGGGTTTCACACATTGACAGGAAAAGCAGAGCTAGACAGAGCAGAGCTAAAGCTGCATGCTAACTCTGTCACGGACAGGAAACGTCATCGTATCGCGGTAACGTGGCGGTCGAGCTGGCCATCACTCTCATCTCCGTGGTCAAATGGGCCGACGCTACGACTGTAGAGCACCCAGATACTGACATTTATGTTCTCTGCATTCAAACGGCCCCGATGAAGCTGACCATGGATGGATAAAGAGGAGCTGACGGGAGAGCTAGAGACCACCTTGGAGAAGTTAGAGGAAGTAGATACGTGTGACTACGTCTGGTTTTCAAAATAAGGTGTTAACAAAGAGAACTGTGTATACAAAATACATCTATGGAAATAAGATTGATTGAAATCGCAATAAATCGTAATATCGAATAGCAATACTTAAAAATCGTAATACAAATCGAATCAGCACCCAAATATCGTGATAGTATTGAATCAGGAGATATGTGTAATATATGTGTATTGTCCCAGCCCTATTTTTTATGACACTTCTTCTTCAAAGCAGTTTTAAAAAAAAACATTATACAGCATGTCTTCATCCTAAAACCACTTTTGCATGGTTTTGTTCCAGCATTATATTTCAGCACGCAAGCATCTTCCTCTCCAGCGTGTGACCGGACCGCTAGCAGGTTAATCCTCTCATCCTGGCAGCTCAGTACATCCTGGATTTACACAAATGCCTCCTGTGTGTGTACATACACCCTCCTGTACTGTATATCTTACTCAGTGTAGTATCAGCAGTCGTCCTGCAAAACTCACTGCATTTCTACATCTATAATGTTTCACACTATCTTAATTTGTAGAGATAAAATTGCAATGGATATTTATGAAACATGCATCTTATACATGTAAACACTTTAATTTTGCAATGAATAAACAATATATGCATTATCAAATGTGCAACTGATTCCACGCTGTTTGTGTCTTCTGGTGAATTCGGGCATAAAGGTAATCAATCAAGCTTCAGGTATTTGAAGATAAGTCTATACTCAAAATTAGATTTCTACATTTTGCTCGATGTGCATTGCCATTTCTTTCTGCGATTCCATGACGTCGATGTTTGGGAAATAAGATTTGTACAAACTGAAGTTGCAATGTATATTTAAGTGCACATTCACACCTCAAGTTGACAAGAACTCTGTCCTGATGCACTTGTTTCACATCTGAGTAAAAAGTCACAAAACTCCCTTGAAAAATCAGCAAATTTAAGTTTGCCTTGTTGTGTGCAAACCACACATGCATTGTGAAACACAGCTGGAATCCATTATGAATTCTTAGTGTCTCCTGGTGAATTCAGCCAAAACTGAATGCATGTTTCAGATATTTTGAGGTGAATCCATCTGCAAAATTTCTACGTCCAACTCTATTTCTTCAGGTAATGTCTGTAGCACGTCCATAAACAAACACTGAGCCTGAATGCAACGTAGCGTCAATACCAAACCCTAATGAAGGATTAGATTTAACTGTAAAAACTCTGTTGGTAAAAAAAGACAATGTCCTAAATAAAGCAGTAAAAATAGCCCGTCTCAGAATTTAGGGAATTACAAACAGGCCTATCAGAATGTGTTTACATGTGAGGGAAGGCATATAAACAGTGCGTGGGCGCTCCATAGCGTCCTCAGTGGGTTTGTAAAGTGTTTATATATTTTCTCTCAAAGTGAGCTGAGCTTCTCAAACTCTCTCACAGAGCCAAGGATTCACCTTTGACCTGAAGATCTCGACGCTGCTTCAGGTTTCATTTTTCTTCACTCTGTATTTCTATTTATTTGTTAGCCTCTTTATTAGTCTGCCATGACTCAGTTCAAATTCCTTCAGTCCAGTTTATTCAACACATTCTCGCTCCCGACTCGGAGACCAACGCACGGGGTACCCCGCTGGTGTTATTTTTGGACGGACCAGGGACGGTGTGTCAATGTAAGCTCGTTACATGCACAGTGTCCTTTCAAAATAAACTTCAGTTTTCACAGGAAGTTAGGTCTAGGAAACACAACCACTTAGGGTTAGAAAAATGGTCGTGGTTGACGTTCACTTCACTGACTAGTGACTAACGTGAGTCACGTGACTAGCGACTCACTGGACTGACGATACTAACGACTCACGTGACTAGCGACTCACGTGACTCACTGGACTGACGATACCAACGACTCACGTGACTAGCGACTCATGTGACTCACTGGACTGACGATATTAAAGAATCACGTGACTAACGGGACTGACGTTGCCGATGAGTGACGTTAAAAAACGACTAACGTGACAAAATAGGTCAACATTCTTTTATTTTTTACACGGGACACAAACAGCGGTCTCCTGGTTGAAAGTGTTTGTTTGACCCGTCCACCACACCTTTCACCCTCCCTGAACGGACTCTCACGCTATTAATACTACATCACTTCCTCCAACCGTCTATTAACGCCGCGGGTGGGTTTACATTGGAGTTAGTTGAAAGCCTGGTTTGTCACATACTGACGCTAAAGGGTGCCTCTGTGCGCCGGTTTCCGATGCCGAGGGGCGCTGACCAAACGGTGGTAATTGAAGAGCTGGGAGTGAGAACAGGTTGGTTTATTTAATATTACAGGAAGGAAAACTAAGTTGTGAAAGAAGTGCATTTAGTATAGCGAGGGCCTATAGTGTTAATCTTATCTACAGAGAATATATGTGGTGATAATGTCTCCTAATGACGCTCACTTTGTTACATTTAGGACACATTTGATTACATGTTTGACTGTAGGAGAAACAGCTGCTAAATTGCCATCAATTTCCTGAATGTAATCACATTAAGCTCAGTGTTTACCACATTTGTGAGTTGTTTAAAAAGGTACATTTCACTACATTCTGAGCTGTTATTTCATTATCCAGCTGTTAATAGAATTACCACTAGTAGAGCCAGAAAGAGACAAAAGCAAATATCATCTTACAACCTGTACTTGTTTGTTTTTTTCTTAAAGAGAGACCGATGGTGTCAAATTCCACTTTTGTGCCCCAAATAATATTTGGGCCACGTTTTTTATTCTACCAAACTACACATACACACAGTTGACAGATGCACACTCCTGCCTACAGACTGTTTTGTCTGGGAGATAAAAATAAAAAATCTGGATGCGGGCTGAACAACATGTTAATATCCCTGAAGCAGAGAGTGGGAGTGATTATCTGGATGAGACGCTATCAGACAGAAACACGACCGCTGTGCGTAGATAAAATAAAAACACACAAAGCTCCCACCACTCACAGCTCACACTCAGCCAAACACTTAGATAACACGGGCCAAAAACAGACTCTCATTACTGGAGCGATGCCACAGTGAGGCCGGAGCATGGCAGAGCATCCTGTAACCCGACGACTGGAGGTTTTTGATCCCTGCAACAGTTGAAACACCGAGCCTCCCGCTCACTGGATCGCATATCTCAGTATTAAAGTGTCGGCCAAATGTCAAGACGTTCTAATGTGCAAATGTGCCAAAGAAACAAATAAATGAGACTTGTGGTTTTGCAATGTTACGGGTGTTTGGAAAGAATACACTGTGTGAGTTGCACAACCAGAGTGCAACCCAGCAAGCACTGACGTGATGATTCACAGGTCAAAAGTTGCAGGTTTCTTCTTGGGCATCATTCTGGGGGTTTTATTACATCTAGGAAACATATTTCAACAACACTTCAATGATTACATCCCAATGTGTATCCACTGAAATCTAATCATGTAAGATACACCTATCTCCCGTTTGATACTATCACTATACTTGAGGTCTGATTCAATATGTATTGCAATTTTTAAGTATTGCGATTCGATATTACGATTTATTGCGATTTTTGTTAACTTTATTAACACTAGACCATGAAGGGGAAAACTTGAATCATACACTTCTAGGGACTTTTACTTTGGAAAATATCTAAATTAATACAGTAAGAATATTTGATCTTCAGCATGTATGTAGTCAGAGATGTCCTGAAGTCAAATTTATCAGTCATTGTCAGGAATTATTTATTATCCAGCAACCCAAAAATCAAAGAATAAAGACATTTCACTCACAGATTAGTGCTATTTTCTTTTTAATTTATAAGGGACATGTAATGTTTTATACTTCTGGTGAACATAATCCAATCAATCTTATTTCCATAGATGTATTTTGTATATTCAGTTCCCTTTGTTAACACCTTATTTTGAAAACGGGACGTAGTCACTCATGTCTACTTCCTCTAACTTCTCCAAGGTGGTCTCTAGCTCTCCCGTCAGCTCCGTTCTCTTTATCCATCCATGGTCAGCTCCATCGGGGCCGTTTCAATGCAGAGAACATAAATATCAGTATCTGGGTGCTCTATAGTCGTAGCGTCGGCCCATTTGACCACGAAGATGAGAGCGACGGCCGGCTCCACCGCAGGTTACCGCAATGCGATAACGTTTCCTGTCCGTGACAGAGTTGGATGCAGCTTTAGCTCTGCTCTGTCTAGCTCTGCTTTTCCTGTCAATGTGTGAAACCCAAAGTGTTTCCATCCTTTACTGGATGTGTAGTGTTTACCACGCTGGATTTAACATGTGAGGGTGCAGGTCGGATCCACGTGGACCCTCTGACGTTTTCTACTTTTTTGTTCCAATAATACATTTATGGGTTCGGCTCACTGCGGCGTTGATTTGGCTTTTGAAACGGGTATGATGTCACGTTACTCAGACTAAAACAATAATAGCGGTAACTTCCCTCTTCCTCCCCGTAGACTCAAATGAGTCACTCGATTCTCTCATTAAAAAATTGATTTAAAAATCATAAAAAATTGCAATACATAGGTGAATACATTTATTTTCCCATCCCTACCTTCTAGACACGACCACGAGGAAACTGTTTTTGATATATATCCTTTTAGTCTTAAGCTGCTGCAGTAAAATCTGTTTTATTTCCTAGATCCTCACCAGTAATGAGGAGGTTACGGGTCAAAACGTGTATCTGTGATGACAGATGCAACGCCACATTGCTGTAACCACAAACTGATGAGCTGGATCCCTCCAGAGCTTTCTTAGCATGACATAATACTCCATAGTTCACGACCCTCATTATATTCAAAGTAGGCCAACGTTGTGTAACTCTGACAGCACGTCTGCTGTTGGCTTAAACCAGTCAAATTCACTGTCACATAACAATCTGGGGTAATATTTCCCATTTGGTGGACCCTTATCCAAATCTCCCGTACAGTACATCAGGAACTTACACCAAGACCTAACAATCACTTTCACAGTCTCACTTACTGACTCCAAGCGCTCCCAGTTGCCTGGTTATGTGAGAAAACAAACCAAAAAGAAGGAAGGCCTGTGTAACATAAGACACCGTTCACGCTCTTCCCAAAAAAAAAGAAAAACGTACAATGGCTCATTTGAAGCAGCACAGAAAAGTCACATTGTTGAGGATTACCCAACAGAGCGAGGAGTGAGGAGGAGGCCATTTGATGCTATTGATGAGCAAATTGGGGGCGCGGGCGGGAGAGCAAAAAAAAAAGGGAATATGGAAAAGCCTTTTTTTGTTTTTAGCCTGAAAGGAACAAATGATGAAATCGCCGTCCTTCCTTCCTGCACAGAGAGACAATCAGCTCCGATGTGAAGCGGAACATCCTCTGTGAGAGCGCTCGCGAGGGAGGGAGGATGTCTACAAATCATCCATCTTCATCAGTAAACTGGACTTAGATAATCCTGTCAACGCTTAGCAGGAAAGACATTGACACCACACACACACACACACACACTCCCTCTCCTCTGTGCATTCAGACAGGCCATGTGCACATTAACAGATGACGAGGGTGAAGAAGGTTTCTCCCCCTTTTTTTAAGGGTCAAAAGCTGCAGAATGGCTGTCACTCAATGAACTTGAGAGCTTTTATTCACACAAGTGCTGCAGCTCTTTTTCTTTCTGTTTTCCCACCATGTTGTTGGTAAGCAACGTATCCTCCTACAACGGTTCGTATGATAGCTTAAGAAAAGTTAGTGCTAATTTTATGTGTGTTTTCCTACGAATGTTCAGCCACGTGTGTCATGTTCCTCTCGTTACATGCATACAGTCTTTTCAAAATAAACTTCACAGGAAACAACTTGGTTAGATTTAGGAAAAGATCCTGGTTTGGGATAAAATAACTCATGAAATACTTTAATAATAGATGTCGGCAACAAAATGACTTAGTCTGGTTTAGGAAAAGATCGTGGTATACGTGGCTTAAACCTGTGTAGCTTTGGAGTTTGAGCATTTCACGGTGTTGGCGTGTTTTGGCTTCAGCACCATGCTTAACACTCAACACTGCTTTCATTTTGGTTGTGTTAACCTGTTGCTGCAGGACTTAAAGAAGAGAAAAAGTATCGTTCAATCAGCAATTTTTCTCATTTTTAATGAGGGGTTTACTCTGTGAAACGTCAGTGAAAGGTATCATATTTTAATAGTCAATTCTTCTTTTGCATTCTTAAGCAATTCATTTACAACAGCAGGTTGAGGTTCAGTGTTGGACATGTTCACTGTTGCAGGGTTTGAACTTGTGACCTTTCAGTTACGAGACGTTTCCCACACCCCAAAAAACGTTCTTAACACAACACTGCTACTGTTATTTTAAGCTGAATTGTAAACTAGCAGCTTTTTCCACATGAGCAGTCGAGGCAAAGTCATTTTCACGAGTCCATAATCATCCGGAGACTGTTTCTCTTTGTTCATGTCGGTGTTGATTACACCGAGATAAATCTGCCCCCCGGTCATGGAGCCCAGCCAACGGCATAAAAATGCAAATTAGGTTCATTCTCTGTTAAAAAAAAAAAACATCAACGATAAAAAAAGGTGTTTGTGCTTCTCTACACGGAGAGATCTCAAGATTACAACCCTGAAAAGAAAATGACACAAAGAGGGGAGGGAGAGGAATTATTACTGCAGATGATTAATACGTGATATCAGAACACAGCAACAGAAACGCCGTCCTGTCATCGAAACCGCTAACAGCAAAAACTGAGCCCCTGAAATATGTCTAATAAAAACCATAAAAAGGGAACAATTATATCCCAATGTGAAGCCTTTATGTTGCTTTAGAAAGAAGAGTCACATCATCACGTTTGAATCACATTTTGTCCGATTTTTTACTACACACACACACTCACAAAAATATATATTTTATAATCATTTATAATCAATGAGGGCAGGCTGAATAACAGAATACACATAAGAAATATCTCTGATGTAGCATGATGATAATACTGGATTATCAGTCCACCTGTCCGAGGATTTGAACCTCTCACCCTGTTAGTGCCATTGAGCAAAACACCACAGAGATAAAGACAGTTGTGTACGATCAGCACCTGGGAGTCACCACACAATGTGAGGGAGGGAGGGAGGGAGAGGGAGGGAGAGGGAGGTTTCTATTTGTCAAGTTCAGAGGCATTTTTATTTACATATGTAAAAGACACCATCTGGAGTACTGTAAACCTCCAACGCCCCGCCGAGCCACACTTGGCTGAGCTCCAGACTCCCAACAGTCAGGTCCGGGGTTGGATCTCGTTAGTAGGAGGAGAAGCGACATGGTTTGTATACAAAGAGGGAGGCAGAGGTCGAAGGTCTCCAGCGGTTCCTCCTCCGTCGGTTTTGGGGGCCAAAGTGTCTCGTCTCCGATGAGAAACAAACTGAGTCTGAGCCAAGTGTCTCGTCTCCAGGACGAGCTGGAGGCCGGACTGTTCAGGGCAGATGTTAATGCCGCCAACTGTAGGAGAGTTTTCAGAAGCCATACAGCCAATTAGGGGTGGGAAAATGTTTTTTACAATTTTGAAATTCATTTTTGAATGCCAAAATCAATATACGTGCTTCATTTGAGTCTATGCGGAGGTAGAAGGAAGTTACCGCTTTTATTGTTGTAGTCTCCGTATACGTCAACCAAAACAAACCACAGTCGGCCGCAGCGAGCCAAAACGAGAAAGCAGAAAACGCTGGAGGGTCAGCGTGGATACGACCTGCACCCTCACATGTTAAATCCAGCATGGTAAACAATACACATCCAGTAAAGGATGGAAACACTTTGGGTTTCACACATTGACAGGAGAAGCAGAGCTAGACATCACGGCTAAAGCTGCATGCTAACTCTGTCACGGACAGGAAACACCATCGTATCGCGGTAACGTTGCGGTCGAGCCGGCCGTCACTCTCGTCTCCGTGGTCAAATGTAGCCGACGCTACGACTGTAGAGCACCCAGATACTGACATTTATGTTAAATGCATTCAAACGGCCCCGATGGAGCTGACCATGGATGGATAAAGAGAACGGAGCTGACGGGAGAGCTAGAGACCACCTTGGAGAAGTTAGAGGAAGTAGACACATGGGACTATGTCCGGTTTTCAAAATAAGGTGTTAACAAAGGGAACATATATATACATATATAGAAATAAGATTGATTGGATTATATTCATCAGAAGTATAAAACATTACATGTCCCTTATAAATTAAAAAGAAAATAGCACTAATCTGTGAGGGAAATGTCTATTTGTTGATTTTTGGGTTGCTGGAAAAGATTTAATAAATACTTCCTGACAATGATGCTGATATATTTGACTTCAGGACATCTCTGACTACATACATGCTGAAAATCAAACATTTAACTGTTTTAATTTAGATATTTTCCAAAGTAAAAGTCCCTAGAAGTGTATGATTCAACTTTTCCCCATGGTCTAGTGTAAAAGAAGTTAACAAAAATCCTAATAAATAGTAATATCAAATCGCAATACTTAAAAAATCTCAATACATATCAAATCAGCACTCAAATATCGTGATAGTATTGAATTGGGAGATGGGTGTATTGTCCCAGCCCTACACTCAATGCATTAAGAGATTCCTGTAATTCATATGCAGCACGTTCACGTCGTGCTTCTCCGGTTCACTGAATCAGTTTGACATCAGTTTAAATACACTTCATTTACATTCTGGTTTACAGTCTGTGTTTAGCTGAGAGTGATTTCTCAGTTCCAGGAGGGGGAGGTGAGAATATTACATTCAGTTTCTTGTCCGTCTTCCAACATGGTGGCGTGTGTGTCAAACTTTCCACGACAGTCGGCGTGCAGATCCCTCCAGCTGTTTAAAGCCTCTCGGCATTTGCAAGCTGCTCTGGAAACAACTGGTATTCTTCAGGATCTTTTTTTAATTGTGCAGATTTTGAACACAAGTGCATGATGTCCTGTTACAATAGTCTCTTCATGCACACTGTGGTGTTGTTTTGGAAGGTGCTCAGTCGGTGAGACGTTGTCCACGTAGTACTGCAACTAATCTGCCAGGCAGCTTTTCCTGGCAGGCTCTCTGGATCCGCGCTGCTCAGGAAAGGTTTATCACCCCGACATACCGGGAGACAAACAAGCAGCCAAACCTCCAACGGGCCGGGCCTCAGCTCCAGCAGGCCGTCGTGGCATTGTTAACATTCACAGCACAATGCTTCTCTTATCCGTCTCCTCTCGTCTCTTAAAGCCAACAACGTTCTAATCTCCAAAGTGGTATAAACCCGTTTGGGGAATGTCTTTAAGGATGAGGGCCGTTTTTAGGCAGATTCCTGGGATAAGACGAAGAGACACAGATGGAATTCATCACTTGTACTCTTTCTGTGTGCAGACCAGGCTGCCTCCTCCTGTTAAAAACCGGCTTTAGAGTGTTAAGAACTAGTTTTAGGACAATAAGTTCAGCTTGATATTTGCACGGTGGTGAGTGACTCTATAGACGTCTGTCATTTGGGCTCGTCGGTGCATTGAAAGTGGCAAGAAATTAGGATTTTACATAAAACTAGAAGGTGTATCTGTAGTCAGCCCGTTCTCACGAAAAGGCGTATAAATGCCACGATAATGCGCATGGCGTTTAGCATGCAGTAAGCATGTCTTTCTTGATTTCCGCGTGTCATTTGAACACCATGTATCCTGTACTGACAATGTAAACGCATCCGTGTTTAAATGCTACGGTAAGAGTTAGTGACGTAGTAGAAAAAGTGACAAAGACCCCTTATGGTGGTCGGGTGGAGAGGGGTATGAGCCTAACAACTGTTGTATTAGACTGCATTAGTTTTAGCTGGGTGTACCTAATAAACTGGCTACTGAGTCTATATTATACAAGAGCTGCACCACAGACTTGCTGATGTGTGTCTTCAAAGGCGTATTTTACAGTTTAACTGATGTTATAAAAGACACTGTGTACACAGAGAGAGCAGAAAGTGTGTCAGGATCTTGCTCAAGGACACTTCAGCAGGCCTCACTGGTTGGTGGTTTATTTATCTTACTAATAGCCTAAAGGAACAGATCACAAGCAACCATCTCTCCTGCTAAGACCAATCCTGTTTCTAACACTACAACTGGTATGAAAGACTTTTTTACATTAGCTACTCTGTAAAGAATGCCGGCTGGCAGCGGCTGAGTCACGGGGGCAGCAGTGTTTGAAGAAGAGTGTTTCCACACAGCGAGAGGAAGAGGAGAGTCCACGGGAAGGAACGGCATACCTCTCTGACAGAAACCGTCTGACAAAGCTGCAGTGTTCACCTGCAGAGAGACTGATGTGTTCAACCAGGTGGTGGGGGGAGAAACGTCCAACACAGAGCCTCTATTGACCCGCTGATGCTACAGGAGGAGGTGGTGGTTCCAATCTGGTTTCATTTAATCACACAAATGGTTAAAGATAGACGATGAAAACCTCTGAGGAGACAATGAAATAAAGTAACAGCAGAGAAAGCCCAACAAGGAAAACGTCCTCCTCAACAGTTTGTATGATATCTTACAAAAAGTTACTCAACATGTTTTCGTGTGCTTTCCTACGAATGTCCAACAACACGTAAGAATTGTAAAAATAAAAATAAAAAAGTGACACATACTGGTGTACTAGGTAGGGATGTCACGGGAACCGATACTTCGATACCAAGTCCATGCCAAAATTCAAAAAAAGTGACGGTACTCTTTTTCTACATTACCGACGGTACCGTACGATGTCTGTAACGGTCGTTGGTAGGGATGTGACGCTGAGGAAAATGTTCCCACCGGTTAATAAACTTGTGACAACACCGGTGTTACCGATTACACCGGACACTTTACAAGAAAGATGACGGTCAACATGTGCAGAGCGCTGACTCCTCTGCCTCCTACTCCTACTACTCTGAGCTGACGGACCAGATGCGTTCACGGTCAGTATGTAGCGTCCGTCGTCTGACTATCGACTTTTTTCTAATGTTCAAATGTTTTTAATAAAAGAGTACGTGTTGAATTACATGGGATTTATTGTTGTTTTGTTTTTACCGTGGTATCGAATTTGGTATCAAGAATCGTGGAAATTCACTGGTATTGGTATCGACTACTAGACTTCTGGTATCGTAACATCCCTAACTGTAGGTGAATCGATCTCTTTCCCACCTCTAAAAGTTACGTGGCAAATAAATCAACATTGACTTCTGGTTTCAGACGGGACACAAAGAGCGGCGAAAGTCCGGTGGGTTTTTTTTTCGCTCTTTATACTTCCTGGTTCTTGATAATGAGTATTAAATACACATTGATTCGAGGTACAAACAGTGTATGAGAACAGCCTGAACGAAGACGCTAAAAGCGCTAAAAGATGTAGAAATAACAAGCGAGGAGGATGAAATAAACTGTGAGAGAGAGAACGCCGAAAATGCTGTTGCAAAGGCAGAAAAACAAAATTGTAATCAGGCGGCCCTCGGCCAACCACATCCATCACATGGGAGCGCCGTATCTCGCTCCTCTGCAGAGAATCTAATAAAGCTGTACTATTTAAACGGATTAAGAGCCTCATTGTCCTGAAGCCCTAAAGCCCTAAAGCCCGACGCGGGGCACAGTTCAGACCCCCTCCACTCGCCGGCTGGAGGAACTCTGTCACCCTCGGGATCATTAATTGAGAGTGTTGTTCTCCGAGGAGCTCCAGACACAACAGTTGGTTTAAATATGATGAGTAAAAAACTAACTTTTCCAAAGATTCGTGAACATAAAAGTGGTTTTAAGCATAAAAAACAAGCAGCATCTGGCGCAGGAGGTGGCGTCATTTACACACCAACAGCAACACGGAAAGGAACATATTCATCACAGTGTCCGGGTCGGTCGAGGTTAGAGAGGGATCACAGGAGGAGTTCACAGGGGTCAAAGCTGAAACTGAACACGAGCGGGGTGGAGAGAGGAAACGCATCGTCTGAAAGGTAAATATTTGTGGCGTGTGTTTGAGCAGAAAGAAAAAGTGTTTCCCCGTCAGTTTCATTTATTTTCCCAGCGAGAGGGCACAAGGAGTTGCTGCTTTTTTTTTTTGTTCCCTTCACCCCTCGAGACCTCACTTTCTGAACGCCACCCCCCCCTCTCTCTCAGCAGCACGCCGGCTTCAGCGACAGGCGGGAAGTGGCAAAGAGGGAAGAAAACAGGCAAGAGAGGGCTGAAAGTGCCTGTCTGAGCGGCTTAATGATGCAATCTGCCAGAAACACCTCCCCACACACACACACACACACACACAGTCTCCCCAAATCTCCCTCCCTCCCCGCTCCAGTGATGACATCACCTCCCTGAGAAGCAACATGGCAGAGAACAGTTGCACAGCGGCATGCGGTCGCTGGATTTCCAACAGCAGTTACTTCAAGCTGTCGTAACTGAGACGGTTGTATCCAAGATTAGTGACTTCATGTGCTGTAATTCCCTTTAGAAGAAACCTAACGATGAAAACACACTAATTAAATCTCATATAAAGTCGGTCTACTCACATTTCTGTATGTTTTTAATGATGTAGATTCATTGTGTATCACAGTAAGAATGTCTAAAATAAAAATGACGTAAAGATTTTTCCTTTCTTAAGAGAAAAATGCCTTCTTCAAATGTTTTCAGAAACATCCGGTTTTCAAAATAAGATGTTAACAAAGGGAACTGCATAAAATACATATATGGAAATAAGATTGATTGGATTATATTAACCAGAAGTATAAAACATGACAAGTCCCTTATAAATTAAAAAGAAAATACCACTAATTAATGTACTTAGTTACATTCCACCACTGAGTGTTACTGAGTGTAGTGCTGACGTCCACAGCGCTGCAGCGATGCGTTCACAAGCTGCCTGGGAGGACAGATGGGGGTTTAAATGTTCTTGTTGTGGCAGAGAGTAAACTCTCCCGGTCAGTCTGACAGGATTAACCCTACACGCACTTTCATGGCCGAGCTCATCAGGTCTGCAGTCTGGACGCCACTTACTCTCCCTTCGCAAAAAAACATTCCACTAGTTATCTAATATTTGGGCTGTCAGTCGATTCAAACGATTTGGGATTAATCGTACATTTTTTATCTGTTCAAAATGCACCTTAAAGGGAGATTAGTCAAGTATTTAATACTCTTATCAACATGGGAGTGGACAAATATGCTGCTTTATGCAAATGTATGTATATATTATATTATTATAAATCAATTAACAACACAAAACAATGACAGATACTGTCCAGAAACCCTCACAGGTACTGCATTTAGCATAAAACAATATGCAAATGGGAACAACAGCTGTCAGTAAGAAGACATTCAAATTTACATTTTATTTTACTTTATACTTCTACTCCGCTCCAATTTAAAAGCAAATATTGTACTTTTTACTCCACTACATTTATTTGATAGCTTTAGTAATTAGTTACTTTGCATATTCAGATTATTAGTAGAAAAGAAATCAACTAATACATTATGATGTATTATTAAAGGTTAAGGTACCCAGCAGTATATAAAGTACTTAAACTCCACCTTTACCAGCTGCAACATTAAAGTGATGAACACATGCATCACTATTTATAATTCAATAATATAATATAATATATATTATGCTGAAATGGGCCAGTCTGCATTATGAGTACTTTTAATTCTGATACTTTCGGTATATTTTGATGCTGATACTTTTGTACTTTTACTTAAGTAAGACTTTAAATGCAGGACTTTTACTGCGCTGTAGTATTTGCCACTTTTACTTCAGTAAAAGGGTAATACTTCTTCCACCACTGGGCATAACAAACTGTACGACATGACATTTTACCCCTTCTCAGTCTGCACCCCTACACAAAAGCCAAAGAATCAGCTGCCAACAAATGTATTAATGTAAAAATGAATAAAATAAAACAGGTCTGAGTTCAGAATAAACACTCAGTCATGCCACAAAGCAACTCCCACAATCAGCCCCGTCTGGGACTGTAGACGCAGCTCATTAATTGTTGATTCTGCAGGAAAATACAACTTTGTTTTTATGATCAGCGCCCGGCCGCTTGCTGAAGCCAATTAGGTGATTGAAGGGCTTTTTGCTTCAGAAGCTGCCGAGCTGTAAAGCTCTGAGATCTGACATTGATCGGACGGACACGGGAGGCGGAGCAAAATGAAAATGCTGATTGGAGGTCTTCTGATTGCTCTAATGGCAGATGGAGCAGCCGAAGCCCATTACACCCAGGATCTTTTTTACAAATCGCCTGAGCAAGCACAAATGCCATCTCCGTTTAGATCACGAGGAGGATAAACACACTGAGGGTTCGCCTCTCCTCTCAGACATGTTGAGAAGAGCGTTGAGATCTGAAAGGTTGAGTGCTTCACGTCGGGGTAAAGATAAAAGCAACTTCTGCATCTTATCAACTTGTTTCTGTTTATAACTGAATCCTAAAAAGTGAAACAGTTTGAATATTTTCAGTTTGGCTGACAAAAAACATTATCAAATTGTTTATAAACTGATATTTCACGGCGCTTTCTACTTTATTAAACTGATTTTATGCATAAGAAATGAAGATTGAAATAAAAACTTGGCAACACTTTACTCTAAGTCCCGCAGCAGTATATAAACATCTAATAAATGGTTGATTATGTAGTTGTAAGTTGGTGTAAGTCTCCTGTCTGTGGTCACCTATAAGTGGATGCTGCTGTATAAACAAGACTATGAATGACAATATAGTGAAACACAGCTGTAAGAATATTAGGGCTGTCTTTGAAAATGGCCATGCCGGTTTTTCCTCGCCAAAATGTATCCTAAGTTTGAAGCGTTGTGTAACCTCCTTCAAGACAAGCTAGTGCAACATGGTTGGTACCAATGTATCCTTTTGGTTTTCTAGTTTCATATGATACCAGTATCTTCACTCTAGCTTTAAACTGAGCCCGCTACAACATCAGAAAGATCGACTGCGAAGAAATTAGTGGCGTTAAAACAAATGTGTCATTGCGTTAACTTTGACAGCCTTAAATAATACAAAATATTTTTTCATTTTTCAAACACTGTACATTCATAAACACTTAAACAATATACTTAAATGTGCTTACAACTATATTTGCAACAACATTATACAGTGTTATAAAACAACAAATGTTTATTAAGGTGAGACTACAGGCAAAAACATCGTTTTTCCTACACAGGTTAATTTAGAGATTTTGGGTTTCTGTACTCCACTAACATGTCTTCTTTCAGACTAAAACAAACTGGAAAAGAAGACATCCAAAATATACATTTATGTGTTTAATTTACCACTTTCAGTCTATTTCTAATTTCAGAAAATACAAACAAATATTGTTTTAATGTCAGTAATCAACTGGGGAAGTTTCATGGTGATATCTATTATAATTTTTACCCTACTTTTAACAATATTTAGGTGCATATTTTTTTATTTATTATTTTTTTTTTACATTAATCTGATGGTGTTCAGTCGCAAACATGACTATGGTCAGACCGACATGTTAAAGTGCCGTCAGATTAACATAAAGGGGTGCATGATGTCTTAAAGGGGCTCCAGCCGTTTATTCTAACTGCACTCAAAAGAAATAATAATAAAATACAATCTTTTATTTTGTCTTTTGAGAGCTTCTTCGGACGTCAACCTGTCCTCTGTCTTCCTGCCGAGAACTGACAACCTGAAATAAACGGCTGTTCAACCCGCTGACATTTCCAGCCCTCAGATTTGTTGTGCTGCGAGGCTGACAGCGAGGGCAGATGAATATTTATGGCGCTTTATGCCTCCTGCGAGAAGCCACCCGGCGCTCAGAGAGGAGGACGACAGCTGATGACGAACATGTGGACTGACTGACTGACTGCTTGTTGTTGCACACTGTTTATATATCAACCTCACGGCGCGTTTACACTTAGATTCTCACTTTTTAAGCTTTATTAATCTACTCAAGGTTGATGGGTTTATGTTTGCATAACGATCACACCATCAACATACCATCCTACTGACTGGATGTGGAGAGATGCACTACAAAAAGGAATGAATTAACACATTAAAGTATTGGATTCAGTTGTTTTTTCTCTATTCTAGAGCATTAACCTGCCATATGTTTGTCTTAAGTCACAAAGAAGAAGAAGGAGGAGGAGGAGGAGGAGGAGGAGAAGAAGGAGAAGAAGAAGAAGAAGATGAAGAAGAAGATGAAGAAGAAGAAGGAGGGTGAAAAAGAATGAGGAGATGATGATGAGAAGAAGAAGAAGACGGAGGAGGAGGACAAGGAGGAGAATATGAAGAAGAAGATAAAGGACAAGAAGAACAAGAAGAAGAAGAAGGAGGAAAAGAAGATGAAGAAGAAGAAGAAGAAGAAGGAGAAGGACAAGAAGAAGAAGAAGAAGGAGGAGGACACGGAGGAGAATATGAAGAAGAAGATAAAGGACAAGAAGAACAAGAAGAAGAAGAAAAAGGAGGACAAGAAGATGAAGAAGAAGAAGGACAAGAAGAAGAAGGAGGACAAGAAGAAGAAGAATAAGAAGAAGAACAAGAAGAACAAGAAGAACAAGAAAAAGGAGGACAAGAAGATGATGAAGAAGAAGAAGAAGAAGGACAAGAAGAAGAAGAAGGAGGAGGACAAGAAGAAGAAGAACAAGAAGAACAAGAAGAACAAGAAGAAGAAGAAGGACAAGAAGAAGAAGAAGAAGAAGGAGGAGGACGAGAAGAAGGAGGAGGAAGAGGACAAGAAGAAGAAGAAGAAGCCACTCAGGGACGAGTGAAAGAGCTGCAGCAGGATGATTTGCATTCAGTTGAAACAAGTGTTTGTGGATGAAGGCGGCGTTGGCGCTCCGGGGAATCCGATACAGCTGCTGTTTGGTAAAGAAAACAGAACTTTCATTTTGTTTTTCGTCCTCAAAGTGGAAAGTTTGTCATGCTCTTCTTTGTGCTGAGTAAGTTGTATGACCCTGTGGGTTTTGTTTAAAAAAGAAAGTGAGAAAATAACAATTTCTCTTCAGCGCCCTGAGGAGGCTTTCACCCCTCCACCGCTGTACGTTTGGGGTGTTTGTTCAGCCCGAGAGGCTGGCGTCGCCTCGCTGGATCCCAAGTGTTGCTCACCTCAGCCGGCTCAAACCAAGACTGTTTTTTACACAACAGCCGCGTCTGCAATAAAGCCACAATTTCCGCGGATATTTCTCCGGCGGGAGTCAAAAGAGGACAGCGGTCGGATTTACGTGAAGCGACTGCACGTCTGGAGTCCTGAATCACCGCTCATATCGCTCGAGGGAGCCAACAAAAGAGAGCGAATATGAATTTATGGCCCTGCTGCCGCGTGATAGAAGCTCTGTGTCACTAAAGTAGAACAAGCCTCTCTCCATCCCCACAGGTCGTTATCTCACAGGAAGGAGGAGAGAAAATAACATCTCTATGGCAACTGCCGGTCTAAAAGGTGAGACGTTACGATGCAGGAGAAGAAGACACGGCGACCACAGCCAGCAGACACATAGGCATAATGTTTTCACCCTGCAGTACACTGATCTGTTAATACTACACTGATTACTTTAAGAGGGAAAGAAGCAAAAACAACAAGCAGCGATGCAAATAAGGAAAGTATTGCTTTATTTACCTGTGCCATTGGAATACTTAATCCCACAAAGGAGACAAAGCAATAGGTGTCTGTGTGTGTGTTATAACCTGTATGTAAATGTAATCAATGTTGTGGATTGAAACAAAACAACTTTAGGTTTAGGCAACCAAACTACTTGGTTAGGTTTATGAAAATATTGTGGTTGTGGTTAAAATAAGTAAGTTACGAAACAAAACTACAGTAAAATAAGTCAATGTTGACTTTTGGTTTCCCGGGGCACCAACAGCGGTCTCCTGGGTGACGCTGCAACACAGTCTCACGACAGTTCGTGAAGTAGTCACTCAATAATCTGTTTGATTCCTGTACAAAAATGTCCCTTTTTTCGGGACGCCACGACTTTCAACAACGTATTTTTCATGCTTTTTCCTACAAACGTCCAGCAACACGAGACGCACGTGTCAATTTCCGCTCCAGTCTTTTCAAAATAAAACTACTTAGTTAGCTTTAGGAAAACATCACGGCTTGGGTTAAGATAACTCCAGAAGTGGCGTAACTTAAGTACGGAAGTTACTTGACAAATAAATCAACTTTGACTTCTGGTTTCACACAGGACTTTGTCAATCTTTATACTACGTCACCTGACTTCCTTCTTAGCTCGTGTCGTAATTACTACGGCCACTAGAGGTCGCCGTCGCCTTCTTGTATTCGTATCAGTGATCGACTATGTGAATAGATGATAACAGCCTCCTGAACCTACAAGTAGGTGTAGCAGGCCCCTGCTAACCCATATCTATGACGCTGATAAGTAGTGATATTCGATATGTTATATGTCAAACTCTTTCCTACTTTATACTGTAACTGCTGCACAACGATTCCATAAAGTTCTATCTTATCTTATCTTAGAAATGACACGATAAACCCCGAGCTGTAATAAACCGTGATGTCCCTTTAATCAGATTCACAGGACGAATTAACCACTTTAATTGATGGGGTCAATGGGGGGGGGATTCAGCACCTAAAATTAGGATGAAGGACTTGAGGAAGCGTATCCTCCACACATGAGACACATGGAGAGTCTCAGCTGCTTTTCTCTGAAACTCTTTCTATTTACATCTCTGAGTCACAGGCAATCATTAAGCATTCATTCACAGTCAGTGTCACTGATAAGGGAAGTGTGTGTGTGTGTGTGTGTGTGTGTGTCTTACTACATATATAATCGGTTACATGCTCCCATCCAAAGGTCGGGCCACACCCAGTTTTCGATCGCCTAGCAATCAATGAAAGCCACGACAAAGTGACATCACCTGTTGCCGTGGTGGACTTTTACTTTGGAAAATATCTAAATTAATACAGTAAAAATGTTTGATTTTCAGCATGTATGTAGTCAGAGATGTCCTGAAGTCAAATATATCAGGATCATTGTCAGCAATTATTTATTACATTTTTTCCAGCAACCAATAAATCAAAGAATAAAGACATTCCCCTCACAAGTTAGTGGTATTTTCTTTTTAATTTATAAGGGACATGTAATGTTTTATACTTCTGGTGAATATAATCCAATACATCTAACTTCTATAGATGTATTTTGTAGATACAGTTCCCTTTGTTAACACCTTATTTTAAAAACCAGACGTAGTCCCACGTGTCTACTTCCTCTAACTTCTCCAAGGTGGTCTCTAGCTCTCCCGTCAGCTCCGTTCTCTTTATACATCCATGGTCAGCTCCATCGGGGCCGTTTCAATGCAGAGAACATAAATGTCAGTATATGGGTGCTCTACAGTCGTAGCGTCGGCTACATTTGACCACGGAGACGAGAGCGACGGTCGGCATGATCGCACATTACCTCAATACGATAATGTTTCCTGTCCGTGACAGAGTCAGCATGCAGCTTTAGCCGTGATGTCTAGCTCTGCTTTTCCTGTCAATGTGTGAAACCCAAAGTGTTTCCATCCTTTACTGGATGTGTAGTGTTTACCACTTTTACTGTTTGTTTGGAGATATGACGTCACGTTACTCAGACTACAACAATAAAAGCGGTAACTTCCTTCTACCTCTGCAAATATAAAGATTCTGGCATTAAACTCCAAAGTTTCAAGTCTTCTTCTTGATCGTGTGTCCATCAATTAATTGGATGAATATTAGTTATTTATCAGTTGTTCTTTTAGATTAATGCATGCAGTTTCTGTTGGTAATTTGTTTTTATTCCTCTGATGCAGACTCACTTATGAATGTTTGATTTTTGGCACATGTCAAGATTGTAAAATTCACTTGAAAGTAAGAAAATGAAAGAGTTAAGAAAAAGGAAAGTAAAGAAGACAGTAGACAGAAATTAAATATATAAAGAGATGTCGTTTTTTTAGCCCATAACTTGTAAGTGATGCAGTGAAATGTCAGCTGTCTGAATACATTTAGCTGTGAAGAAGCAGGAGGCTTAGTGAGTTTGGCCTTTTATTAACAGCAAGAAATCCCACAGGTCAGTTCAGTCAGTTAGAGAAGTAAAAGACATCTTTGTTGGCGTTTCGATCATGAATACATGAAACATTAATCAGGTTGTTTCTAAAGAAGGAGACTTTTATCTGAACTGGGTGACAGTATTTACACTTTTTGGGTGACTCTGTTATATTAAAGCAAAAGAAAGACAAGCGAGAGGAACAAAATAAGAGTCAAAGGTCACAGTCAGTCCCGTGGAATTGCACGTAAATGATGTACACCTGAAGAGCTGGAACAATGGTAAATTAATCCCAAACTATTTTGATAATGGATTAATGTCAGTCATTTTTTCAAGCCAAAATATCAAACACTCCATTGTGATGATTTGCTGCTTTTCTCAGTTTATAGCACTATAAAGTGAATATCTTTGGGTCGGCCAAAACAAGCAGCCCATTCACACGAAAAGGCGTATGAATGACAAGATAATGCTCAATATGGGCAATAAGAACGCTTTCCTTGCTTTTGCCATGTCATTTGTACACCATGTAGTCTGTACTGACTGCCATGCAAACACATCCACGTGAATACGCTACACTCAGAGCTAGTGACGTAGAATAAAAAGTGAGAGAGACTGTTTATGGTGGGTAACAGAGGAGATGATGAGTCCAACAAACACAGGACTTTCAGACCGGTGTTTAGTTACGTTAGTGACTTTTGTCACCTGTTTCTTAGTGTCGTTTGTCACATGTTTTCCACACTTATGCTACTTTGTTTCCGTATCTGTGTTAATTTCATTAACGAAAATGGAAAGGACTTTTATTTTTTTATTTTTTTTGCTATGGTAGCAAAGACGTTGACAGCGGAAACCCGGCGTAATGCCGCCATTGCAGATACAAATTACAGAAATCCACAAAGTGCAACGCTTGTTAGAAAATAGTATTTTCCATGAAGACACCCATCAGAGTTTTGTCGGGAGCTGGAGCAAAATTTGACGCAGGCGGCCGCCGCCTCGTAATTCTCTACGCAGGAAAAACCCTGAAATGTGTTGAGACGATTTGACACGAGACTAATCTACTCTATTAAAGATATAAACTCCTGCAGAGCCCTCTGGGAATAGAGCTCAATCATGACAGCAAACAAGTACAAAAGTCCCTCTTGAGCTCAGATCAGCTGGAAAGAAACCGAGTGAACCGAGACGACATACTGTACGTTTGGTGAGATGCATTCTGGGAACCGACCCTCACAGATCCAGAAGCCTGCCCGAGCTCAGACCTCACATTTACAGCTACTCTCAGAGCAGAAAACACGGCGTCTGTGGGCCAGAACAAGGCCGGTAAATCATACACTGAGGTACCGACTGTAATTATGAGAACAGGAAGAGGTTTTCTGCTCCGCCGTGAACACAAAGATCTTTCAGGAACGAGAGAGAAAGACAGAAGAGTGAGAGCTTTAAAATAACACAGAGGGATCTTATCAAGACCAGATGTGACTGAGGGGAAAAGGAAGGGGATCTACAGCGTTATAAAAGAAGTGCTCAATTTCACTTTGCACCAGATTTCCCTTTATGACAGGATGACACAATCATATTTAATACTAAAAGTAACGTTTTGATACTCTTTTGAAATGTCATACCAACACTGCTTTAGCTTAACACGTTGCATCCTCCACATATAGAAAACTGTGCTCAAAACCACTGTTTGTAATACACCGAATCAGTCACACTTTTGGATCGTGTGTCTCAAGCGTGTTTGACTGAACCGTTTCAAACAATACAGCTGCAAAAAAATCATGGCTTGCATTTCAGCCCAATTTTTTTAAGCAAAAGAAAACCTGAAACTGTTTTTGAAAATGGCCATGCCAGTTTTTCCTTGCCAAAATTTTGCGTAAGTTTGGAGTGTTATGTAACCGCCTTCGCAACAAGCTAGTATGACATGCAATTCCAATGGATTCATTGGGTTTCGTAGTTTCATATGATGCCAGTATCTTCACTCCAGCCTGTTACAACTTAAAATTAGCAAATAGCATTAATGCGTTCAAGAAATTTGTAGCGTTGAAATTAATTTGCATTAACGCGTTACTATTGCGTTACTATTGCGTTACTATTGCGTTATCTTTGACAGCCCTAATTCGAAGACATGGGAATTGTGAATTAAGAGGGGCATTCTTCCACGTTTTCTGATGTTTTATAGACGAAACGATCAATAATAAACTGAATGTTTTGCAGAGATGTACCGGTTTGAACCACGATGTAACCACGATGCAAGGTTTTGATATTGATCCAGCATCAGATAGGTGCTTCCCCAAGAATAATGCAACATGTTTCACAGATTTTTTGGCGATAGAATTACTCGATTTTCTCAGGAAAAGGCAAATAACTGCAATTGTAATAAACACTATAGACTGTACAAGGCAGGTAGCAGCGGTGGGCATCATCTCAACTTTCAAAAGGGTCTTAAACTCTGCTGCATTTAAAGTCAGACGATTCAGAGAAGAAGAAAAGAGAAAAGGTTTAATGAGTACCAGAGCATCAGTGTTTTTCATCCCTTCACTGCATCACTTTATGGATGAAGCAATTTAGCTTGATTACAATGATGAGAACGATGCATCTTGTACACAGACTGCCAGGAAATTTTGTGTAAATGCTCCTTTAACTTGCAGGAAGCTCCATTAATGAAATATCTATTAGTCTGCGAGTGACTCCTTCTTATTCAAAAAGCCTGCAAGCAAAACATTTAAACAGATTGGTGTGTGGGTTAAATAAAAAATGTCACTCGATATTAGGGGTATAACAATTCATCTAATACATCGATGTATGGATTTATATTCCTACGATCCAACTACATCGATAGGTACTCGGCAAGTTGTCCTTCACAGGGGACGTATATCGATCAGACAACAGACAGTCTTTCCACGCACCTACTGAGATGCCATGCACTTTAGTTATTGTTAAATATTATTGCTCTACCTGTTGCTTTGAAAATGAGAACAGAAGCAGCAGGTCAACAGGACAACATCTCGTCACATGCTACATTTTCCAGCAGTAAACATCAGGCTTTGCTTTCAGGGACTTTCATTTTTGCACCAATACTCAGCAATCAGCACAAGACAGAAAACCAATTTACACACCCACAAAGGCAACTAATATCCCAGAATGCAATGCAGCAACAACACAGGTTGCCATTTGACCATTTTATCTGCAGCAGAGCAGCTCACTGTGTTGCTCTGTCCTCTGGCATCACTCTTCACCTCCACATGCAACCAACAGCTGGACGCTGCAAACGTCCCTCTCAAGTTCACACATGTGCTCCTCTGAGGGTTGTCAAAGGGCATTCTGGGAAATGTAGGAACTCACTGGCTTAAGTAGAAACAGAGAGGAAAGGTGGAGAAAAACCCGAAGTAACCAAGAAAACGTTGAGTTTAGTGGGTCGAATCTCAAAACAACACTTTACCCTCCAACCAATGAGGTGCCATTGAGCAAGGCAGTGAACCCCCAGCTGCTCCAGTGGAGCTGCTCAGTGACCAAAAGGTCGCCTTGCTTACAGTATCGCAATGTATTCAATCGTTACCCCTGAATCGTGATACATGACGCATCGCCAAATTCTTGGAGGATAGAGGAGTTTACTGTCTTGCTCAAGGGCTCCTCAACAGCACACGTGGCCCCTGTGAAGCTGTAGTGACACCTCACTGTTCATAATGTCATTTTCTGCCGCCGTCTCCCACCCCCCCCCTTCCTGCGGTGAGGGGCTCTGGAGGAGAAAGGGATGATGCGTGGAAATCAAAAAATTAGGTCAAAGTCTGCGGGATGCAGGGAAAGCTTTGCATTCGCTGCCGGCGTGCATTTACAGCATCAGCTAAGCATGTAAATAATGCACCGGGGCATCTGACCCCATTTCCCCCAGACGCACTTGTTTACATTGGAGCAACTCTGAGCTGGCGGTTTATATAATAAAAAAAAGAAAAAGGAATGTGTGTCACCTTTTTCCCCATCCTCCCCTCCTCTCCTCTCCTCCCCTCCTCTCCTCTCCTCTCCTCCCCTCCTCTCCTCTCCTCTCCTCTCCTCCCCTCCCCTCCTCTCCTCTCCTCCCTTCCTCTCCTCAACTCTCCTCTCCTCTCATTTCCCTCTCAGATGCAGATCCCTCTGAAACCTGCATTTGCAGCAGCAGCAGTGGAAACATTAAAATGCAATGTGTGCATTTGCAGTCAGCTGTTGAAATCACTTCCTCTCTCTCTCTCTTTCTCTCCCTCTTCTTTCTTTCTTTCTTTCTCCATACATGGCTGAGCTCCGCGAAAGCCACCAGCCTCCATGAGAAACAGGGAAAACACAGCTCGCAGGCAGCTGAAATATGACACTATGATACTCTCCAGGCTGAGAGTGAGTCTGCAGCAATGTGACATATCAATCTGGAAAAGAATAGGAGGAGGGGGGGGGGAGCTAATGAGAAAATCAATACCAAGGCTGTATTTCAGTGTCTTGCAAAAAGAAGCCAATATGTGCTCTGGTGTTATGGAAAGAAGCTGGAATATAATGGAAATCATTCATCCCCTCCAAAAGCTGCCTGGCTGCAGTGTGTCATGTGAAAACTGTGTCTGGTAACAGCTGCACGCTCCGTGCACATAATCTAAGCAGCATGCAGGGCTCTCTCTGCTGAACGGGATTTTCCAATAATACAAAAAAAAGAAACCTCACATGTGACAACAACTTCTTATTGACAAACCTGAAAGATAAATCTCTATCGCATTCCTATGATGTCTCCACTGGGAGCTATAACGCCCCTCTGGTGCTCAGCAGGGACTTCTAAGTGTTACTTTAAGGTGTTTATCTGCTGTGATGGAGAGATTAGGCCACAAATCAACAAAAAATGATATTCTAATAATTACTTAAATGTAAATTGGGTAATTTAGGTTTGCAATTTGCCAAAAAAAAAACTATTTGAAGATGTTAAATTGGGCTCTTGACGTTTGTAATGGGCATTATTTACTATTTTTTTAGCACTTTATAGATTGAGAATCAATTAATTCATTGGGAAAGATAGTGAAAGCATTCTTGTAGAGTTTTGTGGTGTTATCTTGTATGGTATTCCTATGATACCTGGGCTTAAGTAATGACTTTAAGTGGTGTTTCTGCAGTAATTTTAGATTTCTGTGTACTTTTAGATCCATTTATGCCATATTTGATGCTATACTTGTACTATGACATATAAGAAGAAGATCATAAGAATACTTCCAAAGCATGCCGAGTCTGACTCCACTTCACTGCCACACCACCACATCCACTGCATCCAAATCACAGCCAGATAAACCAGAGCAGTCTGACTGTGGCAGCATGTGTGTGTTTATACATATGGACATTTTAAGTGTTACTTTAAGGTGTTTATCTGCTGTGATGGAGAGATTAGTCCACAAATCAACAAAAAAATAATATTCTAATAATTACTTTGCTGCTTTTCTCTGTTTTATATCATTGTAAATTGGGTAATTTGGGTTTAGAATGGGCATTATTTACTATTTTTTAGCACTTTATAAATTGAGAATCAATTAATTAATTGGTAAAGAAAGTCAAAACATAATTGTAGAGTTTTGTAGTTTTATCTTGTATGGTATTCCTATGATAACTGGTGCTAAGTAAAGCCTTTAAGGTGTGTTTCTGCAGTAATTTTCTATACTTGTACTATGACATATCAGAGGAATACCATAGGAATACTTCCAGAGCATGCTGAGTCTGCCACACCACCACATCCACTGCATCCAAATCACAGCCAGATAAAGCAGAGCAGTCATGTGTCTGTGGCAGCATGTGTGTGTTTATATGGAAATAATGGACTTGAACTTGTGGCAGTTTGAGCTCAACACTTTTCCTCTCTGCAGCTCAAACTCTGAACCGGCTGGTCCTCTCAGCAGAGAGACAGAGAGAGACCAGCAGAGACACACACAGAGCTCAGAGCTCAGAGCAGCAGCAGCAGCAGCAGAGCCGAGATCCAGTACTCACCCTCGGATAACTCGAGCTCCAGCTCGGCCAGTCTGGCCCGAACCTCCGCAGGAAGAGGCACCGGGTCCCGGTCCGCCATTCCAGCCCCAGCCCCGTTAGAAACCGACTTAAATCTCTGGTTTCCGTCTCTTTTATCCTCTTTTCTCTCTCTCTCCAGGCTTCTCCTGCAAAAACACCCCAAAATATCCAAAGTCAGTCAGACTGAGTCTCTGCGTGTCGCTGTCTGAGCAGCAGCAGCAGGCTGTTAGCTGAGCTCTTCATCCTCCTCCTCCTCCTCCTCCTGCAGAACCACAGGCAAGCTGCACAACACGTGGAGGCTTCTCTTCCGGTGGCTTTAGCAAAATAAGAGCCGACGCAGTATTTCTTTGTGGATCATAAATACATACTGGTTGTAAGAGCCATATTGTATTAGTTACAGTTTTTGCATTTGATTATCAATTAAAAAGTACATTGTGTTATGCCATCAAAAAGGTTACATTATTAATGATACATTATAATTTAGGTCAGTTAGTCATGTAATAGAATGGGCTTTGATCTATATCAGAGGTCAGCAACCTTTACTATCAAAAGAGACATTTTAGACAAAAAAAGAAAAAAAAAATCTGTCTGGAGTCGCAAAACATGTGATCATTGTGATGAAGGTAACACAGTTTATAGTCTAAGTATATAGTATATCAGTCTAATGCAGTGAGGGCCAAAGAGACAATGTACTACGGAGTATTAGGGCCACATTGAGGGAAAAAACATCTGAGATTTACAGAATAAAGTCAGAATAATACAAGAAAAAAGTCGTAATATTGCGAGAATAAAGTCATAACTTAACAAGAAAAAAATAAATGAACACGTAAAATTACTACTTTATAATATTATGACTTTATTCTCATAATACTACAACTTTTTTCTCTTAAACTTATGATTTTATTTTCATAATATTACGACTCTATTCTCGTAATATTATGACTTTATTCTCAAAATATCAGATTTATTTTTTTCCTCAATGTGGCCCTAATTTTCCGTCGTACCGTCGTAACACAGACCTACAACAATGATAAATAAAAATGAAAATGTAAACAAAAAAACATTTGTTAAAAATCCACAGGGAGCCGCTGGAGAGGAGCTTAAGAGACGCATGTGGCTCCGGAGCCGCAGGTTGCTGACCCCTGGTCTATATAGACTCAATGATGTGTGTTTTGCCCTGTTAAGATGTGCTCCTCTAGTGGTCCTGCTATTGAACAATGTGGGTGTGTCCCTTTAAGTGTGATTAATGCTAGTTAGGCTTCAGTGGAGCAGGATGGGGAGCAACAATTTTTCTGACCACACACAGATCACACAGATCACAGATTCAGTTATTTTCCAGCGGAATTGGTCTGTTTTTGATAGTCCAAGATTTGTCATGGGGATATATTTTTGTTTGTTTTAATTTTCGTGGAATAAACTTTTCACTCACTATACAAGCCTCATCTTTGAAGCTGACCAGGGAGTGAGTGTCTGCAGAAGGCAAGTGGAAGTTGGACATGGTAGTCTACGTGAGTCAGAAACCTTTACATCCTGCTAGAAGTGGCGAGGACGGTTTAGAGCAAGCTGCCACTACACTGGTGTTACTACTGTAGTTCCAGTGCTGGAATATAACTAAGTACATTTACTCAAGTAACATGTACAAGTACATTAACAAAGTACAAATTCAAGGTACTAGTATTTGAGTATTTCCATTTTATGCAACTTCATACTTCCACTACACTATATTTCAGAGGGAGATATTGTACTTTTTACTGCAATACATTTGTCTGACAGCTTTAATAATAAAATAATAATAATCAATTTAATTTTAGCTATAGCACAATTTAAAATACTGCAAGTATAATAGGGTTAAACAATCATAATACAACGTTAAAACAATTTACACAAAATCACCATGTAATTAAATGTTTTAAAATAGGATAAATAAAATTAGACAAAATGTTTAAAAGTAAATAAAAAAAATGTAGGTTACAAAGACCAAACAGGACACATAATATATAGTTTAAGAACAGGAATGTAAAGCAGACAAAATTACACAGAGCGAGCTTTTAAACATTAGTATTTGGTATCATTATGTTAAAAATAATAATAATTATTATTATTTGTTTTGTTTTGTTTTGCAGAAAGAGATACTATACTATGCAGACCCAAAACTTAATTTTTCACTCACCAAACTACCATTATGCTTTTATTTTGAAAGTGAAATCACCCTTCTTCCTGTGTGACTCTTGTTAATTGTCTGAGAGTTAGAATAAACTGTCTGTAGGTGACTTTGGACAAATTGAAAACATCAGTTACTGAACACAAATTATTTTATTTACATCGACTTCAGATAAAGTTGTTGTTTTTTCTGTTTTGAGGAAACATTTAGAATAATAACAATAATAAAATAACCATCAGAGGGCGCCAGACAACATCCATCTATCTATCTATCTATCTATCTATCTATCTATCTATCTTTCTATCTATCTATGCAGATAAACCACATATTCCAGTTATAGATACTAGATTTGGACTTTGTATTGAATACTTTCTTTTTACACATTAACAATTAAACTAAGCACAAGAAGTCACATATATATATAGTGCATAAACCAACCCAAAAATTAGGCCCTTAAAATCTCAGGAGAACATATTAAGGACATTAATTAAAGGTGTCATTTGATTCAAATATATATATGTATGTATATACATATATATGTGTGTGTAAACACAACGAGGCTGTAAAGGTGGATGAGTCGGCGTGATGTCAGTTAGTAGTCTTATTTAGCCACTTGTTAGCAACCGCCTTTTTTAAGACACATAAAGGCTTAAAAATTCACAAGTGGGATATTTATTGTATTTTATATCGTACAACAAAATATTAAAATCCCTTCAGCTTGTGTTAACCACAGACCTTATTTAAGGCATTTAACTAAAAACCGAGCACTCTATTGGTGTTTATCAGAATAAACAGAGGCCAACCATAAAGAGATCCTGGTGTCATGGAGTCTTTACTATCTGACCAACACAACCCAGAAGTCCACCAGTCACATTAACACAGAATGAATGACATGTATGGGATGAGAGAACGGGTCAAGCTCATCACTAAAGCAATATATAAGATAAGATAAAATTACAATAAATAGAAGATAAAAAAGTAATGAAATTGAAATTGAAAGAATTGAAGTTTCAAATGTTAAAAAAAATAACAAACCTGGCTCTATATGGGTGCTGTCTATGGTTCTGATTTCTGAGTGTAAACAACCGCAATAAAACAACTAAAATCGTGCATAAATAAATAAATACATACATACATTTAGAAGTAAATATAAAAAAATAAAAAATAAATAAAAGAGGAATAAATAAATAAATATATACTAAATAAACGCAAAAATAAATAAATGCATTTAAAATTTTATAAAAATAAATATATAAGTAAATAAAAGGGAAAATTAAAAAGAAGAGTAAATAAATAAGGGAATTAATACAAAGATAAATAAATAAAGAAGCCAATTAAACAAAAATATAAAATTATGTCACATTTTATCAATTAATTTATAGCTACATATATTTTTAATATCATGTTTTTACTATATTTCATGATATATTTATTTATCGAGACATTTATTTATTCATTAATTTATTTTTGATTTTGGCAAGTTCGTCCTCCATATAAAAACAACTACTTCAGTGGACTAACTATAATAAATACATAAGTAAATAAAAGGGAAAATTAAACAGAAGAGTAAATAAATAAGGGAATCAATACAAAGATAAATAAATAAAGAAGCCAATTAAACAAAAATATCAAATTATGTCACATTTTATCAATTAATTAATGGCTACATTTATTTTAATATAATTTTGTTGCTATATTTCATGACATATTTATTCATTTATCGAGTCATTTATTTATTTATTTTTGATTTTGGCAGGTTTCGTCCTCCATATAAAAAAAAACTACTTCAGTGGACTGACTAACACATGCAGCTAAATCCAGGCAAGCAATGCTAAATAATCAATATACCCACATTAAACATGAAGCACACACAGCTCAGTGAACAGTAAAGCCACAGAGAGAGAGAAGTGTGTGTTTCACTCACCCTGTTTGAAGAGGAAGCTCATTCTCCTGTCTGTCTTGGTGGAGAAGTGGTCACAAGTTTCATTGTGCTTCTTTGTGTTAATGCTTCTCACTAACTCCAGAAAGCTTCAATTTCACAGCTCAGTCTGTGTGACTTTTTGATTTAATGTGTCTCTCAATCACCTGTGACAGGTTGGAGAGGTCCATGAATCCTGTAATGGTCCAATGTAGGCCTGAGGGAAGACCCCCAAAAGTGCTTTAGTTTTTGAGATACCCCTACCGGAGGTAGAACAAAACACAACAATGATTTTCATATTCTCTTAGGTCTCCCATATACAAAAAGGATTCTTGTATAAAAATATTTTTGTAATTTCATAATGCAAGCTCTGATTGATCCCAAATTTGGTGTGATAATGGCCAGGGGGTTCCTCTACATGTGTAAAGAAACAGAGTGTGAATATATTGATGCATTGAGGAAATACGATACGATACAATACGATACAACTTTATTGTCAGTTTGCACTGAAATTAATTTTGCGTCCATAGGCAGCTCAGTTTGAGAAAAAGTATACATACAATAGACATACTGTTACCATAAACAGACAGACAGACAAGTAAGACCCATCAGACAAAAAAACAAAACACATCACCATTATTCATACAGAACCCATTACAAAATGACCATCTGTCCTCTGGATTCACGTCTTTAGCAGCACATTTATTATTATTTAGCAACAAGATGGACTGATGGACAAAAGCGTTCTTTAGTCTGATGAGGTCAAATGTAGAGACACTGAATCGCCTCTTGGAGGGCAGAAGTTGATACTCCCCATTTAAAACATGCAAGGGATCAGAAGTCTGAGCATGCTCTTGTTGTGAGCTGCTTGAAAGAAGGCTGTCACAGGTTGGCCAATGATCTTCGCGCAGATTTTGATTTGGCTATAAAGTTTAGTTTTAAGTTTTACAGACATGCTACTGAGCCAGGCTGTGCTGCAGTACAACAGGACACTCTGAATCACTGAACTGAAAAATAGAAAAATAATCTGGCTACTGGCTCCAAATGATCTGAGTCTGCCAAGAAAGTAAATAGACTTCTGTTTATATTTATTTATTACATCTATTTTACATGTTTTATTTGCTTTATAACTGTGTGTGTGTTTTACCTGTTATATGTTTTATCTGCCTCGTTTAGTCTCGTCAAGTATTTGTTTTAAAGCACTGACCAGAAGTGGCAACTGTGAATCTCGTTGTATTTAATACGATGACAATAAAGCTTTCTATTCTATTCTATTCTATTCAATGAAAGATAATGTGTAAAATGATATGTCACTGCAGGGAAAGAAATAACAGACCGCAGAACGCCATGGTTGACCAATCAGAATCGAATATTGAAAAAAAAGCAATCGATCTTTCGAAGGTTGTATCAGGACCAGTTTTAAAGCTAAAGCGAAGATACTGGCATCATATGAAACTACAAAACCATCAAATCCATCGGTAACAACCATGTCATACTAGCTTGTCGCAAAGGAGGTTAAATAATGCTCCAAACTTCTGCTACATTTTTGGCAGGGAAAAACTGTCATGGCCATTTTCAAAGGGATCCCTTGACCTCTGACTTCCAGATATGTGAATGTAAATGGGTTCTATGGGTACCCACGAGTCTCCCCTTTACAGACATGCCCACTTTATGATAATCACATGCAGTTTGGGGCAAGTCATAGTCAAGTCAGCACACTGACACACTGACAGCTGTTGTTGCCTGTTGGGCTGCAGTTTGCCATGTTATGATTTGAGCATATTGTTTTATGCTAAATGCAGTACCTGTGAGGGTTTCTGGACAATATCTGTCATTGTTTTGTGTTGTTAATTGATTTCCAATGATAAATATATACATACATTTGCATAAAACCAGCATATTTGTCCACTCCCATGTTGATAGGAATATTAGATACTTTACATGATCTTCGTGCAGATTTTGATTTGGCTATAAAGTTTAGTTTTAAGTTTTACAGATATACTACTGAGCCAGGCTGTGCTGCAGTACAACAGAACACTCTGAATCACTGAACTGAAAAATAGAAAAATAATCTGGCTACTGGCTCCAAATGATCTGAGTCTGCCAAGAAAGTAAATACAGTACTACAAACACATAAGTACAATAAGCAGAAATATCAAATTTGAAGATATATGATGAATGTATTCATTTACTTTTATGTAGCTTTGGCTGGGATTGTCCAGTCAGCATGAATCCTTGACACAAAGAAGTCCATCAAAATACACCTCAAGTGCAACTACATTTGTTTACATTTTATTTATTACATCTATTCTACCTATTTTACAAGTGCAATTACCTCTGTTTATATTACATCTATTTTTATATTTTATAACTCTAGTGTAACACTTCTGTTTATATTTATTTATTACATCTACTTCACCTGTTTTATTTTTGCTTTATAACTGTGTGTGTTTTACCTGTTATATGTTTTATCTGCCTCGTTTAGTCTTGTCAAGTATTTGTTTTAAAGCACTGACCAGAAGTGGCAACTGTGAATCTCGTTGTATTTAATACTATGACAATAAAGCTTTCTATTCTATTCTATTCTATTCAATGAAAAATAATGTGTAAAATTATATGTCACTGCAGGGAAATAACAGGTTAATTATCAGATTATTAAAGCAATTATTTAGCATTAGATTTAAATCTATTTCACCCACTTTTACATTACATATTAAATGTGTGCAATATGGCACATATGATCCCAGCTCAGACTATATATTAGTTAAGGACAGACGGATCTTACTTCTGACACCAGCCAAAGGGATGTTTCACAACCTGGCAACCCATAAATTGTTATTATTAATGGTTTATAACTGCTCTATAAAGCAGATAAATCACACATAAATCATTAATAAGGCCCTTTTTGACTGTTTATAAAAGTCTTCTTATTGATATTATTATGCATTATATATATTTTTTTTTATTCTAAGTATTTTAGTTAACATAATCTAAAGTATTTACAGGGAGGGTTTAGAAGGGTTATTTTCTAAATATTTTCACAGTGTCACAACACTACAATATTGTGATATTTCCAATGAAAAATAATGTGTAAAATTATATATCACTATAGGAAAATAACAGGTAAAGTATCAGATTATTAAAGCAATTATTTAGCATTAGATTTAAATTAAATGTGTATAATAGGGCACATATGACATATAAAAGTGGGTGAAATAGATTTAAATCTAATGCTAAATAACTGATGGGAAATTGGTTGCCTCTTCTGATCGGTTAATCCCCCTTTTTTAGTAGGAGTGCAATACAGTGTCTGGCCACACAGTCAGAGGGGGCGCTGTTTCACTCATTGTAAAACACTCAATGTGCAGCAACAGCACAGAAGAATTAAACTGTTAAACTAAGTGTTTTTATTAAAATGACAACTACAGTCTTTTACTGCCATTAATCAAATTGTCTTTTCATACACTGTTATAACTACTGTACTGTTTATATACTGCTGTTAATGAGCCATTTTATGTATATGGTGCTATATTAAAGGGACTGTTTGTAACTTTTTAAGCGTATAAATGTAGCGGGTCGGGACACATGCGCGCTCGTGTGTGGCCGGACTCACTGCTCCTCTGCCTGCTCGCCTTCACTCAGACAGAGCACGCGTTCTCGCTCAGCTCTCTCCACCTCTAGACGTGAACGCTCACTCCACACTGCAGAAGAGTTAGTTTAGCTCTGAGAATATCTAGTGAATGTACAGTGGACGTTTGTGCAGAAATAACTGCTGCAGCTCCTCCAGACCAACAGAGGTTTCCCGTGTCTTGTGAAGTGACGGGGCTCCGCAGAGAGAAACGTTATCGTCTCCGACCAAAACTCCGGCGTCTCCCCTGTTCCCTCCGGCTGCGGTCGGGAGGCTGATGCAGGAAAAGCCAACACTAGGATCAGCAGTGATTCATGGAGAGACCTTCGTCTGGTCAGCTAACATTACTGCCAAGCAGCTGAAATATAGAGTGATATTGTGCTTTTAGCTGACGTGTGTCTCCTCACTGTGTTGAGCGATGCTCGTTCACGTCTATGTAGAGCGAGCACAAGCGCGAGCAACAGGACGATGACTTTAGTTGACTTAACGGCCACAGGTGTCGCTGTTAGCAAGACATTTCTGATTCTTACAAACAGTCCCTTTAACGGAAATTTAAAATTTTGATTTAATTTTTTTTACTTTTCTTTTAGTGCGTCGCTGTATTTGAATATTTTAATCCTTTTAGAAACGTTAGTGTATAAAACTGTTTCTTTCTTCATCTTCTGCTGCTCATAAACTTGTTTCTAGTTTCCAAATTTAAATCACAATTAATATATTACTATTCATGTATTAAAAGAAAATAAATTAATTTAGTTACATTTCAAATGAACGGGTGTTTTCAGTAAAACGAAAAGCGTGAATTTGTACACCACATTTTGTGTTAACTGTGTTTTACCATCAGCTCTTTATAGATCTTATCAGTTGAATGTCAGTTCTATTACCTCTGACACATTTTATTTTGAAAGAAAAGTAAAGTATTACATTGATTTCTGTGTTCCTAACTCTGACATTACAGGATGAACTTGGTGAAGAAGACTGAAGGGTCCAGTCACATGTTGTCAGGTGAGATCTCACTGCTCACTACATGCAGATTTATACTCATATCAACAGTGGTGGAGGAAGTATTCAGATCAGTAGAAGTACTAATACCACACTGTAAAAGTACTCTGTTAAAGCTGCAGGTCTATCATTACATTATTATTACTGATGCATTCCTGTAAAAGCAGGATTTAACTGTAGTAGTTGGTTGAGCTGGAGCTCATTTTGAACTGTTAACTCTTTGCTTTGTAATACTAGTGGAGTATTACACTGTAGTACTTCTTCTTTGGTGATATTGGTTTTAAATCGCTCTGAAGCTTGAAATGCAGGTTTGGTTGAGGACGAAATTCACCTGCTTCATCAAGAATACGAGCCGAGGAGCCGAGAAGTATTTCACAACTAAAGGGCATGTTTTAACCGCGAGGCTCTGTTGTAACTGAGGAAACAAAGTGCCGCTCCTCTTCCTGGAATGAACCAGAGCCTGATATCCCCTCCCTCCTCTTCCTCCTCTCCCTCCTCTTCCTCCTCTCAAACACACCCAGTTGCACTCGGTCCTCTTATTTCCTCGTTCCCTCCCCTTCAGATCTACAGTTTTGAAGATGGGTGTAACCGACATGGTGGTGCGGTGAGAGCTGACAGGCTGCATTCAGTGCACATGTTGTTTAGATCAGAGCTCAAACTAGTTTCACTTCTCAGGAAGTGAGACTCAGACAGTCGTCGTCTCTGAGAGGTGAAATGGCGCAGCAAGGAAATCAGCTGGATCACGAAAGGTTCTCTTGTTCGATCTGTCTGGATCTACTGAAGGATCCGGTCACTACTTCCTGTGGACACAACTACTGCATGAACTGTATTAAAGGCTTCTGGGATGGAGAGGATGAGAAGAAGATCTACAGCTGCCCTCAGTGTAGGCAGACCTTCACACCGAGGCCTGTCCTGATGAAAAACACCATGTTAGCAGATTTAGTGGAGGAACTGAAGAAGACTGGACTCCAAGCTGCTCCTGCTGATCACTGCTATGCTGGACCTGAAGATGTGGCCTGTGATTTCTGCACTGGGAGGAAACTGAAAGCCTTCAAGTCCTGTCTGGCGTGTCTGGCCTCTTACTGTGAGAAACACCTCCAGCCTCATTATGACTCAGCTCCGTTCAAGAAACACAAGCTGGTGGAGCCCTCCAAGAAGCTCCAGGAGAACATCTGCTCTCGTCACGATGAGGTGATGAAGATGTTCTGTCGTACTGATCAGCAGTGTATCTGTTATCTCTGCTTAATGGATGAACATAAAGGCCACGACACCGTCTCAGCTGCAGCAGAAAGGACCGAGAGGCAGAGAGAGCTGGAGGTAAGTCGACTCAACATCCAGCAGAGGATCCAGGACAGAGAGAAAGATGTGAAGCTGCTCCAACAGGAGGTGGAGGCTGTCAATCGCTCTGCTGATAAGGCAGTGGAGGACAGTGAGAAGATCTTCACCGAGCTGATCCGTCTCATGGAGAAAAGAAGCTGTGATGTGAAGCAGCAGGTCAGATCCCAGCAGAAAAGTGAAGTGAGTCGAGTCAAAGAGCTTCAGGAGAAGCTGGAGCAGGAGATCACTGAGCTGAAGAGGAGAGACGCTGAGCTGAAGCTGCTGTCACACACAGAGGATCACAATCAGTTTTTAATCAACTACCCGTCACTGTCACCACTCAGTGAATCTACACACTCATCCAGCATCAATATCCGTCCTCTGAGCTACTTTGAGGACGTGACGGCGGCTGTGTCAGAAGTCAGAGATAAACTACAGGACGTTCTGAGAGAGAAATGGACAAACGTTTCACAGACAGTGACTGAAGTGGATGTTTTACTGTCACAACCAGAGCCCAAGACCAGAGCTGGATTCTTAAAATATTCACGAGAAATCACACTGGATCCAAACACAGCACACACAAAGCTGTTATTATCTGAGGGGAACAGAAAAGTAACAGTAATGAGAGAACAACAGTCTTATTCTAGTCACCCAGACAGATTCACTAGATGTTTTCAGGTCCTGAGTAGAGAGAGTCTGACTGGACGTTGTTACTGGGAGGTGGAGAGGAGAGGGAGAGGAGTTTATGTAGCAGTCGCATACAAGAGTATCAGGAGAGCAGAGGGGCCGAATGAATGTTGGTTTGGACGGAATGACAAATCTTGGGCGTTATATTGCAACAACAACAGTTGTACATTTTGGTACAACAGAGTCGAAACTCCCGTCTCAGGTCCTCCGTCCTCCAGAGTAGGAGTGTACCTGGATCAGAGTGCAGGTATTCTGTCCTTCTACAGCGTCTCTGAAACCATGACTCTCCTCCACAGAGTCCAGACCACATTCACTGAGCCTCTCTATGCTGGACTTTGGCTTTTATATGGTTCTGGAGTCACTGCTGAGTTGTGTAAACTGAAATAGACAGAAGTCATTTAAGGGTTCAATTCTGTGTTTTAACTCTTAAACTGATCAGAGGCCTGTACTACGAAGTGAGTTCAACATACCCGGGGTATCTTCTCATTATCTGGCTTAACTAAAACAAGATCTCGCTAAACGGTCCTACGAAGCTGGTTATCAACTCGGTAAGTCAACCCAGGTTTTCTCAGTCTGGCTGTGAGCGCGTTCATCTCCTTCCATTCTCATAACCCATATCTCATTCCTCTTTCTTTTAAAAAATAACTTTATTTATACGTTTTTAAATTTTTCAACAATGTATCACATATTCCAACAAACCCGGGAAACCCAAAAAGTAAACAACATGGAGAAAATAACAACAAATAACTGAACGAATAGATACATTCTAATTAAAACAGTAGTAGTAATAATAATAATAATAATAATAATAATAAATAGTAGTAAATAATAATTAGAAATTAAAAATAAATGTAAATGTAGAAAAGATGGTTAATTAAACATAATAATAATCTATTACAAAAGTATTCATACAGTATATTCACATGTGCATATAAAGACATATACACATTCATGATAATAATATAATTTATAATAATAATGATTCTTCTTCTTGTACTTATTATTGATATATTATTTTATAGTGTGACTAAAGTGAAAAATCAATTTGTGGAAAAATGGCAAAGTGTTTGAGAGATCAGAGGACAAGATGTCAAGGATTTAGTAACGGCTGCAAATTCTCTTATCATCATCATCATCATCATCATCAGCAGCAGCATCAGCAGCATCATCATCATCAGCAGCAGCAGCAGCAGCATCATCATCATCAGCAGCAGCAGCAGCAGCATCATCATCATCAGCAGCAGCAGCAGCAGCATCATCATCAGCAGCAGCAGCAGCAGCAGCAGCAGCAGCAGCAGCAGCAGCATCAGCAGCATCATCATCATCATCATCATCAGCAGCAGCAGCATCAGCAGCAGCAGCATCAGCAGCATCATCATCATCATCATCAGCAGCAGCAGCAGCAGCAGCAGCAGCATCATCATCATCAGTACAGTGCTGATGAAGGAGCGTCTGCAGCGTTCTCTGTGAACATGCTGCCATCTTGTGGCTCTTCACTCTCATCAGGAACAACTGACACCTGACGCTGAAGTCTCACATTTTTAAGAATCAAACTTCATTTTAAATATTTTTTTGTTTATTAATCATATATCATTTATTGTTTTTATGTAAAACGCAGTATTTACTATGTACATATGTGATTCTTTATACCACACTTTGCTATAAAACTGAAATATTTTATTCTAAATATGTAAATCTGATTTTCTTTCCCCTCACTTTTAAATAAATATATTTGACATTATGCTACTGTCATAAGTTTCTCTTCATACGTCTGAGCCACTTGTCACAATGGATTATTAATTAATTTACCTTGTTGTCGGGCCTGTTGTTCAGTAACTCGTGGGACACCTTCTCAGCACTGTTGGTTTCATTGTTTTATAGTGTAAAAATAGACTAAGTAAGGGATATGAACAGCAAGCCGGTTATTGTTGTGAAATAAACCCAGACAGGACGACAGATCTTGCGTCGCCCTGAAGGGGTTTATTTCACAACAATGACCCGCTAGCTGTACATTATCCCCCTTATTACACGGCTACTTACTTAAGAAATCAATAATTTGACACAAAAACGGTCCTCCAGAGTCCAACATCAGAACTGCACCCATAGCAACGGTCTGTTATACATAGCAACGGTCTGCTATAAAGAAATAACAGACCTCAGAACGCCGTGATTGACCAATCAGAATTGAATATTGAACAAAGCAATCAATCTTTCGAAGGTTGTATCAGGACCAGTTTTAAAGCTAAAGCGAAGATACTGGCATCATATGAAACTACAAAACCATCAAATCCATCGGTACTAACCATGTCATACTAGCTTGTCGCGAAGGAGGTTAAATAACGCTCCAAACTTGTGCTATATTTTTGGCGAGGAAAAACTGTCATGGTCATTTTCAAAGGGGTCCCTTGACCTCTGACCTCCAGATATGTGAATGTAAATGGGTTCTCTGGGTACCCACGAGTCTCCCCTTTACAGACATGCCCACTTTATGATAATCACATGCAGTTTGGGGCAAGTCATAGTCAATTCAGCACACTGATACACTGACAGCTGTTGTTGCCTGTTGGGCTGCAGTTTCCCATGTTATGATTTGAGCATATTGTTTTATGCTAAATGCAGTACCTGTGAGGGTTTCTGGATCAATATCTGTCATTGTTTTGTGTTGTTATTTGATTTCCAATAATAAATATATACATACATTTGCATAAAACAGCATATTTGTCCCATCCCATGTTGATAAGAGTATTAAATACTTTACAAATCAACCTTTAAGATACATTTTGAAGAGAGAAACAATTTAATATCTTAACTGATTGCCAGCACTAGCACAAATAAACATCTAAATTTAAAAATAAAATACGAAATTCTGCAAATTAAAGGTGCAAATTTGCTTATAAAAAGCCCCCAAAAAAGACACAGTGGCTCCTCAACAGTGCCTAAATCTTTATTTTTCAGTAAGCTACATTTTTTTCTCCAAATTAGACAGTTTTACATCATGACACAGAGTAACTTAAATTATCTATAGCTGACATGTACGCTTGATTCCAGTCTCGATGGAAGAATAGACCCAAAAAAAATAACAAAAAAGAAAATCAAAACAACGAAAAAAATAGAAGCCCTCTTGAACGCAACCTCCGATCCACATCTGTTAAAGGTGTCGTTAGGCAAACAATTATCTGTCCAAACCCCAACAGGAAGGAGTCATCGATTGTCCACAGCTGTTAGCGTAGCATGGTAAAGAGTGTTAATGAGTTAAACCACAGTGAGTTGATAAAGAGATCTTGTTCCAGTCAGTTGGTGTGCATTCCTTATTTTATCTTTGACAAATAAAATAAAAGACACAAGGGGGAACATTTTTACGACAAGATGCAACCCTTCAGGAAAACAAAACAAAACAATGGCACTGTCAAAAAAAACGGGCGAACAGGAAGGAAGGAGGAGACTGAGAGCTGAGGCGACCGACAGGCTGATATGAGGCTCCGTGTAGAAGTCCATGAGAGAAAAGGAGCTCCTCAAAACGCCATGAGCGTTTGTGTTAATGCCGGCGGTGCAGGAGAGGCGTGCAGAACTCGTGGTCGCCAAAGAAACGAGAGATCCCTTCGAAAGCGGTACCGTCCAGTCTGAGGTACCGCGCTTCAGAAAAAGAGTCACCTTTGCATCGCTCTGGATTTCTGGGTGGTACATTTATTTATTCCACACATGCACACATTCACAGTTCAGGGATGCCCAGTTTGTAAAATCAGCGTCTGTGTTTTGAAAAGTCTGGAGGTCGAACGTGCCTCGACCTCGGCACGCATCGAGTCACAACGCACGGAAATCTGCTCCTACAGTCAGTGGTGTCACATTGTAGATTTCTCCAGATGTGAGAAGTCTTTGATGGATTTTCAGGAACAAGAAAATCACATCTTCAAAATAAAAAAACAAAAAAACTACAAGCCAAAGATGGCAAGCGCTCAGCTAGCTCAGCTATGTACAGGTTAAACTGCCCAGACAAAACAAAACAACAGTTGTATAATGGCACAGTTATTGGGTTTCTTTGCCACGTCAAAATGCAGTCCACATGTGATCAAGTGGTTTAAACAGACATCTCAATCTGCACATGTTACTGTAGTATGTGCCAGATGTCGCTCTGAAACACGGGTAAATAAAATTCCAGTTGAGCCTCTGCTTCTGTCGCCCCAAAAACAAAAATTATTTGTACATGTATTTCTCAGGAGAGGAAGTCATGAAAGCTGATGAACATGAACAGGAAACCTCAAACAGATAAATCAGAAGGAAACAAAAGAAAAGAAGGTAAAAACACTGAGCAGGTTAACAGCGTTTTGGCTGAGTGGATGTCTCGTGGTGGGAACTTTCAGCGCAACAACAACTCAAACATTTCACTTTATTTCCCAAAAAAGAAAGAAATGAGATGCCCTCCCTTGGTGTCAGCAAAATGTACAATCCACAGGCCCAAAAATGTGTCATCACCTTTGCAGGCGGCTGCCAATAACCTCCCACTTGAGCGTCGTGTACGGTACAAGCTGAATGCTCTGAAATGTGCTCCGTTTTGATATCGTACGTGGGCGTCACCGCATCACATCGAAGCAAAGCGTGTCTGAAGATAAAAACTAGGACGTGTCCATCAGGCCTCGCTCTGTTTTTTTTAAAGAGCGCTGGAGGAGGTGCAGCTTGCAGTGAAGGGTCTAACGGACATCGCGGTGATTTAGAGAGCAAAAGTTCTGCCAAGTTTTGCTTCTGTTCCTCTCTAGCTTTTGGTATTTTGTCAGACGCATAGGCGCAGTTTTAACTTTAAGGTTGAGGGTTCACAGAAACAATCTAGAGGGAATGTAACGTGCACAACACAGAGAGGTCTAATGTAATGGGATGCTGTGTGTTGCCTACATATTACACCCTCCACACAGGACGCGACGTGAGCGAGCGTCAGTGACAAAATCACTTTGATTGCATTGATTTCTATTGGAATTAACTAACTTGCCGTGAGCGACGAAATGCTGTGCGCCGTTTTGAGCTGAACTTTTGCCAGACGCCCTGACCTAGCTAAGCATAATGACTGGAAACAGGGGGAAACAGCTAGCCTAGCTCTGTCCCAAGATCAAAAATACACCTACCAGCACCTCTAAACCTCAATAATTAACACGTATCTTGTTAGTAGAACTCCTAAGTAACTTAAGTGTTAATTAATGAGCTTTAAAGGTGTTGGTGGACGCGTTTTTAAACTTTGAACAGAGCCAGGCTAACAGTTCCTTGTGCTAAACTAAGCTAACAAAACAGTTCTGACTTCTTGTCTCAATCTCACAAAGAAATAAGTGCATTTCCCAAAATGTTTAACTACTCCTTCAATAACATAAAACGCTTAAATGTTGTCACGCAGTACAGTAAAATATACTCTTTGAATATGGACAGAAAAACACACAAATAACAGGTTCAGCAAAAACGACGAGAGAAACCCTCCAAGAGAAAATGTTCAACAAAATCTCACAGCAGTTTGTGAAATAGTCACGAAATGTAATCTATTTGATTTGTGTACATATACACGACTTTCCCTTTTATTCGTGACGCTCAGCGCGACCTTTAACGACATATTTGTTTTGTGCGTTTTCCTACGAATGTCCAGCGGTATGTGACCCACGTATCAATTTCCGCTCCAGTCTTTTCAAAATAAAACTACTTAGTTAGGTTTAATAGATCGACTTGGTTAGGCTTAGGCAACAAAACTACGTAGTTAGGTTTAGGAAAAGATCGCGGTCTGGGTTAAAATAACACCGGAAAAGACGTAACTTAAGTACGGAAGTTACGTTACAAATAAATCAACTTTGACTTGTGTTTTCACACGGGACACGAACACTCAAAAAGCGAAAGTCAGGTGTTTTTTGACCCACCAATCCACCCCGACCTGCGTGTGTGTACCTCCGTATGCGCGGTGTTCGCCGCTCTCTACACTTCCCGGTTCACAATTACTAGGATTACATACAAACTGATTTCGTGCTGACCATCACAACAAAAAAAAAGTGAAGTTTGTGTCTATGTACATGAATCAATACATTACATTTTGCGACTATTTCACGTACTGCTGTGCAATTTGGCTGAAATACGTCATCGTGCTGAAGTTCAACAGCGGCAGAACGTCAGCTCTCTATTGTATTAATATCGTCTAACATTAGTTATTGTTGTCATGCTGCTCACATCAGGTGGACACAACGCAGCTTGATTACACACCGTTGAGCTGCATATGTACGAACATGTCATAATCATCACGGTGTGTCGATGTTCAGTATTAGTGTCACCCGCATACCTTCTACAGTTCTGTTGGAAAACAATACTTTATGTTACGTCTATTCATTTTCTTGGACTTGTATTGAAAGATGAAAAAAAGAAAAAGCATTGCATTAGTGGCTGCAGCTGACGACTAAATCTGACATGTAGTGATTTTTTTTTTGTGCTAAAAAAAACAAACAAAAATATCTGGAAAAGATAAAATCAAGCGTAAACAGTAAAACAAAAAGAAGCCAGAGCTTTAAAGAGGACGTTGGTGGACACGCAGCTTTGTAGGTTGGTTAATAAGATGCTCGTCAGTACCACAGGCTCTTTCCAATTAGTGCACAGTGAGGGGAGGGGGGATAAGGACACACCTGTACACCCAGGTGCAACCGACCACACAGGTACGAAAAATGGAATGAAAGACCACAAACAAAAACAAATGTACAATCAGACAAGCTGCCCGCCCTGCAGAGAGGAGCAGAACTCTGCACACCCAAACTAAAAATAATCATAATAATAAAAAAAAAAATATTTCCGAAAGCACAACATTAAGTTTTTTTTCATATCCTACATCCAGCTCGATAGCGACATTAATAGTTCAACAAGATCAATATATTTTTATAATCATTTTAAGGTACCTCTTATATTTTTCTGAGTATTTACAACTGTACAAGCAAAGCACACACTTCAAAGTGCACAAATTTAATACAGTATTGACTAGTTTTGCATTTACAAGGTTTATGTTTTTTTTCCCCGAAAAAAAAAAAAAAAAAAAACAACCACCTGAAACTACAAGAAACAAAAATCGTTTTCGTACATTTTACAAAAAAATAAAAAGGAAAAAGAAAGAATTGCTGCTAGATTTGTACTCTCTCTCTCTCTTTCTCTCTCTCTCTCTCTCTCTCTCTCTCTCAGTAAGACTTGTGACGTCCGGTACGACTAAATATTTTCCACGCGTCACGTTCATTAACATTTTGGGGACTTTTTTTTGTGAAAAGAAATAAACTCTATGCTTGTCTTGTATAAAAGTTAAGGCAAAGTCATTTTTCAAGTTTAAATAAAATTCAAGTTTCTCAAACACTGGATGGATTTTTTTTTTTTTTTTACATTTTGCGTATATATATATATTTATATATATATATAGAGAGAGAGAGACTTCGATGCATCTCTATTTATTTTCTTCTCCCTAAAAAGAAAACTTAACGATATTTCTCATGGAATAATAAACAGCATTGGTTTATAAATAGGTGGATATGGTGCATTTTCATCTTTTACCATTTCCACCGATGAGAAAAAAATAAAATAAATCGACCCATCCAAGTGCATCTCAGTCCTTCAAAAAAAAAAAAAAAAATCCCACAAAAATATTTTTAGTAAGATTTTATGTCCAAATCAAAAGCAGCTATGAGCAGGAGTACAGGCTTTTTTTAATGAAGCATCCCCTTCTCTAGACGGGCTGTTTTCTCTTAGTGGGATTACCCAGAATGCTTCTTGTTGCAGGAAGACTTTGGCGAGACATGTGAGGTCCCATGTAGGTTTGTGTTTCCCCCGAAAAACAGATATTGTGTATAGTACAGTGGTTTTTTTAAGGGTGTTTTGCATCTGAGGTGACAATTTTAGAAAGAGATTAAACCCGAGCACTCGACTGATGATCAGGGAGGGACTTAAATTCTGTTACGCCCCCAAAAAACTTTTCAACGTTTCAGAATGACAGTTTTATCATTCGCCTGGCATTTCAAAACTCATATACCAATCATTTTTACCATTTCGCCAGCCAATTACATTTTTAGAATACAGTAAAACATCCAAGACTTGGTTGGTTATCTGCCAGAGTGGCTGCTACAGTAGACAGACCTCCCAACCGAAGCTTACATTTAACAAAAGTTTCCTCCCTGCATCTCAATTCTTGCTACTTCACTCTGACGAGGGAAGGAAAATGTTCCAGCTGTCGTCCGAAATGCTGCTCGATTTAAGTCCCAGTTGAGCCTCAATTTGTGTTAGCGGTCTCCATCCTGAAGCACAACCTGGCGGCTCAAAGTGAGTAAAGGATGTAAAAAAGGTTCCTTTTACACTCTGTGCTTTAAATTTTAACTCCTGACAGGTGCAATTAATCCCAAGAACACAGGAGTGAAGCAGTAAGAAGGACCGTGTGCTTTGATCAATCTTTTCCGATCTTCTTTTGAAACTAAATCAAAGTGTGCAAACTCGAACTAGAAGAAACCGACGAGGGGAGCATGCCGACAGAAAAACAAAGTGGTAAAGACTCGACGCCGAGGAAGAAGAAGAAGGGGGAGCCGAACATCTTTTACACGACTGTTTCAGATTTCCCTGATCGCGTTCCTGCTGTAAACCCACCTGCTCTTGTCTGCCTGTTTGTCTTCAATTTTTAAAGGATGTTTGGTTCAACACCGTTCACATGAGCCCCAGCAGGACTCCCGACAAAAATCCCTTTCACACTCCCAACATGGCAAACTACATTCCAAAAAAAACCCCCACTCATCATTTAGTAAAACATTCTAGGTCTATTCAACCGCCTCACTTTCCATATTTTACAAGCACTCTGTCAATGAAAATCCTCACCGATACAGAACCAGAGGCCAAAATCCAAACCACCGCACCAACTCCTTCAGCACAAAAAATAAGCATCTGTAACGAGCCGTCACGTGACGAGTCATGTGACGCTGCACATCCTTCACCACGGCGTGTTCAACAGGCATCCACAAGGCACAACAACAAAAACAAAAAGGCTTCAGCGATTGTTGGTGTTGCAGAGTTGATTTGCTCCTGGAAAACTCAATTTTGCATTTTTTTATTTTCTTTCCTCTCTTCCCTTGACTTTCAGGATCAATTCCCTTTTTTTTCCGCTTCAGGTACAATAATCTAATAATGCATTTGCCTGTGAGTCTGAGAAAACACTAACAGTGCAAATAAAGTTCTGTCGATGTAAATCAAGTATTTTCTACATATAATCAGATGAGTAGCAGGTTCCAGGGCTCGACGTCTAGCACCATATCTAGAAGAAAGAACATAAAACATCCCACGGTCACCTCTCTGGACAAAGACTATCAACTCTTTTGGTGCATTTGAGGCAGGAAACTAACACTTTTTGTCACGTTGTCTCAGCAGAAGTCTCAGCCTCCTCCTTATGACGGTTAGTCACCCGTCACAGCGGTAAACAGGCCGAGCAGCTGAATGGTAGCTAGTGTTAACTTCCTCCATCCTTATCGCAGCTCGCCAGTGTTTCCTCACCTCCAGAGTGAACCGAACCGCTTCAGACGAGTAGCAGCCGCTTTATCGTCACAGCTGGATCTTAAATTTATCTGCCTATAACCCGCCCTGCGTCTTTCTTTTGACAGTTATGTGCCTGTTTAATTCCACAGTTTTTAAATAGAAAAATGAGAAGAGAGGAGAGCGTTGAAGCCGTGAAAGCTTGCTCCGCTTTTCCCAAAAAATGCAATGCCAAGAAACTTCACCCCCCCACCCCGACTCATTAAATGTCTTCGCACACACGGCGAGCAACGGACTCATTTTGCCTCAATGCCTAATTCGTCTTCAAGCAAAAAGTTTTGGTTGCAGATATCCACATGCCCTTCTTGTCTGACGCTAAAAAAACAGCACTGATATCACATCACGGCCGTTAAGATACAAGCTATGCAACACAGCCAGCTAGTTAGCAGTGTTAGCAAACAGTAAAAACAACAACACAGCAGAGGGAGGTGATTCTTTACAGAGAAAATGATCAGAGGAAGAAATCACTGAGGCGACACCCAGCGACGATCGCCGGGAGTAACTGTACCGACAGACAAAGCTGAGCTGCTGGAAAAAAAAACACATCAACAAACTTTAAGTGTAAATAAATCTGAAAAAAAAATCCGTTTGAGGCGACAAAAAGGATCCGAGTCTTGTGGTGATTTAGAGGTTAAGTCTTGCATATGGATGTGAATATGTATTAAATCTGCTGATTATGACCCATAATTAAGCTACATAAAGATGCACAACAGTGCCACTCAACATGCAAACAAACCCCTCACTATGAGAGCCGAACGAGGTGGAGTCTGCTGTACGCACTCTTTCCCATCATCCATTGGGGTGAATGCAACAATGCCCTGCTGACTAATTTAATCCCACAAGGCCATTCGGACAGAATGAATCAATTTCAGTGTTGTCTGTGCCGACTTATAGGCTGACACAACTAATGCAAAAAAGAGAAAAGGAGAAATAAAACAGAAATAAAAAAAAAAAAAAATCAAATAAATAGAATAAAAAGAATGAAACGGTGCTCTACATGCACAGTAAAGTGCTTTTTGTCTGCAAGCCCTGATCCAGAAAAGAAGGCGTCCTCTATTCTCGTTTGTGACTGGTGATTCTGGGATATAAGTATTGAGTAGCCCTGACTTATATTTCCTTTTTTTAAACGCATCTGTGGAGCGTAGTGGGGGGTGTTGAAGGACTCGTGGAGTGGGCAGGGAGTCGCCCTACTGCGGGGACTTGGGCGGGGTGTGGTGGGGATCTTTGCTGGGGGTTTTCCCTGGGTGTGGGGGCGGGGAGGCCCACCGCCCGGCCGGCCTTCGGGCCTCCCTCGGGGGTCTGCCCGAGGTGACGGCCGCCGAGCCGGGTTTGGAGGAGGGGGGGTATGTCTCTCTGGCCTTGGCCTCCCCTGCAGGGGTGGCGGCGTCGGGGCACTTCCTCTCCTCGCCCGCGGGGGCAGCGCAGGCTGGCTTGGCTTCCTTGGGGGTCGGCGGTTGCTGTAATGTCGGGGCGTCCTTCACCCGCTGGCAGATCTCAGCGTAGGAGGGCTTCCTCAGCTCCTGGCAGGAAAAACAACAACAGAGTCATAAAACATTCTGCTCGCCTACTGGCCTCAACCATGTAATTCCTTCTGCACACCTCTTAATGTATGTTAGGTATAGGGCTGGAACGATTCACCCATCTCCCGATTCAATACAATCACGATACTTGAGTGCCAATTCAATATGTATTGCGAATTTTAAGTATTGCGATTCGATGTTACAATTTATTGTGATTTTTGTTAACTTTTTTTTAACACTAGACCATCATCCACTTCTAGGGACTTTTACTTTGGAAAATATCTAAATTAATACAGTAAGAATGATTTTCAGCATATATGTAGTCAGAGATGTCCTGGAGTCAAATATATCAGTCATTGTTAGAAATGTATTTAATTTTTCAAAGAAAAATCAAAGAATACAGACATTTCCCTCACAAATTAGTGGTATTTTATTTTAATTTATAAGGGACCTGTCAAGTTTTATACTTCTGGTGAATATAATCCAATCAATCTTATTTCTATAGATGTATTTTGTATATACAGTTCCCTTTGTTGACACCTTATTTTGAAAACCAGACGTAGTTACTACTTCCTCTAACTTCTCCAAGTCCGTCTCTAGCTCTCTCGTCAGCTCCGTTCCCTTTATCCATCCATGGTCAGCTCCATCGGGACCGTTTGAATGCATTTAACATAAATGTCAGTATATGGGTGCTCTACAGTCGTAGCGTCGGCTACATCTGACCACGGAGATGAGAGCGACGGCCGACTCGACCGCAACGTTACTGCGATACGATAACGTTTCCTGAGTTAGCATGCAGCTTTAGCCGTGATGTCTAGCTCTGCTTTTCCTGTCAATGTGTGAAACCCAAAGTGTTTCCATCCTTTACTGGATGTGTAGTGTTTACCACGCTGGATTTAACATGTGAGGGTGCAGGTCGAATCCACGCAGACCCTCCGCAGTTTTCTACTTTTCCACTTCAGCTTTGTTTTGGTCTTGAAACGAATATGACGTCACGTTACTCTGACTACAACAATAAAAGCAGTAACTTCCTTCTACCTTCGCATAGACTCAAAATAAGCAAATATATTGATTCTGGCATTGGAAAACAATTTAAAAATTGTAAAAATAAAAGATTTTTTTCCCCAACCCCTGATGTTTATTGAACCCTCATTTGGTGTGTAGACAGTATTTCATTTGCTGTATCCTATATTATATTTCACCTCATCTTACAGGTCCTTTGGGGACTTCTGCTCACACCTACACACATCTGCAGTCTTCCTTCCATCATCCTGTTTCATCAGCTGCAGATTTTAGCACTTCACTTGTGTTTTACTGCAATGCTAAAAAAACTAAAGCCGAGGGGAATTTCACCAGGACTGAAGCAGAGATTTGTTTTTCCTGCCAAGGCCATCCTTCTTATGGGAGGAGTGGTAAGTGCAATCAATTCTAAATAATAAAACTTCCCTTACAATGAATCTTTAAGACTGTATTGTTTTTTTAAAAAATGCACAACTTTTGTTCTCCCAGGAGTTGACTTCAAACAAATCAATACGGGACGCTGCAGAATTAAGGCACGATTAATTAGCCCTCTTTTGTTCATGCTAGGATTGATTTGTCTGAGGGGGGTAAGCATTAAAAAGGACTGGAGAGGTGAGACAGGTAAAGAAGAAATCAATACTGACTGTGGCAGCACCGTTGACCTGCACCGATTTGCTTGCGGTGGACAGAGTGCCGGGAACTCGCTCCACAGACAACTGCACCTCCTTCGGCTTCACCTCCGCCACCTTCACCTCCCTGAAATAAACACAACCAAGGAGGCAATGCCACGTTAAACAGGCGGTGAGAGGGTAGAGAAACATAACAGGTCAGAGTGATGATGTCGTAGAAATTAGACATTCTTTGAAGATGGAAAAAATCTAATGAGAGAAAAGTCTCTTTCTTGTAAGGGTGACACACGCTGAATGTGATGCTCAGTGGTACAAATCAACAAAGTAGAAGTCGAGGTAAAGCAGCCGGGATGTGGTACAAATGTCATGAAACTGATGCTTTTCTGGACAGTGACTAAGTTTACATGCACAAAATCTACTTCCAGACCCTGCGCTACACTTCAGATTTCAACACCGTCAGTGTGGTTCTTACGCTGCTGGGAGGGAGGGAGCGGGACTGTGCGGCGTGCCGGCGGCTGGGGTCAAGGTCGGGGCTGAGGCTGGGGTCGGTGTCGGGGTGGTCGGCGAGGGCTGGAAGCTTGTGGGCATCGGGGAGGTGGAGGACCGGAGCGGCTCTTTGGGGCCCGCTGGAGAGAGAGCTCCTCCTGTACTGGAATCAGCACTTACATTCTGCAATGAAAACAACACACAAACAGGAAGAGATTTAAAGTGAAGCAATGAAAGCAAGTTGTTGTAGTAGTAGAAGTATTATCATCAGTCGTTCTATACTACGTAAATATTGAAGGAACAGGAGTATTTGATAAATCTACCGTCTTGGTGCTGCAGCTTTTTATGGATGATGGAACCTGCAAAAATCCAAAATAAATCAGTAAATAAACAACTCGATAAATATATCAGAAAATAAATTGATATTTGTTTTAATTTGCTTCTTTATTTATTTAAGTTTGTATTAATTCCCTTATTTATCTACTTTTTTATTTTCCCTTTTATTTATGTATTTATTTTTAATTAAATAATTAATTAATAAATTCATTTCTGCATTTATGTTTTATTTATTTTATACTTATTATTAAATGTATGTATTTATTTATTTCTGCACGATTTCTGCAAAAAAAAAAAGAAAATCCCAAAATAAATAAATACATAAATAAATAAAAGAGAAAATTACACAAAGTAAATAAATAAGGGAATTAATACAAAGATAAATAAATAAAGAAGCATATTAAAACAGAAATATCAATTTATGTCACATTTTATCAATTAATTAATGGCTACATTTATCTTCAATATTATTTTTGCCACATTTAATGACATTTATCAAGTCATTTATTTATTTATCTTTTATTTTGGAACATTCCGTCCTCAGATTTTAACCCTGAAATCTTGTTGTACTAAAATGCAGAAACTTAAATACTGAAGATAATTTCTTTTAAATAATGGTGATAAGTTGACAGCAGTATGCCAAATGTAATTTCAGTACGCGTCCTTACCCGTTCTTTGCCGTTTCCGACAACTACGCTGCTGGCCAGCCGGTTGTCGAACACGTCGTCGGTCTTGAGCTGGCCGGCCGCTCCGGGCAGGGGAGGGAAGCTGGAAAGACCCAGCTCAAAGCTCGGAGACGGGGGTTTGGGAGGAGGAGGCGGCGACTGAGGCGTCACTCTCTACACGGCGGCAACAAACACACAGTCAGCACAAAACTTAAAAAGGAGGAGGGAAAGAGAAACAACCTCGGAAGTCAAACTCCAGCACTAGTCAGTCAGACGACAGGACGTCTGCTGACAGCTCTGGACTCACTACAAGCTTAAAAACAGAAAGGAAAACAATGAAACTACTAATTACATTACAGGATATGTTTAATCCTGCTTTCATTGTTTCCCTTCTGTTAGTGTCTTCATAAAAAGTGAAGCTCGATTCATACCATTAGACTGACAAGGAAGACGAAAAAAAAAAGTACTTACTGTAAACTTTTCGTCCCTCTTTTTCCTAGAAGCAGAAACATTTTTCCTTTAAGAAAGAGAACACTTCAATTTACAAACATCCATTCTATCTGAAACACTGACTTCACCCTGTACAACGTAAAATAAATAATTCTGCACAACACTAACCGTTTTTAAAGTATTCACATCGTTTGATTTAACTCTCTGAGACCCACAATAGAACTGTTTTTGTGTTTTTTTTAGGGGAGTTCAGGGGGTCTTTAGGGGAGATAGCAGGTCAACAGTAGATGTCACATAGAAGTGGTGTACATTATCTGAAAGCTGGGAACCTGAAGATTAATTTGAGATGCTGCCCAGCACTGTGTGTCAAGTTGTTCTAGTCATTAATAACAAATAAACATGAATTCATTATTTAAAATTAATCGTGAAAGTGTATCAGGGTTTAGAATATTATGATAGAAGTATATGATGGTCATCCCCATGCTCTATTATGTCTCATAAGTTGTTGCAGCAATTTTTGAATTGAAACCATTTGTTACGCAGATTTGGTGCTAAATTGAACCATTTTTTACCATTTGAATTGATTAAAAATTATCAATAATCCCTCCAAAATACCACATTAAGACACCAAGACCTTGAGGAACACCATAGAAAAAGCCATGCTGTGATTTGGGATCAAAAACTTCTGCGAGAATTGCATTTTTCGGCGATTAGATGGCGAGTACTTCTGAGTATTAAATACTTGACAAATCTCCCTTTAAGGTACATTTTGAACAGATAAAAAATGTGCGATTAATCACGATTAAATATTTTAATCGATTGACAGCCCTAATTGTATATGTTTTTTGGATCAGAGACAAAAAACAAAACGTTTTTTCCTCTAAGTATCTGTTAGCGATCTCTAAATAGGTGTAACTGTATTCATATTTTAATTTCTGCACAGTTTGACTCAAGAAACAAGTCATGCTGACATGTTGAGTCATCAGCCTAGTCTAAAGCTGGTGGTCATTATTTTAGTGAAAGCCTTTTACACAATAGTTTAGAAACTGAAAAGCCGATGTGTGTGCTGATATGAACTTTTGACAGCATGTTAGTGTGACAGTTAAAAGTCAATAAATTTAGATTTAAAGGCCCTACTATTTAAATTTATAGCTACTGACGCTCAATGTGATTAACAAGACGGTCGTTTATCTACCTGGTAAAAATGTATGTCTATAAATGTACTTTTTTCGCAGATGCAAAGATCAGAATATTTAACCAAAGGGAAAAGAAAACCCCTTTTATCAGGACAGCGTGGTGTCCTTATCGAGCCACAGCAGTGTTCAGTGGCACACAGCAGGACTTCTGCATTAATGGAGCAGCGCCGTACCTTCCTCTGCCGATACCCAGGGAGTAGTCCGGGGTCGTGGGCTCGGTCACTCGCCCCGTGCCAACGGTGTCCCTGCGGGGGAAGGCTGCGGTGGAGGGTAACCTGGTTCTGGGCTGGCTGGTGGGGAGTCGTGTTGGCGGACTGCTGCGAATCCCGTTGAGCCTCTCGCTGGGGAAGCTGGGAAAGAGGCCTGGGTTGTCCAGAAGCCCGGCGCTGCGGTCCGCTGTGGGGATGGTCGGCCTCAAGTGAGGTTTACTGTGATTCCTGCGGGAAACAGGTACGCTTCAGTGAACAAGTGCCACGTGTGATAAAGTGACTCAGCAAGAATAATGAGAACAATAAGTTGCAGTTAAGATGTCGCAAGAGTTTTTTGATGTTGAGATTTTAATTGAAAATAGCTAAAAATATCACATCAGAACTTAAAGGGACTGCTTGTAACTTCTTATACGTATAAATCATTGCGGGTTGGTGTCCCATACGCGCTCCCGTGTGGCTATGCTGTTCAGACAAGACTCCAACACAAACTACACGGAAACACCAAAATCGCAAATTCTATCTAGTGAAGCCCGTCTGTTAAACAGTGTTAGCCGCGGTCGGAGGACGCGGGGGAGATCTAGCTTTGGTCTCCAGGGCCGGAGTCTTTGCTCCTCTGCTCCTCTGCCTGCCTTCACTCACACACCGCGCTCGTTCTCACTCTTTCGCTCCACTCTCACGTACATGTGCGCACACTCCACTCTGCAGAAGAGTTCGTAGCTCTGAGAATATCTAGTGAATGTACAGTGGATGTTTGTTCAGAAATAACTGCTGCAGCTCCTCCAGACCAACAGAGGTTTCCCGTGTCTTGTGAAGTTACAGGGCTCCGCAGAGAGAAACGTTATCGTCTCCAACCAAAACTCGGGTGTCTCCCCTGTTCCCTCCGGCCGCGGTCGGGAGGCTGAGGCAGGAAAAAGCCAACACTAACATCAGCATTGATTCTGGAGAGACCTTCGTCTGGTCAGCTAACATTACTGCCAAGCAGCTGAAATATAGAGTGATATTGTGGTTTTAGCTGACGTGTGTCGCCTCACTGTTTTGACCAATACTCGTTCATGTCTATGTAGAGCGAGCACAAGCGAGCAACAGGACGCTGACTTTTGTTGACTTAACGGCCACAGGTGTCGCTGTTAACAAGCAATTTCTGATTCTTACAAACAGTCCCTTTAAGTCTGCTGTTTGTGTTCATTTGACAAAGGAGAGGACGAGAAGACAAAATAATATGACTGAAAGACTTTGCCTAAAAATACAAATAAAAAGCAACTGTTATTGAAGTGATTCATGTAGATTTACAACGCAATACAACATTTTCAATTAGCAGGATCTGACAGTGCTCGTTTTCCTTCATTCGTTAACGAGAAGCCACAGGTACCAACCTGTTCCTGGGCGAGTAGTGTCTGACGGTGAGGGGGGACGTCGCTGGTTTGAAACTGTGTGATGTCGTAAATCCATTGATGAACTGGTTGTTGTGAAATGGTGCAACCTGGCAGACAGAAAACATGATTCATCAGCTGCATAAACAGGAAGTCAGAATGACAGTTTCAGTGATTGCAGCTAAAATGTTTATATTTGATAGTTTCTGGTTGTATATTACACATACATTCACTAAACCAACAAATTCTGGGAGGCATTTACAAGATCCTAATATGTTTAAATTTAGGACAAAATTAACCTCCAAATCAAAAATACAATCTTCACAGCTGGTTTATGTTCAACTACACAAGCTGGTTGTGAACGTATAAATAAGCAGTTTAAAAAAAGAACAATTAAATAGTTTAAATGTACATCTAATAAACCAGATGCCATGAAATCAAAATTGAAGGATCGTATTGCCTCTTATCCACTGCGTGTCGACTGGTTCATAAATACAGGACAAAGTCGTTAATAAATTTGACCCTATTGATGTTTTTTGCCTTAATGTCCAGCAGTTAAATGAAAATGCAAAAATAACATCTTAAAACCATTTTAACACACAACTGACTGATTAAACACCACTTCCTTGACTTCAATGGTTCTCACCAGTGTGGGGTCGATGAAACTGTGTGTGGCCGACCAGGCCTGCGGCGTGATGAGGCTGTATAAGGGGAACTGCTGCTGGGGGCTGTAAACCGGCGGGATGTAGTAGGACGTGTAGCGCTGCTGCTGGGCGTACGGGTTCACCTCCACCGGCCGGTAACCGTTCTTTGGCATGAAAGTGTTTATAGCGATTGCCTTCGCCTTTATCCTCGCCTGGTAGAGAGAGAAAGAGAAAGAACAGGGCGGGAAATTATCATTTTATACACCAAGTTGCACATTTCTTTGCTTCTTCTAAATACTTAAAAAGCAACTTATATAATAGTAAATAACCAATCAGACACAATGATTTACCCCAAATTCACATGTGCAGGATGAAATTATAGGAAGTTGGGTGTATGAAAACAAAAGTCTGCTTAAATTTGATTAAAAAAAAAAAAAAGCTTTCACTAATGTGTTGTGAAGGATTTTTATTTAAACCCAAATTTTCACTTTTAGCAGTTTGATAAATATCAGCATTGGTCTACATCTATTTCCTTTAATTACTCCTCGTTATTAAATATACATTTGTGCCATTAGTTTATTGCTTATCACTGACAAAGCCTGACAAAGGTATATTAATGTTTTGACCTGAATTTAAGCAATCATTTTGACTAACCACTGGCCACATAAGTCCCATATCATTTTTAATTTAGTACAACTTTGGGGGCAAGTATATAAACCAATGTGGCTCGCAAACAGAAGTTAGTTTTGTGCTCTATAATTGAATGTATTCATTAAGTGTAAATAAGTAGTAAATGACAGAACCAATAAAATCAAACTCATTGTGCAGTCCAACAACACGTTATATAAATGAGTGGGAGAAGAAGCAGCTTTTCTTCTGTGGTGTTGATGGAGATTTTCATACATTAGTGGAACTACTTAAAAGTGTGAAGCCACGCCGGCTCTGAATGAACATCTTAAGTGAAGGTCTGTGATTTGAGAGTCCTCTTGCTGAAAACCTCGATGTGTGTTTCTGTGTGACACTGATTAATTATGAGGAAGAACATCTTTTCCTGTTCTTCACTAATGAAAATTCAACATTTAAGACTTTGTGGAAGCACAAATGTGCTTGAATTTGGCTTGAAGCGCATAAACCGACCTTGACATAGTCCTATCATCACAGAAAATAAAAGACTTTCCCACAAACAGACGGACGGCAACGTGAGTGAAATGAACAAAAAGAAAAATAAGTGTTTGACCGTCACTTTAAACCAGAAAGTTCACGGCACAAATGAGTGTTTAATTTAGACTTTTTCTTTCCTGAAAATGAGCGACAATTGACCAAAGTTCATACTGATTAGTATATGATCTTCTCTCTCTAAAGAGTGGACGATAAACATGTATATTGAGTTTATATGGAATGTAAAGATGGTCTCTAAAAGAGGTATGCAGTCTTTTGAACGTGTGATTTTGGTTGTTGGGTCAGTATTTGGTACACATGATGTTTTTCTGTACAATAATGTAATGTAACTCACCTTAATAGGCTTCCCTTGGAAGGTCTTCACCTCCTCACGGAGATATTGATATGCCTTTATCAAGAGAAAGTGAACAACACGGTGTTAGGTCAATTTTGCCATCCCTGGAAGAGATCTCCAGCTCCCGCTGCCTCAGTAGGTCCACAACTGTTCTCAGGCACTCCTCCCACCCAGCTCATCAGCTATCTGTGCAATATATCCTTGGTGCAATATACACCTGAAGTGCAACTTTGTGACTTAAATCTCAAGTTTTTTTCTTGTAAATTTACAACTTTAATCTTGGAAGTTTTTTTCTCGGTATACTAGCCCCCTCTCCTGGCTCAGTAATTTATTATCTTTTTTTTTTTAACCAACAATGGCCCTAATACGCCAGCGTACTAATGAAGTGGATTGCGAGATAGAAGGGAAATGTAATATGGGCTTAAAGACAGCAAAATAAAAGAATTAGTTCTAATCCTGTTCCCCAATCAAAAGTGATTTGGTGTGACTTGTTAACCTAACCCCACCTTTCATATAAAACAGCATTTGACCATTAGCTTGTGGGACTAGGAACCAGCAGAGCAACATCATGGGGTGTGAGTGTGTCTGAATGTCAGTAGTAGTTAAAAAAAAAAAAATGTGTGGTTGAGGTCTAATCTATTAAATTCACCCTCGTCCTAATCCTCCTGTTCTAACAACACAGGTGAGAGAGGAAGCAGAATAATAAATAACAGTTCAATAAAATTAAATAAAATAAAATAGAGTATCTTGTCACTGTTGTTACCTGCTGTGCATCTGCTTCTGATTCAAAGGTGATGAACCAGTTGTCGTTGTAGGCAAATTCACAGTTGATGAACTTGGGTAAGTTGTCCCCTTTAAAAAGAGCCTCGACCTCCTGCAAAACAAAACAGGAAAGGAAGTTATCACCTTCAGTTGTTTTCACAGTGACGCACTGAAAAACAACCTTTCCCAGAATATAACAGCTTTGCACCAGGAAATAAAAGTTAAACCAAACCAATTAAGCATCGAGTCATACAGGAAAACTGTGTCTTATCTATTAGTTTGACCTAAAACAGATGTCAACAAGTTGGTGTTTACTCGGCATCCAAAATATTTCCACCTTAAGAAAAACATTACACGTTTTCCTTCTGTGTGAAAGCAGATGATCTAATTGACTTAATTTATGGTGCGTTAAAACATTAAAGCTAATATAACATTTAGGAACTGAGAAATTCTGTGACATAAACCATCATTTGAATCTTTTTCAGGTCCAATATGTGCAGACTCCAGGCTTGTTTAACTTGAAAACACCCCCCCAAAACTGACTGTTGTTCCCGTCTCTTTTAAAACATACATACTCGATTGCCACACTCAAACATTGGACGAAAATGACTAAAAACAAAAAAAAAAATGAGAACCCATAACACAATATGCCTGGTAAATTAACACCAGAGTATAGTTGGAGCTGGGGTGCTCCGTGAACTTGAATTTGTTTGCAAGAAAGCTGTAAGGTCAATTATCATGTCTGAGTCCTCCTGTAAATAATTTAGTTGTCTCTGAATACTTTATGTGGCTGATAAATTTAAGTATGTGCTTGTACTGCTGGTGATGCACAATAAATAAAAAAGATTAAATAACAACAAAAATAGGTTTCCTCCCTTGATTGGTACCTCATCGCTACGTTTACATGCACACTAATATTCCACTATTATTCCAAATATAACAATATTACAAATTTGATATGAGTCATAAAAACAGTATATTCAGTTAGGATATTTCGAATTAGGCCTTATTCCGCATTAGGGTAGGGCGATATCACAGGATATACCGTGCAACGCTAGAAATGTGTCCACCGGTAGGCAATATCTTTTCCAGCGCGGTGGCTATTTTCGCGATTATCACATGATCTCGCGAATCCAGCTGCCTCACAAGGTAACGTGATTTGGGCAGACATGGAGGAGGAGAGTGAAGTAGAGCAGGAGGAGCAGGGCTCGACATTAACGCTTGCCCTGGGGCAAGTAAACTCTGTGTTCGGGCAAGTGGAATGCCTCATGCAGTTGTCCGATCTGGCTAGTAAAAAATAAATGTGATCTTTATTAGTGATGTCCCGATATTCAGTAAAAATATGTGATCGGAGATCGGTGTTAATGCTTTCGTTCGAGTGCCCAGAATATGATCCTCCGCTCCGAGAGTGAAGTGCTCTGAATAACTGAACGGTAACGTTACATTCCAACAGCGCTCCGAATTTACCAGCGGTCCAGTTTGTGCCAGAGTGTGCTCTGGCGCTCGGAGTGACTATTTTCTAACGCACCCATAGCGTGAAGCTACTATGTGAACAACATATTTGTGTTGAAACCGGCTGAAGGAGAGCTAGTTAACGTTAGCTGTTAGCAGCCAGTTGGCAGCACAGTCCGTACACAGGAGAAATATGCCTTCAGGACTTTCTGCCAGAACGGGTTTATTTTAACCCGAACCACGATCTTTTCCTCATAAATCCTAAATCCCTGAAAGCAAACTTCTCCCATGTAAATAAAGCACCTAACAGCAAACGTTAATGGATGTTCCATTGGGTTACAGTATGGTACATTCAATCTGTGCTCAGTAAAAAATGAGCATTAAGCAAAGGTGAATTCTAACTTTATTATAATGTGTTCAAATGTAATCTCGTAAAATGTAGCTTTTGGAGAGAAACTTGAATAAATCCAGTTGTTTGAAGGAGATGTTTTCACAGTAATATAAAATAGATCATAGAGAGGGAACTATGAGCTGTTTAACTTCCTAACACTAGCTCCGAGCAGGTTGTAATAATACATACTTAAAACTAATGAAGCCAAGCTTCTGTAGAAAGCAACCAGAGTTGGTGATAGTTGAAACAGTGGAAAGACTGACCAACACAGTTTTGATGAGTTTTATCTTGTTTCTGTCGAGTTTGAATGAAGTGCGTTTTACAATGATATTTTACATGATGATCATGTGGTAGCTGCGTGTGTGTGTGTGTGTGTGTGTGTGTGTGTGTGTGTGTGTGTGTGTGTGTGTGTGTGTGTGTGTGTGTGTGTGTGTGTGTGTGTGTGTGTGTGTGTGTGTGCGTGCGTGTGTGCGTGGCAAAAAAAACAACAGATATATGAATATGAGACTGTTGAAAACGGGCCGGCTTCAGGCGGCTGCTGATTGACGGTGCATATCTAGCAGTTAGTCTAGGAGGCGCTTGATTTATGCAGCAGAGTTTTCTATGAGCGGAGAACGCATTTTAAACATCAATATTGTAGGCTATCATGTTCATTCAATTGTGGGAAGCCATAATCGTGATCGCGATTAATATTCAATTAATTGTGCAGCCCTAAGTTCCACTAATGTCATTTAATGCAGTTGAAATAAACATGAACACATCATTTTTTGACATGCTTCCTTAACGTTGACACAACACGATACAATAACATTAATTGTTGTATGCGATTAAGGATTACTGGACACACTGTTGGAAGTGTAAAATGTACTGCTGTGATAATAACCCTCTTCAATCGGCTTAACTGAAAATGTTTTGTCACGCCGAGGCAGATAAGTTACTGATATTATAAACCTGCAAATATTCTACTGCTCGACTGGTTCAGGAAAAAGGCTTCAGAGTAACATTAAACCTCCTAAAATCTGCACCGTAGTGTGTGGCAGCTGCATTAGTGGAAAAAGGGGATGGAGTGCGTCTCCATATTAAAATCCTGACCCGGTGTAGGGAACAACAGGTGAGAAATTGGATGTATGAATGCAGGATGGGCTCCCTGGTCACCACACCACCCTGCTGTCATGGTTTATTCAACTGATTCTATTACACAGATGGTGTTCTGCATCACCAAGACCTAGGATTGTGCAAAGTACTGATATTAACTATATCAATAATGCATTCGCAATGTGGTTTCATTTTTTTTGTCTTGGTTACATTTTCTTTTTAAACTCTGGATTAATAAAAAATAACAATTTGAGGCATTTAAAAAACTAAATAACCAAATGAGAATAGACTATATTTGAATTGTTTTTAAAGACTTTAAATAAAAGACCTACCAAGAAATGTGAATCCAGGCATGTTTGGTACCTTCAATGTGCATACGTTAAGCTTGTATTTAGGATGTGAGCAGATTCTGTGAAAGTGTGTATGAACTGAATAATCAAACATGTAGTCTTTGTTGACTCAATGCTGGAGATCAATGACAAACGTCTCTGTAAAGGAGGACTATATTGTTGTTGCCAGAGTGAGCGAGACACCATGCAACATCCACTGACCTCGATGGGCGTGCTCTCAGGAACCTCTCGGAGGATCACGATGCAACGGTTCTGATTGGGTCGCACCTTCTCCCCCTTCTCATCCACTTGGACCAGTGGCAGAGCTGGAGATTACAAAGACAGAATGAGGCTTTCACAGACTTTGATTTCAAAAATTATAAAAAGTTTTTTGAATGCAGTATAAATGTGTTATTTTCACCTATTCTAAAATGGTCTATTTGAATATTTCTGCATACTGGGGTCCCTAAACAGTCTTAGAATTACATACATTGGGTATCACTGTAAAGCTGAGACTCTTGTGGATCCAATGATTCCAATTGTATTCAAGTGTAATGATGTTTATACGGAAGTGCTCGCCATCCAATTGCAGAAATCTGCAAATGTCAAAAGTTTTTGATCCCAAATCGCAGCATGGCTTTTTCTATGGTGTTCCTCAAGGTCTTGGTGTCGTAATGTCGTATTTTGGAGGGATTATTGATCATTTTGATCAATTCTCAAGTGGTAAAAAAAATGGTTGAATTTACCACTAAATATTATACACTATCATAATTTATTTTAATTAATGAATGAATTAATTCATGTTTATTTCTGATGTAGGACTAGAACAACTTGACACTGAGCAGCATCTCAAATTAATCTTCAGGTTTCCAGCTTTCAGATGATGTACACCACTTCTATGTGACATCTACTGTTGACCTGCTATCTCCCCCTAAAGACTCCTTGTACCACCCTAAAAAAATGGGTCTATTGTGGGTCTCAGAGGGTTAATCGCAAATTAATCACACATTTTGTATCTGTTCAAAATGTATCCTAAAGGAAATTTGTCACGTATTTAATACTCTTATCAACATGGGAGTGGACAAATATGCTGCTTTATGCAAATGTATGTATATATTTATTATTGGAAATCAATTAACAACACAAAACAATGACAAATATTGTCCAGAAACCCTCACAGGTACTGCATTTAGCGTAAAAAATATGCTTAAATCATAACATGGCAAATTGTTAGCGAGAGTTAACCTAGTTGCCTCAAAAAAAATACTTAATACTACAATAATACATGAGGCCTAACAGCAGCACGAATAAAGTTAGTTTGTTTACAGTACCTCATCCAATTTCATACATAAAATCTTGACACTGAGCCATAAAACAGGAGAGCAGCTTCAAGCCAGACGGGATTAATTTAAGTAGTAAATTAAGTCTGTGTATAAATCAAACACAAGCAGGTAAGACTCTGCTGAATGCACTTTAACAGCCTCTCCTGGGAAATCAACCCCGACCACATGCTGATAAAATGCACCGTGCTTGGTAATTTTGTCTTGTCTTACAGCCTCCTAAAGCAGGTAAGCAACCATCATTAAACTCCTGCTTCACTCCCAAGATTCTAGTTGGCCAGTGAAATCATAAAGTGGATAATAAGACACAACAACAATTTTACTCACATCGTAAAATGTCCACGATCAGCTCCACATCAGTGCTGAGCTTCTTGACGTGGTCCAGGTTGGCCACCGTCACAATTGGCACATATTGGTCGCTGTCCATCTGGGAGATGAGGTACATGTCACTGGCCAGATTCTCCCTGAGAGAAACAGAAGAGGCAGAGGAAGTCAGCTCAGATGGCACCTCGAGCGACGGTGAAATTAAACCTTTATTTACACAGATAAAGTTGACTGCACTTCTCTGATTACCAGCTACAGAGTGTCCTCACCTGAGAGGTGTCACATTAAAATACGCTCTACATCTAATGAACATCAAGCAGCTTTGTTTTTGGAGGTTTTTATATCATTCTGTAGCTTCCCAGTGGTGCTCCTCATGTATTCATATCCAAACGTTCAAAATGCTGTTTTCCCTTCAAGCCCCTAAAAAAGCTTTTTCTCACGTGACCTGAGGTAGGTTTCTGCATGATGACGCTGCTACATGTACAGTATATATACATCCTTATAGTCAGTGTATTAACGTCACATACAGTAACTTAGATGGCGGTTGGCGTGCTCCCAGTTTGGAGAAGCAGACAGGAGTACCGGCAGGAAGCTAAGCAATGTACTGCTGTGGTCGCCATGTTAGTTCAGATCAGAACGTCACACAATAACACAAACAAACTGACCGATTGATGCAGCGGTAGACCAGCAACTCACGTGTTCTGAGAGGTAAAATTACTATTTTTGTGAATGGAGTCTGGTGAGATAATAGACAGCGATATAACGGCTTCAGTTCCCCGTCCGAAAGGGCTGTCTGATGGTGAGGTAAAGCTGTGAAAATAGTCTGAATATTGCCTACACTTAAACTGATATTGATGTTTTTTAGGTAGCTAAAATATGCTTTTCTGCCGCTCCCGTCCACAGCCGCTTTACCTCACCATCAGACAACTCTTTCTGACGGAGAACTGAAGCCGTTATATCGCTCTATTCAAAGCCACCAGACTACATTCACAAAAGCAGTAATTTCACCTCAACACGCTAGAGTATACATACAACCCCATTTCAAAAAATCCAAACTAACCCTTTCAGCTATTTCCAAACTTAGCACAGCTAACTTTGACTAAGCTAGTGTTAGCGCTCACATTATCCATAACCTTTAGCTTACTGTGGTAATCTACATCACTGCTTTTTTGCAACCGCTAAGTGGATGTTTCCATTTGAAAAAATCAGGTATCAGTCAGTGTTGTTGTCGAGGATTTAAAAGTCAGCACATCTTTCCCTTTCCAGAATAAGAGAATAAGTTTACACAAAGGAGGCCAGAAGACAGGAGATGATGCTGTGTAGGTTTTTCAGAGTTTTCAGATGTGCCTAGTATAACCAAAAGTGGATCTGGTCTTATTTAGACTTTAAAAATCCTTGAAAATGAAAATACTGCAAACAAGAATTCTTGTAACTTAGGGCGAAATGCATAGTGATGAAGTAAATCTGCCATTTCTCACAAATTGGTGACATTTCTGGGAAGATGTTCTATAGTTTTACCTTCACAAATGAAACTCTTGAACCTCTCAGATACTTCAGTCTACAGCTGTTGCACACTTGGCTGCTCGGCTTATGAAAGCTAAGTGCTTTTCTCAAAGGAAATATTATGTAGGTGTCCATGGTTTCACTTTCTCCGGATATTTTCTCATCCAGTATTTCATAACCCAGTCCCTTCTGGTTTCTTTAACCTCTTAGCGTTAGTCTCCCCTTCAGGTCTGGTCATTGCCAATTAGGTTGTGTTACTTCTTCTGTAGTTTTTCGAGAAGCTAACTAAACTATATTTGATAACTTGTTCCAAGTTGATAAAGAAAAAAAAGAAAAGTCAAAGTCTGCAAGGCCTTGATTTCCTCCAAACCAGCAGCTAAACCACCACCACCACAGAGGCATTTAACAGTATGAAATAAAGCTTTCATTCAGACCACGCCTGACGCCCACACACAGAGACAGAGAGAGAGAGAGTGAGAGAGAGAGAGGCAGAGATGCTTGATCAGTATCAAAAACAATGCATAGTCCCACATTGGTGGCAGAAAACATCTAGAACTAATTATTAATACATTTATTTTGATGTGATTTTAACTAAATACTTCGGTACCAAGTCGATGCCAATATTCTGAAAACCTGACGATACTTGTTTTTCTACAGTACCACAGGTACCGTCAGGGCTTGAAGCTAACCGTGAGACCGTGGGCCTTGAGCAACGTGACTCGGCTGCGGGCGGCTCATCTAGAGATTTGCCGTGTGTCGCCTATTTTTTCCACGTGACGCGCGTGGTTCTCAGCAAAAATAGACGGTGAAAATTATCCATTGAGGGCTGGCAGCAACGCTGTCTGTGTGGACGCCACACACGTACGAACCGCAGTTCAGCGGCTGCAGCCGTGCTGCTCACCCGGGCTGTGTGACTGCTCTAACCCGTTAACATGGGCACCGAAATGCAAAGCGAAAGGCGCAACGGAACAGAACGTCGGTAGCCTGTACGTAACCATAGACGACATGTGTGGGTATGACGTAGTTTATTGGGTATTGCATCTCCCTCTGGTGTGTGTGCTTAAACCAAAATGTGTGTGTGTTTATCACGGTAATAACGATGTTGCAAAGTCCATGTCGTGGCCGAGCGTGACACTGGTGATGAAACCGGTGAGATTTTAGCATGGTGTACATTAAAAAGGAATTCCTGAACAGAGGTTTAGTAGCATATTTTTTGCTTCCTTCCTGTGTCACATTGTAGGGAAAATGCTTCCATATTTTTAGAGTTTCTTTAAAAAAAATGTCATATAAGAAAAGAACTCCTAATTATATACAATGGTTGATCACAACATGACTCCAGACTATTGAGTCTATAATCTAGAGGACCTGAACGACCAACGTCACCATTCTGTGTCTTGGTTTTGAATCAAAAACCTATCTGCTGAAACCTCTCTGTAAACAAACCTACTCATTATTGTGTAAAAATACGGCCAGTACCTCATTGTGATGTAAAACTATCAAGGTAAACTCACCGGGAAAGACAGAACTCCAAGGTCTTCTTCAGGTGCTCCCTCAAGCCCTCCTGAGGACTCTCTTGTTGGGGATCACTGCCTGCTGACACACAGGTGGAAATGTTTTTGTAAATTAAAGAGCACCTTAACAAATCCCTGACCAAAACATTACTCAAACCAGTGAAATTTAAGACGGTAATAAATAAACTGAGTTTAAAGCAGGATGTGGGTGAGGAAGAGCAGATGCAGAACATTTCAAGGATTACTTGTATTAAAAAGTAGTTTATTTATACACAAAACATGTAGCATGCTCGTTAGTAGTTCAACAAAAATTCAACCATGCCCTTCAGGGCATTTAAGGATAAATGTCTTGTCATGAATAGTGTCTGGTACTGGTCAATTAAACTTTAATGCTGCGATAAATAAAACATAAAAACAAATAGCTCTTAAGCGGTCACTGCGACGCCTCCAAGTTGATAAATTCTGCCACTCGAGGCAAGAGTACAGCTCTTAACAACATGATGTCATTTTTCTCCAATCACAACAAAATAAAGAGACAAAAGTGCTTGCATCACTCAACAGGAGTCCGTAACTGTGATCATTCACTTCACCTGCCAACTACAACAAGTAGATACAGTCTGTCTCAGCCAACAGCACTGTGACGTCTACAAATCACTATGTTGCATTTCTAATATCACAAATACACCATTTTTAAAGCCTAAAAACTTTCTAACATTAATAAGAGTTTTAAATTTGATTCTGTTTTTATTCCAGCAGCCACACATACACAGAGAAATAAAGATTCCTATATTTGTTTTATTGAAAACCTATTCAATGGGTCCAGCCCACAGCCTGCTCTGACAAACAACCAATCACTAACCAGCCCACCTGTGCGCCCTGGTTGCCCAGGCTCGGGATATTCTGTGTAGGCTGGCTCGGAGCACTCCAGGGTGACGGAGGCCACGGGGGCCGGCTCGGCCAGCATTACTGGCACCGGTGGAGGCTCATCTGGGTCGGTTAGTAGGGGCTCCTTGAAAGCCTTGTCTTCACTGGCTTCATAGCCTGTCACAATCAAAAAGGGGAGGTATAATGATTATTAAAAGGTGTGAGGATGGCAAATCTCAACAGCCATTTAAACTAAAAGTGGTGACTTTTAAAAGGTCAAAGTGCCTGGGATGCTGGTAAATATGTTCGTCTCTTATTTTCTGCTTTAGTAATTGCCCACAAATATGAAAGGACCAATCAGTTTCCTAACTCTTTTGTCTTTGTTAGATCACTATTAAATAAGATGGTATATCAAATAATGTGAGCATCTCAAATAATAGACGAGTCAGCACAAACAAATAAAGGTTGGGTAAAAAAACACTGAGAACAAGTGAGATTACCTTTATTATAACATCTTAATTTATAAATTCAGAAGCACTAATTTCATCAAAACAAAACCAAGTCATATCATAATCTATAATATGATGCTCTGAGATCTTAAAAAAAACAGGAATTTTTTTTTTATTAACTAATATTTTACTCTATTTCTCTGTTCTTTCTATCATTGTTAAGATTCTGTTAATGAAACTCAAGAATTCACGGAAAAATTTCACATTAAAAGTCCAACAAGAAAGACAGGATTTACATCCTTTGAGCTGCTGGAGTGCTTTAACTGAAACATTTTGGGAAGGAAGTGCTGAGTTTCACTAACAGAAGCTTACAGCAATAAAAAAAAAAAAGCAAAGAGAAAGCGGCTGTAAATTATTTGTTATTGGAAACTGTGTTTTTCTCAGAGAGAACATAGTAATAGTATGACATAATCAGGTTGTTATACTGCCTGAATTAGTGCTCTAGAATAAACAGTTTATTTAATTTAATCAAGACAGCCGGTAGGCGTAGAGGAAGTGTTTAGCTCGTAGTAGGACACAGCAAATTAAACCAGGAAACTGGTCAGAAAACAGGGAGACGCCTCGAGGAAACATGACACCTGACAGGTTAAACTAGAAATAAAGATCTGTCTCTGATATGAAATCGTAAGGCTTGGTCCCACACATTTCCCCAACTGTAAAGACGATTTTGCAAAATTGTCACAATTCTAGACTCGGAAGGTTGTTTACTACTGAAAAAAAGGGTGATCGAAAAAAATATATAAACTAGTATGAATGTTATGGAGGAAGGTAACATGCATGAGAGCAGTGGTAGGGTAACTTCCATTTCAAATGTCCATAACTCCTTGATGGTGCTGAGCAGTCACCTTAATAACACCACTCAAACTCAGATCTTTATTTACCAAAACATACAAATAAAACTCCGCCTGCAGGTGCCATTCTTTCCTACAGATACAGCTATAGTGACATTGAGTCGTTAAGGAAGAGGAACCAGCCACTGTTATTGTGAATTTACCATCAGGAAAGGGAACTTATTTTCCTCAACACTAAGTCTCTGTAGTGGTGAAAAAAGGCCACAATGTGACTATATCGAGTCTCCAGCCTTATGCAATGAATTTTCCATAAATGTCCTCGCAGACGTAAGAGATGAAACGGGCCAGGACGTCAATCAGAGTCTAAACGTAGACTAATCAATAATTTCTGTTTCGCCACCATATCCTTGTTGCCTCTGCGTGGCTATACTTGGCTGGGCACATTAAAGTGAGTGATTACGGTCATTTGTGTGGAGGGAACGGTGACTGTGGTTGGAATATTCATAGCTCATACTAAATTGAGTATGAATGATTTAAGAGGCGTCGCAGCATGAAAAGTGACAAGAATGGACAGAGGCGGGCTGCAAAGTAAAATGAGGGCTCGTGTGTGGAGCCCAACTGTTGTTTCAACGAGCCAACATTACTGGATTATTATAGATATATTGTGTTGGCAGATGAGCAGTAAATAGGCTGCATTGTAATACTCCAGCTCCTTTTAACGCCTCAACTCCACCCGACCCCAACCAACTTCAAATGTCTTCTGTTTAGTGTTTCAGAATTAAAAGGGACTGTATGTAACTTTTTACACGTATAAATAATTTTTTTTATTGCAAATGAGGGAACTGGTCGTAACCTAACCTAAAAAACAAGACCTTCCGTAACTTTCTGTGTTTCCTCCATCAGCCTGTAGACTGCTTTTAATGTGAAAGAGTCGGGTCGGTGTCCCAGCGGATGTGACGCCATGTGCGCTTGCGTGTTCCTACTTCTCTTCGCTAGCTAACGATAGCTAACATTCGGTTGAAAATGGAGTCCGCTGACACAGACAAACGACCAGCCTCCACCAAAAGACTCCAACACAAACTCCACGGAAGCACAAAAAACGCAAAGTTATATCTAGTGAAGCCCGTCTTGCAAAACAGGAATGTGACTGACGTCGGGGGGGAAAACTAGTGTTGTAGGAGTGTGTGTGCTAGGGATGCTAACTTTGAAAAATTTTCTTAACCGATAACCGACTCTCGTTAACCGATTATTAACCATTAACCGACAAGATGTTAGCCTCGCATGCAGCGGTGCGCCAGCTGTGAATGAGCACAACAGACAGTCCCCAGTTAACCCGTCTGGGAGCGTTAACTTAGCAGCTACGATGCTGCGTGTAGTATCGGAGACATGCAGACACTTTCCCAGTAAAACTCTCCACCGCACATTGTACCAGTACACCTCTAATGCCCCATTTCCACTGCATGGTTCGGCTTGACTCGACTCACTTTTGGTACCAGTACTTTTCTCTGTATCGTTTTCCATTGCAGATAGTAATAATATCGAATTAAGAGCCAATTATTAAAAAGTGGCAGGGAACTTCTTTTCCCCCCTTTTTTACAAGTATCTTAGTGTTCAATCTAACTACTTCTTTTTAATTGTGCATCCTGCTTACATCTATGTGTTTTAGATTACTTTTGTTGACTCCTCTAATGTGTATTATTTATATTTAGTTTAATTTATTACAATGACCAAAAAAACAGACGCTAAGTATAGAAGTGGTCAACATATTTTGCATCCCAAATCGTTGGCTGACCTTCTGGGCCGGGGTCGGCCGAACTATCGCAGCCTTCCTTCCATGGCTGCAGGGCAGCAGTTGTGGTGTGAGCACTCCCGCTGGGGTCCAGGCTAAACATGTGGTTGGCCCATGCTTTCGCATTGGGGTTGAGGTCTGAAACCTTGGCGGATTCCTGTGAACACAACACAGAGTTTTGGTCAGAGATGTCAACATTGGCGGATGCAAATCTGCACATCAAAAGTTGAAAAAGAAAAAGAAATATTTACCAACTCATTGTACTTTATTTGTAAGAAAATTCTGACTCATGATAGGAAAGATATGTCCAGTATAAATGGGCAGTAAACTAAAAATTTTAAAATCATTAAGAATTTGTTGTCTACTAGTAAATATGTAAAATATAATACAATATATAAAATATTATTACTCAACAGAAAGTTGACAAACTCACAACTTAACCTGCCAGTAAAAATATGGAAGAGGAAAATAGAGCTAGTCTAACATAAAGCAGCAAGGCAAAGAGCACAAATACAACAACAAGAGAATCTGTATAAAAACAAGATTGTGAGTGATTAACAAAAAGATGTTTGATTTTCAGCATGTATGTAGTCAAAGATGTCCTGAAGTCAAATATATCAGTCATTGTCAGGAATTATTTATAAAAAGATTTCCAGCAACCCAAAATTCAAAGAATAAAGACATTTCCCTCACAAATAAGTGGCATTTTCTTTTTAATTTATAAAAGGACATGTAATGTTTTATACTTCTGGTGAATATAATCCAATCAATCTTATTTCCATAGATGTATTTTTTATATACAGTTCCCTTTGTTAACACCTTATTTTGAAAACCGGACGTAGTCCCACTTGTCTACTTCCTCTAACTTCTCCAAGGTACATGGTCAGCTCCATCGGGGCCATTTGAATGCATTTAACATAAATGTCAGTACATGGGTGCTCTACAGTTGTAGCGTCGGCCCATTTGACCACGGAGATGAGAGTGACGGCCGGCTAAACGGCCAGAACTGCAATACGATAACATTTCCTGTCCGTGACAGAGTTAGCATGCAGCTTTAGCCGTGATGTCTAGCTCTGCTTTTCCCTCTGCTGTTTTCTATTTTCTCGAATCGGCTTGCTGTGGTTTGTTTTGGCTGACGGATACAGAACGGATATGACGTCACGTTACTCAGACTACAACAATAAAAGCGGTAACTTCCTTCTACCTCCGCAAAGACTCAAATGAAGCAAATACATCGATTCTGGCATTAAAAATATCAAAATTGTAAAAAAAAATATTAAGAAATCACGATACATAGGAGAAGCGACACTTCAAATAGCAGAGACACTGGTACCAGCTGACAGGGGCCAGGCCCATAAAGCCCAGCTGCCTGCCGGACATACTCACAGGATCAAAGCAGCAGTTTAGCATGCATGTCTCACAGGCTAACAGACTGTAACCCAGAGCCGTGGTCAGAGCCAGCGTTTCATTGAAGTCCTAAGGCAGAGCGGGCCAGGCGCTTCCTGACGGTGCTGATATAAGGCTCCACTGCATCCAATCCATCATTAACACACATAAACAGAGTCTAAGTATCTCCACAGGCAGGCAGAGGGAGACTCCCAACCAACATTGTATGCCTTAAGCCATAACCTGGGCTCCTTCAAGCAAAATTGCCGCCACCGCACCTCTCCCAAGTCATCCCTGTCAAATCACAGGCACTGCCATGCTCCGTCTGGCCTCTCCGATCCGAGCTGCTGGGTTGATTCAACAAATCTGATGACAGCACTGAGGCTCCGCTGCCCCGGTGGGCTATAGGCTGACGTTGCAGAAGCTGACTGGCTGTCTTGCTCCTGTTGAGCAGCCGTCTCTGCTTTTGTTTTGTCGCTGATGCACTGAGTCATTCTCCGGCAAAAAAATACTGGAGCTGTAGAGGGAGTGTTGAGCTGCTCACCTGAGCTCAAACGGAGCCTGCTCCAGTGATCCACGTGCTAAAATCAACCCCGAGGCATCGCTCAAATTAAATCAGCCCTCTTGAGCCTTGGTTTTAATAGATTATTCTGCTAACGAGCCGAGTTGCTGAGGCACAAGAAAGGCTGGGAAAACCTGCTTCTTATTGAAGAAATTGAGTTAAATATAGAATTAGTCAGAAGTAAAAGGAAGATTAAAGGAAAGAGAGTTAAGGGCACAAGACTGACTTGATACAAAATGAGCAGCAAAACACATTGTTCCTGGGTCGTATTTCACAAACGCTGCACTACGAGATCATTCGGGATGTGTCTGGCCAGACAGACACACGCCCCCGCCCTCTACTAATAATCCAGCCCTGCACTAATGAAAAACTCCCACTCGTGTCCGAGCCGGCTGCCATAGAAACTGTTGCTGACATCACCGGATGTGTACGTTCTGGGCACCGCTTGACCTTTCAGCATTTATAAAATTCACAGAGGAGGATAAGGTTATCTGCTTCCCTGATCGAGGGCGTATTTTGGGAGGAGACGAGAAGATGTGATTCATCATGAACCGCGGACAGAGACGAGTGATTGTCAGTGTCATCGGAGGGCAGCCGGTGTAGCGCTGGGTTTATTGCTTTGCCTGTCTGATGGAGATGGAGATGGAGGCGAGCTCGCGGCAGCGGCAGACAGAAAGACAGAGACAGCAGACATGCAAGAGTCCTTCAGGGTAGAAAACAAAAACAGCTGAATTTGGAGGTATCCGTCTGTCTGCAGACCTGAGGCTCATCTTCCCTCTCTGACAGCTACCGAGCTGAAGGGGACAGCGGGCCAGATGAGTGCTGAGCAATCAGGAGTCAAACGCATCACAACTACTGTAAAATGCTTCGTCCTGAGCATCAATGACACCACTAATAAAGCATCAACAGAAGTGGCTCAAGGTGATGATGTATTACCAATTCAGTTATCTCAATGTAGGATAGCACTTAAATTAGGGCTGTCAAATTTAATGTGATAAGCAAGCTCAGTTTTAAAACTATCATATGAAACTAGAAAAACCAGAGGAATCCATTGGTACCAACCATGTCATACTAGCTTGTTGCGAAGGTGGCTAAATAACGCTAAATTTTGACGCATGGCCATTCTCAAAGGGGTCCTTTGACCTCTGACCTCCAGATATGTGAATGAAAATGGGTTCTATGGGTACCCACGAGTCTCCCCTTTACAGACATGCACACTTTATGATAATCACATGCAGTTTGGGGCAAGTCATAGTCAAGTCAGCACACTGACACACTGACAGCTGTTGTTGCCTGTTGTGATTTGAGCATATTTCTTATGCTAAATGCAGTACCTGTGAGGGTTTCTGGACAATATCTGTCATTGTTTTGTGTTGTTAACTGATTTCCAGTAATAAATATATACAAACATACATTTGCATAAAGCAGCATATTTGTCCACTCCCATGTTGATAAGAGTATTAAATACTTGACAAATCTCCCTTTAAGGTACATTTTGAACAGATAAAAAATGTGATTAATCGTGATTAACTATGGACAATCATGTTCATGTGTTTTTTCGGGTGACAAGACGAGACATACAGAGTTAGTCTCAAAGAAAACTAAAAACTGTGCGCATGTGGCAACATTTTGGATTTGAAGCCGAAAAGAAGTTTAGTGTTTATTGACGGTTGGCAAACCAGCTTACAGCCAGGCCACACTGCAGTGCGGCTCAGGCTGCGCCTCTTCAAGAGATTCGAGGTCTCGCCTAATTTTTCCGTGGGACAGTTCAAAGCAAAAACAGACAGTGAAAATGATCTTTTATCGTATATACAGTTTCAATGTCTATATCTACAGAATATGTCACAGACAGGAAAAAAGTTCAGATTTTTCAACTCAACACTTTCTGTTTCTGTTTCACAATAAAAGCCCTCTAGCATTTTTCTGTGGACTGAATCCGTTCATTTGTTAACACAAGGCTTTTATTCTGAAACATTTGCAAAACAGTGTTGTGGAAAATGCAGGGACTTGCACGGCTCCATAAATGAATAGAGTAGCAGCTTTAAATCATGGATTATTATTATTTACAAATGAGCACACGCTATTTAACCTTTATCTGTCTAAAATAAATATGAATGATATTTATAATGAAATGGCCTGTCTGAAAAGCAAACTTAATGTAGAAAGAAATGGCAACTGGAAATGGCAATTTTTACACCGGTCCAACCCTACCCCCAGACACCAAGTTTCACTTCCAACACTGCAAATCTTTCACACCATCTATGCGGTAAATGCTTAAAACGAATTACTTACACAGCTAATGTTGTGCAATAATAAGCTATATAAGGTTGTAATTTTATCACGCAGGGCAATAAATAGGTCATGTTCAATTTCTGCTGTGTTTCTAACACATATGTGCTAAGCATATGGTGTATCACTGTGTATGCATGTGTGTGAATAAGGAATGAGGTGGAAAACACATGGGTTTGGTAGCACCACATGGCTTGTGTTACTATGGTACCCGGTTGATTTGGGGTTAAACTAGATTTTGATTACTTGGATAAAAAAGAACTATAAATGTGTCTTAAATTAACTGTACTATATTTTTATTGTAAGATCTACTAGGTGCTCTCAGTTAAATGAAATGTTTTAATATTTCTAAGTTAAATGCTCCATATTTAAGGATTGTAGAACATGATTTAAATTGCACAGGCATGCAAAAATAAGAGTGCAGCCTTCACAATAGCTTATTTAATCTTAATTCTGAGCAAATTATTGACTATTTGTATGTGGGTTGACATTTGTTTTACTTCCTGTGGTCACAACACTATTTGTGCTGGGAATCTGGTGTGTAAATTTATATTATTCATTTTTTTTGTTTTATTTATTATTATTTTATATATATATTATTATATAAATATTTTTAATTTTGTATTTATTTATATTTCTTTTCATTTATTTTGTATTTATATTTATTATCATTCTCATTATTATTATTATTATTATTATTATTATTACTACTACTATTATTATTTATTTGATTTAAAATTTGTATTTTTCAATTTATTCTATATTTTGTTTTTCTATATTTTATTTTTATTTCTTATTTATTTATATATCTTTTATTAATGTTTTTTTCCTCCCTTTTTTCAAATACTGTTTTTTACAGTTACTATCTGTTATTATATGGACAAATTACTTCATTTGTTATGGTTTAGGTTGTAGTCATTTTTCGTCAGGAAACAATAAAAAGCATAATAAAAACACTGTTTTACAATTTCCATACATTGTACATTTTGGAAGTCTTCTTAAACATACAGACACATAGTGACACGTTTATAAGCAAATAAAATGTGTATTTATATAGATAACCTGGACTGAACTACAACTTCTGTACAGACTTCGTGTGCATTTTGTGACTATTTAACAACTGAAAACGTGTGTGTGGGGGGGTGTTCTATAATGTCTGAGACTTTGCTCAAAAGCCTTGACATCCTGAACTGTGTGTATTCAACCCTGGCAGCAGTATTTTGGTTCTCTGACCGCTTTTCCCACCACTAATCCGGGCTTGTAATGAGACCTACAGCCTGAGGCATTAGCCCACTGGAGTTTGCCCCTTCCTTTTTCGCTGCCAATCTTCTTTCCGATCTTGAGCATGTGTAAATGACAGTGGAAAAAAAAAAAAAGACAGCGGGCTCTTTCCATTTCCTAACTTTGGAGTGCTCAGGAAAAATAACTTTTTCTTTGCCTGAAGGCCATCCGCTTACTTCTTACCCATTTCCTTCGTTCCACATTCTTTCCTATTTGTAGAGGTTGATTGAAACCCATCAGGGAAACATAAAGACACATCCCTGTGCTCGTTTTGTGACAGACATCGGTTCATTTTCTCAATTCAATTCTCCTCTGTCCTGAAGCAGCAGCCGTAAATTGCCATCATGGCCAGAGAGAGTGAAAGATTTTCCTCTAAAAAACACAAAGAACCATGATATCTGGTCCGAGGAGGAATGACTTAAAAAAGCGCCAGAATCTGAAACATAACCGCGACCAAAACGGGGAGTGATCTGGAACCTGAACACTTTCCACCTCAAGCCATAGTGTTGGTGCCAAATACTGTACTTACGCAGTAGTAACTGTGCTTACGCAGCTACTACTACTCACCACCCACCTTGAGTCCAGCCAGCCAGCCGTGTCTGTTCTTAGGAAAGAACCAGAAAGCTAAACGACAGTTGGTTAAGTGGCTGGTAGAGGAGGCAAGTTTACTCGTCGCGGCCAGAATTTACAGTATTTGGCTGGAGGCTGGTGAAACATCCCACCCTGGTGACCGCATTTAGCCCCGACAGTCTTTGTGTGTCACATGTGCTACCATCAATCAAACCAGCAGGGCTGTGTAGCAGAATCCAAACCTATACAGTCTGTGCAAATGATTTGAGGAGTCTGTGGGGGACGCAGGATCACCCACACAGGGAGGTCAGTGTGAAAGAAAACACAGCTTAACATGAATGGTACTTCCTCCTAGCAGTACACTTTGAACCTCAGGATGGTTTTGCTTCATTTTTACTTCCTTAAAGTACAGGTTTTTGGGACAGTCACTACATTTCTTAGCTTACTTGTGCCATATTCTTCTCCCAAGATAGCTTTAGGTACTCAGGAATGACGTTATTTGTGGTACTCTACATGTTCTAAGATTCATTTTTATATGTTCCAACACTCTTTTATAAAAATAATGTTCAAATATTTTTAATAAACAGGAAATATCTGTATGTGAATACACGGGAGAGTGTCAGTGTGCTCTATTAGGGGTGTAAGTGTACAGTATCGATTCTCCTAAACGCTGTATTGATTTTTAATTAACCTCTTAAAAATTTGACTTTCCGCCGGCGGCCCCGGTCGCTATTCTGTCTTTTGGAGCGGCCTCAGTTTTAAGCCTGCAGTTTTCCATGTATTTTGTGATTAATATGTTTTCACTACAGTTCCCACCATGCTTTGGGTGATGCAAACAGGAAGTATAATGTTGCTATGGAGTCGACGAGTTTGCTGTGGGCTAGCTGGGAGTGGCTTTTTAGCCTACAGGTGTTCATGTTCTAGTGAATCGGAGCCATAAAATGTCACGCTGCATTGGCTACCAGCAGTTCCTGTTCACGCTGTAAACATGGACGTACAGACCACAATCACATGGGCTACTTTAAACACTGAAAAATAGTCTAATTTTACCACAGACAGTTAGCACCTCGTATGTTATAATAAGAATATTTTCTTTAAGTGATTTCAAAGCATGTTTATGTCCTGGATTTACATTGAAGAGACTGTGAATTTTTATGTAAAATGCATCAGTTGGGTGCTCAAGAGTTAAACAGCGACTAATAATGTCCCTTTGCATTTTTTTTTTCTCATCTGTCTTTTCTGTTCTTACCACCATATACTCTCTCTAAAAATATAAATCAAAGCAAATGATGGCTGATCTATCAAACAGGCTCCTGGTTGGTTGCACAGCCACCACATCTGCTCTACACGGTTAACTAACCTTGCTTTGTTTCAATCTACCGGTATTTCTTTTTTGCATATTGCTGACAGCAGATGTGAGGCAACCAATGAGAAAAAAAAATGAGCATAAAGATAAAAATTGTCCAACCACTGACAGACGTAACACATGCAGTTAGTTATCTGGACGTTTCTGACACGCTTACAATAAATGCAACAAATAAAATCAGACTGAAAATGTTTGCTCATCGCTCAACACGGTGCTCAACTCTACACACAAACCTGTCAAGCACAAGATTCACTGACATTGTGCTGTTGTACTAATTATTTTAGCCAGTTCTCTACAGGGACTTTTTTCAGTTTACATGCCCAGAAACATTATCAGACACTCCCTCAGCACCTTGTTAAGTTTTCTACTAAAGTTTGTTTGATCTGTGTGATGGATGATTACAGGCAGAGCACTAAACGATCAGCTCTCGTTCTAAAAATACTTTCCAAAATAAGAGTTATGTTGCTGCTGGATGCTTCTTCACCATTACTATGATGAAAACTTTTGGCACATGTCTGATTAAGAACCGTGGTGATCTTATAATACACCCATAACACACACCCATCACGAATAGTAAAGACAGATTAACATTAATTAAACATTAAAGATGCTTCACGGTTTGTTATGACTTTTGAGGCCACAAAATTAAGCTTGACGTTATTTGTGGTTTATCTGGCAGATACAACATGGGTAGATGACTTGACAAAAATGGCACTTCACACTCTTAGCCAAACATATTAAAGCAGTCATGGTAGTTTGTCCACATCCGGTTGAACAATTCAGTAGAAAAGCTTTAAAGATGAAGTGTGCAAACAACAAATAAATTAAGTAATTTCCTTAAAAGAGGACTCTACCGATTTAGCATTGCACTCCCATAACATTATCGAAAATTCACCTGTCAACGACTCGAATGCACAAAGATTCTCGATGTATCTCAATGTATCGCATCCTCAATTTTCTATATTACTGCACAAGGCTACTTTTTCATCAACTAATACAAGCAGTCAGATAAATCTGAACTCCTTTTTATTTAGAAAGTGCTTTCAAAAATCAGACTACACCAGTCTACAATATAAAAAGCTGTATCTTTTCAATATCAGTATCTGTGTGAGCCACCTCAGTACATAATCATTACAAAACCAAAACAGAAATCCTTCTGCAGTTCATTAAAAGTGTGCTGTAACCTGCAAAAACAATGTTTTCACATAGCAGTTCTAAGACAGGGCACTTCTAGGCTTGCCGTGGCAGTCGGTGTTACAAGGTGGTCGGGAAGACACCGATTACAATACGTACCCACCGCCCCCACCATCGTTTTGCTTTTTTTTACAGAAATAAAACCCATTTATTTTATTTTGGCATATCAGCGCCGTGTTATCAATACAGAGTTGGACGACGGACACTACAAACTGAAAATGAAAGTGTCAGAGTAGCAGGAGTCACATTTCACACACAGGAAGAGAGAGAGAAGACAGGCCGAGAGATGGCGGAGGATTTGGTGTTGAAGCGAAAAGCAAAAGCGCCCATTTGGCAATATTTCAGATTTAAACCCAGCGCTATACCATAACGTTCATGAGGTAATCGCCATGAGGAGGACGGAGCATTCACAGCGTCGGGCGGAAACCTGCGGCCCCGCTGCGAAAGCTCTCGCGGAGAGCCCAGACACACAGCTATCCACCGTTAAAGATCAGAGTAAGCGGCTACACAAATTGAACGTCACCTTTTCTTGTAAAATGTCCGGTGTAACCGGTAACACCGGTTTATTAACCGGTGGGAAAATTTCCTCACTGTCACATCCCTAAGCTCTTCCTGGATGCCTACAGCATTTTACACTGTATGAATTAGCCTTGCGGCCAGCGGACTTTTCCTTATTCATAGCTCTTCTACTCTTACTTGTCATCTCCTGACAGAACGACACCACGGTTTAATTTCAGCCTGAATGCACGTTTTTCAGCTCAACATTGTTGAAACAGAGCAGCTGATATTAGTAGCAAAGCAACAAGCCAGCAGACTGCCGTGCGCCGTCTCCGAGCTCCGCGCACACGGAGTATGTGTGCAAAGCTCTGCCCTCCGTCACACACAGCGCTCAGAGGAGAGAGAGAGAAGAAACAAGTGACAGTAAATGACAGCAAAACGCAGTAAAGACTCACACTTAGCTGAAATAAAACCAAACTCACGATTATGTGGAAACCGCATCGATGAGAATCATTTGTGTGCATTACGATCCATCTTATGATCGAGAAATTTCTACACCACTAAGTAGAACCAGAGATACTGTAATTTCTATTCCATGTGTTTGTCTTGCTTGTCAAAACCTGGCGCCTACATTACCCACAATGCAACTCAACCACCAACAGTTCAGTCTGAGTGTTATGAAGGATATAATGTATTTTGGAGGGAAGTCGGCTTGCTACACGCCTTTATTTTTCTCGTTATCCTAAAATAAAAGTGTCGTACCCAGGACAAGCAACTTTGACGAAGGAGCAGCTGAAACGTACCAAACATCCACACCCAGTCTAACTTAGTGTGATGACATTAACATGCCATCTTATTTTTCAGTCCCAAAAACTCATTAAAAAGTGCTATGTTGCGTCGTCACATCCCATGAAGGCCTGAGAATCAAATCTCGACCGCTGCTCTTCGGCACCGCTCCTGTTTCAGCCCCGGCCTTCACGTTCCAACAAGAAGCATAATGTCACACCTGTGATCAATAGGCCCACTACAAGCTCATGAAAAGAGAGAAATAAAAACAGGTCATGGTTATTTAGTTACAGTTGCGTCTTTCTCTGCTTCTGTGTTTCTTTACAAAGCACTTCTCTATTATACATAATCAGTGTGGGAAATCAACGCCAGTCAAGAAAGGGCTGAGGTTGCTGGTAATGATGCACTCTTTATCAATAAGCCAGTTTAGAAGGGCTTTGACTATGACTTGGGAGTGCTTTTTCTACCACTACAGCCACATTAATATCTGCTATACTTCACTATTGGATGCCTGAACTGAAACTTCCTCTAATGTTGCACTTGTTTAACATCAATCCACATTTACACCAGCGAAATGCTGCAGATGTAACATGCAAAACATAAACAATATAACTGGATGTTTCATAATCAAAATGCATACCTAGTTTGAATAGAAAGATAGATTTGACATTAACAAAAAGTGAAATTGTTTTAATGCCAGAATCGATATATTTGCTTCATTTGAGTCTATGTGGAGGTAAAAGAAAGTTACCGCTTTTATTGTTGTAGTCATATCCGTTCCGTATCCGTTAAAAACCAAAACAAACCGCAGCCGCAAAAGACAAAAGCTGGCTTGAGTCAAACTCGCTATACAGCACTGTTGAAGTTACCGCCAACTACTGCTGAGTTTGCATGTAAACTTTTATGTTTAAAAACGTTGACAACATCTGCTGAAGCCACATGGCCAGCAGGTCAGACTCGAACGTTCTCCAACTACAAGTTTATAGTTCAAATTCAAAGACCATTTCACTGTTTAACTGCTTCCTTTAGTCTGGGTAATGGTGCGTTCACAACAAGAGCGAAGCTAAGTTTTCGTGCAGCGCGATTACATACAAAGTCAATGCAAAGAGGCATAGAGACACAACACGAACACGCAATATCTGCGTCATTCACGGGAATCGAAATATTTCAACTCGAGCGAGAAATGCACGTGGCGCTGTGTCATGAAAGCCTATGAGCGTTGACATTCTCCTCCTCTCATCACTGACGTCCTGACGTTGTTGAATCAGAAATGGTGGAAATAAATATTGTAGCTGTCTGTGGTCAGCCAGAGCTACGATAATACATCATATCTGTACAGAGACAGGACCAAACTCTGTGTATAAATGTATGTGTATAAACCACAGATTGTCTATGGTATAAACTTTATCTTGAGTGTTGATGGAGCAGCTGCATAGCCTGGCACTTATTGATCCAAACTCTCCCGTCCTGACAAAGCATGAATTCATACTTCTTACAAATCAGCATCATTATGTAGTTTTTTTCGCCATCCTTTTGATCGGTTTATTGCAATTAAAGCACAGCAAAATCTGTTTATTTAAGTTCACAACGCAGTAGCGAAGTGTGGCTTGCTTAGATACACATACAGCTCTCCGCCGAGTGATGTTATGAGCCCAGACCCCGACATATCTGGGACTTCCACACCATGTACAAAGCAGCAACAGTGGTTATTTCTTCCATGGTTGATGGCGGAAACGGCGAAAAGATATTGATATCTATGAAGACAAGCTGCTGCTCCTCCTCCTCCGAATGAATATCAATAATACCGGCGGTCCAACTCACTCGCGAGTAAAGCGAGGCGAAAATTTGCTACGCTCTTGGTCTGAACACAGGATAAGAGTGTCAACTGTACGTCTTACTGCAATGCAAGTAATCCACTGTCTGTGTATACAAGCTCAGTCCACATTGGAAAATGTGTTTGATAGTTGAAAAAACACCTAAAACTCATTAAACTGATGCAACACAATCATCCATCCGGCATATGGTTTCAATAAAAACACACAATGATGCCACAGCAGGTATCTCACATTCAGCTCTGTTGCTCGTCTGGTTACAAAATGTGGATGACTTGACAAATATGTAATAACATTAATGAAGTCAACTTGGATCAATCAGAGAAACGGCTACAAAACGTGTGCGCCAGAACAAACACTTATTTTGCAATTGATTCTTACGTTTCCAACATGACTGTATACCAGATTTAACTGCAAGTATGATAGTATACAGGGCGATATGATGTATGCTGTGAGAAAATATGTCAACCGTCAAAGATTTTTCCATAATATTTATATAGTTGAAGCCCTAATTTAATTTGCTGGATTATCTGAAGACACACATTCCTGTCCAGTTATTTTATCCATAAAAAGTTTGTCAAATGATTTTGTAGAAAATATAGTAAATCACAATATATATATATATATCAATATCAAAATATAAAATTACATATACAAAGACCAAGGATTTTATCCATACTGCCCACCCCAAACGGGAAATGCTCCAGTATTACATTATTTTATCGAAAACTGACAATTTTTGAGAAATTATTTATTAATCTACTCATTTGTTCGTGATTTGAAAATGTAAAATAAAGAGTGTACTGCCAACAGTGTCCATGAAGGTAAAGGAGGAAATTATTCACAATAATATTATTCGTATGTATGACAATCTCATTTCACTACATTTAGATTTTTCTTCCCCATTTGTTGTAATATTTTACAAAACTGTAAACAACTACAACTAAACTAGGGGTGTAAGAAAATATTGAAAATATTGAGTATTGCGATATTATATTTTGCGATACCGTATCGATTCTCAAAATCACAGTATCAAATTTTAATCAATAGTTTACATGCATAGATTAATTCAGTCAATACACTGTCATTTGCAAAGAGATGCACCCTCTCAAAGTAGCGCTATGATGTTGGATGTAACAGGGACTGTGATAAATGTAAATGCAGATCCCACTGATATGGTGGTGTGTTCTTTATACTATGACAGTTTTGCTAAAATCAGCTTAAAAAAAACAAACAAAAAAAAACGCAATATAAAGCCTTGCTTACAGTATCACAATATATGGAATCGTAACCCCTGTATCATGACGCATATGGTATCGACAGATTCTTGCCAATACACAGCCCTAAACTTAACAAATTCCAAACCTTTTGGGGATTTTCATGGTCACTGGAAATACACAAATACGTCAAGAGATGCATAAAAGATTCAGGCAGAAAAAGCAGGACAACAAGTGAAAAACATGCATGTGTGTATGTAAAAACTCACCAAATGAGAGTTCTCTTTTGCCTCTTGTACTTGCTGCACCTGTGGTTCAGCTACAACTTTCGTGTCCTGGTCAGAAGTCATGAGCCGTCTGCTTCTTGGCTCCTCAGGGAGAAGTCTCTGTGTCACCAAGTAAGCTGCAGGGGGGCGGAGGGGAAAAACAAGTTAGATTCAAGAATGGATGTTACACGTGTACGATGAAAAGGCCGGGGGGGCAGTGTCCGATAGTTACTTTACAAAAGCCTGTTGAGGACTGGTGAACTTTAAAAATAAAACTACCTCCTGAGACAAATGGGACTTGTTTTGGATGCCAGTTTGTGTAAAGAATAATGTATGTTATAGGGCTGCACGATTATAGCCAAAATGATAATCACAATTATTTTGATCAATATTGAGATCGCGATTATTCCCGGTTGTTAACTAATGATGTGCAACAATGAGCACTGATTAAACAATGCTCATCACACTAATTAAATGCCAATATAGCAGCAAGGTAGATAGCAAAAAAGTAGTGTACAAGAAGACTGTCGCTGCCTGTGATTAAATGTTAATTTTCTAAACACTGTGAATCCACAACATGTGAGTACACACCGCTGTCATGGGCATTGGTTTATTGGCCCCAAGCAGTGAAAGTCAATAACACAACAATAGTATTTATAACATACTAATCGTGTTATGTTTTGAACACACCTGACTCAGCAGCCCTTACTGTTGGATCAGGGTGTGAGCATTAGCTGGTTCAGGTGTGCTAGAGCAGAGAGAACTGGAAACTGGGCAGGTAGTTTCATCTATTATGATGATTATGATTGTTATCATCATCATTAGCAGACACTGTGAATAAATTAGGGCTGTCGAAGTTAACGCGATAATAACGTGTTAACACAAATTTGTTTTAATGCCACTAATTTCTTTAACGCAAACAATATTTCAGGGGTTGTAGCGGGCATCATATGAAACTAGAATGGAGGTTAAATAACGCTCCAAACTTGCGCTAAATTTTGGCAAGGAAAAACTGGCATGGAAAAATTTAAAAAAGGGGTCCCTTGACCTCTGACCTCAAGATATGTGAATGAAAATGGGTTCTATGGGTACCCACGAGTCTCCCCTTTACAGACATGCCCACTTTATGATAATCACATGCAGCTTGGGGCAAGCAGTAGTCAAGTCAGAACACTGACAGCTGTTGTTGTCTGTTGGGCTGCAGTTTGCCATGTTATGATTTGAGCATATTTGTTATGCTAAATGCAGTACCTGTGAGGGTTTCTGGACAATATTTGTCATTGTTTTGTGTTGTTAATTGATGTCCAATAATAAATATATACATACATTTGCATAAAACAGCATATTTGTCCACTCCCATGTTGATAAGAGTAAATAAATACTCGACAAATCACCCTTTAAGGTACACTTTGAACAGATACAAAAAATGGGCGATTTGCAATTAATCGCAATTAACTATGGACAATCATGTGATTAATCACAATTAAATTTTCTAATCAGTTGACAGCCCTAGTGTAAATAAAAAATAATTATTCAACTTCAGCAAGTTTTCTCTTTCAGCCTTTTGGGCGACATCAATAGTAATAATAATGTTCCAAAATTATGTAAAATGACATAGTTTTGAGTCAAAAACCTTCAGATTTTCTTGGGGGAGGACCCCCAAACCAATTTATTAGATAATAGCTATTTACAGACTGTGTGGACTAAAACACACAAGAAACCTAATTCTCCTTTACAATAACTCTCTACATGTTTACAATCAGGCAGGCAAAAGATTTTAAAAACTATTAATGAGAACAACCTATTAAACAGCCTCAAGGTTTAACCTGGACTTAAGGTTTCCACTTGTTAAAAATATGTCACATTTCCTGTTGCCTGAGGATACTGTCCACTGGTTTACAACAATTTAGAACATGCTGCTTCACGAAAAACAAAAGTGAAAATAAAAACGGGAAGGAATTGCTAATGACGTTCTGAATATGCCTCCCTCAAAGCAATTTTAAAAAGGAGGACAATTAACAGTTAAAGTGCAGAGTTTCACTCAAAGTTTATATTTGATTTTTGCACATTTAATTATTAAAACAAAAACACAAACTCTGGAGGGATCAGATCTTGTAGTAATAAATAATAAATCCAGATTTATCTTAAGAAGGCCGTGATGATATATAATATGCGACCATTAGGGCTGCAACTGACTATTTGGCCTACTTTCTGTTCAACATATCAATTAATCATTTACTCTATGAAATTCCAAAAATGCTCATCTGAATCGCAAAGGAGTAGAGCTGAAATGATAAGCTGTATGTCTGGAAAAATAATAATCATCAGTTTTATAATCAAATATCTGTAAATTTTTAAAGCAAAAATGTCAAAAGAATTCACTGGTTGCAGTTTCTCACGTGTGAATAGATGACGTTTTTGCTAAGTTTTCTGTGTTAATAAACTGAGTATTTTCAGACAAAACATGTAATCTAAAAATGAAAATTGAGGTCTGGGAGCTTGAATTTATATGTAAATGTTCTGACAATTTAAACACCAAATCATTTAAGTAATCTGTGGATTATTTGATAACAAAAATTGTTGAGGCTGTAGTGAGGAGCCTGCAACAAGTGGCTTTGCAGATATAGGAAAAGCGGCTGAATTAGATATAATTTGATTCAATTTAATTAACTTTTGGTCAATCAGCCATTTAATTGCTTCAGCACAAAAGACCATCAACTCCCCACCTCAGTTGGTGTAGTGTACTCTCTAGGGGTGGCAAGACATCACGGCTAAAGCTGCATGCTATCTCTGTCATGGGCAGGAAATGTTATCGTATCTCGGTAATGTGCGGTCGAGCTGGCCATCGCTCTCATTTCCGTGGTCAAATGGGCCGACGCTACGACTGTAGAGCACCCATATACTGACATTTATGTTAAATGCATTCAAACGGCCCTGATGGAGTTGACCATGGATGGATAAAGAGAACGGAGCTGACAGGAGCGCTAGAGACGAACTTGGAGAAGTTAGAGGAAGTAGACACGTGTGACTACGTCTGTTTTTTAAAATAAGGTGTTAACAAAGGGAACTGTATATATAAAATACATATATGGAAATAAGATTGATTGGATTATATTCACCAGAAGTATAAAACATTACATGTCCCTTATAAATTTAAAAAGAAAATACCACTAATTTGTGAGGGGAATGTCTTTATTCTTTGATTTTGGGGTTACTGGAAAAAATTCAATAAATACTTCCTGACAATGACTGATATATTTGACTTCAGGACATCTCTGACTACATACATGCTTATAATCAAACATTTTACTGTATTAATTAGATATTTTCCAAACTTAAAGTCCTAAGAAGTGTATGATTCAACTTTTTCCCATGGTCTAGTGTTAAAGTTAACAAAAATCTAATATAAAAATCATAATATCGAATCGCAATACTTGTAGAATTGGCATCCAAGTATCGTGATAGTATAGAATCATGAGATATGTGTATCGTCCCAGCCCTTGTACTCTCCCCTGTAGGGACATTTAATTGCACTCTCTCCTATTTTTTGTACCAGCGGGCGACAACTTTTCAGCATCATTCTTGCATCTTTAAGGCTGCAGTTTCAGTACCATCAGTCTGATTGGTTAATCACTTCCACGACACCTGACCTCAACGTTACACATTCACAGAGGCAAAAGTGACCCCACCGAGTCCAAACATCACTGGAAACCCCTTCTTTTCTGTCCCGTTGGAGCCGTTTGTAAAGCAGCGATAATCCACCCCAACAATCGGGTGCCTGTCTCTGACACGGCCACTCGCTGTGTTTGCATACAAAGCAGAAAAAGAATGGCATTGCTGTAAAGCTGGTGACCTTTGATCCACATACTGATTCCCATACACGGCATGTGTGTGTGTTTGTGTCATGCCACTGCGATGAATGGGGCTAAACACGTCTCTCCATCAATACCAGTCAGCTATCAACACAGCTGTTGTGTGATAGACGTTTCTCAACAGTAGCCTTAAAACCTGCCAACTGAAATGTACATTTAACGTCCGTGACCTTTGTGTGTGTGTGTTTTCTTCAGCCACACCATGGCACAGCAAATAACATGAATACCAGGCTTAAGGGATTTGTTAAATAAATATATTTCTGTGGTTTTTCAAGCATTCACAAGTAGGTTTAGACCACTGCCTACTTGGCAAAGAGGCCTTTTTTGTCCCCCTCCAAAAAAAACCTGAGCAACTGATCTAAACTTGGCCATAGACATCCTACTCTGCTGCAAATTCCGACAGTTTGCTGTGTTTTGGAAACTATATACTGCTACTGTCATGTAGGCCTATAAGCAGTGTAAACTCAAAGGTCGGTGTCCATTTTTCAACTTCATGAGGGAGAGATTATATCCACTTTTTTGGCTTTTCTACCTTTATTTGATAGTGATAGTCTTGAAATGGGGAGAGAGAGGGAACGTCATGCAGCAAATAGCCACGGGTAGGATTCAAACCCGGGCTGCTGCGGTAAGGACTCAGTCTTGATACATGGGGCACCTGCTCAGGTGAGCTACTGGGGCGCCCCGGATTATATCCTAGGTCACAGAAACTCACTGAAAATGCACAATATTCATCTTAAAACCAGACTGTGGGTCCTTAAATCCTGAAACACCAACAGTTTAGAGATCCATGACTTTAACAAGAATGCAACAATATAATAAATGTGTACAACATTGGAATTTTAAACTATTTAAGTCAACACTAGGAGTGTAACGATTCATCTACTACATCGGTGTAGCGATTTATATTCCTACGATCCAACTACATCGATAGGTACTCAGCTAGGTGTCCTTCCCTGGGGACGTATATCGATCTAAAATCAATTTGCAGGGTAAATAATCAATTGTATCAATACTAAGAATTTTCTTGTATTTAAGCATGACAAACATTTTATGGATGTATTTTTTTGCACTTTTAATAGTACAGAAATTTTAAACTCCAGTTCAAGCTCCCTGTGTATGATGTCATCAACATGCGCCAGCAGCGCCAATCTCAGAAATACGACAACAAAACGAAGCATGGCTGATGTCGAGGAAGAGCCAGACGAGCGAGAGATTTTCAAGCCGTGTTTGAGGTCCAGCGTGTGGAAACATTTTGGCTTTTGCAAAAAGGGAGATGTCCTTGATAAATCGCTCGCTGAAAATACAACGATTACACAAGCAAACTTTCCACGCACCTACTAAGACGCCATGCACTTTATTTTTTGTTAAATATTATTGCTCTACCGTTTATATTGAAAATGAGAACAGAAGCAGCAGGTGGTTAAACCACTGTTCATTCGATATGAAGAGAAGTTGGTTGCATTTTATTTTTTGTTAATATTAATGCCCTACCTTTTGCTTTGAATACAAAAACAGAAGCACCAGGTTACTGTTCATTTAACATGATTAGAAGTTGGTTTATTTTATTTTTTGTTAAATATTGCTCTGCCTTGTATATTGAGAACTGAAGCAGCAGGTCCTGAAGTTGCACTCTTTATCATTTCAAATAAAAGGTGTATGTATTTGCCATTCATCGTTGTGTTTACTTGTTTATCCATAATTAATTTATCCCTGATTCCCTTATCCCCTGTATCGATTTCAAGTCATTTAATCGCATTGTATCGCTCTAGATGAGCCAAATATTGTCCTTGAATCGTATCGGAACCACAGAAAGTGATACGTATCGTATTGTAAAAAGGTATCGTTACACCCCTAGTCAACACCTTTCACAAACACACAATCTACCTTGCAGCACAACGCAAAAACATTAACTATAGTCAAACTGTGAGTAGCCAGGTCTTGGTATTTATATAATATGGGGCAGAAGGTAATCACAAGACAATGTTGACAATGCAGTTTGACCCGATACATCCCATAAAAAGACTGACCCTGGTCACAGTATATGTCATTTCCTCCTCTACAGATAGAGTGAGTCAATCATAACGTCTAGACAAGGGCTGAACCAAAACACACGCTTTGCTCGGTCCGCCTCCTCCTTGTTTCCACCCTGCATAGTCACAAGAGGTGATTTATAACCCAAATGCTACTCTGTTGTTCTAAAAATGAGCCTGGTGGTGAAAAATGCAACAGGGGGGCCAAAGGAGTTTATTTTTAGTCGTGGGTGGGTTACCGCTGGTGGAGGATGGTGACCAGGCATCTTACATGTCCCTGCGGGGGGTGTTGAACCAGTGTTTATCTCCATCCATCCATATAGGGGACCAGATGCGTTTGTTTGCATCAACTTTTACTAATCGAGCACTGCAACTTCTACTAAAGACGCAATGCAGGCGCACTTAGCAGCTGACACAGCCGAGAAAAGACTGCAGCTCACATGCCATGCCCATGCCAAAGGGGCCATGCACAGCGACACTCCTTCGTCACTAGGCAATATGCCGGCTTCATGAGGGCGAAGTACAGGCTGAATGTGGTCAATAAATGATAAAAGGGGGGAGGCGAATCAACCGTAAACACACCACCACACCGTTGTGTACCAAAGAAGTTGACTCTCTGGGCTAGAAAGTAGCAGCCATGTCTGTTTAGCTGGCCTGCAGCAGCAGCATCCAATGAAAGATGGCGACCTCCGGCGTGATTTCGCGGATTCCCCCTCCAACACCACCCCTCCACCACCACCACCACCACCATCGTTTTGAATCAAGCTAATATTCAGTTAGCAAGCAGGCTAACTTAACCTGACTTCAGAGAGCAGCCAATAAAACAGTTTGTACTGGTATTGATCTTGCACCTCCCCATATACGACACGATACGATACAACTGTATTGCACTGAAATTCATTTTGCATTCATAGGCAGCTCAGTTTGAGAAAAAGTACACATACAATAGACATACTGTTACCATAAACAGACAGACAAGTAAGACCCATCAGACAAAAAAACAAAACACATCACCATTATTCATACATAACCCATTACAAATTACAATATGCCACCTACTGTGTTCCCTCTGTCTGGCATTGATGATTGTGCAGTATATGAATGTGTGTATGTCTCGATGGACTGCAGAAACTGAACTGCCCTTCGGGGATAAATAAAGCTATCTCTATCTGTATCCACCCTGCGTGTTTGTTGCTCTAATGTCCACTTTGACATAACAATAAGTGTTAACAAAACAGTTATTTTACTCACCTGTCAACTCTCACTGCACGGCAATGCAAATCCTCTGGTGGTGGTGGTGGTGGTGGTGGAGGCAGCTGATGTTGATGGTGATGGTGGTGCTGGATGGACTGAGGCCTTGAAACTGTCTTCCAGTCTAAATACGCAGGGTATTAAAGCTAGCAGGCTATATCGAGCACGCTAGCTGTAGGAAGCAAACCGGCTTAAACCGCTCTAAACCTCAACTCCCTGCTAATAGTCTGCAGATCTGAAGGGTGGTAAAGACACGACTAGTTGCGGTGCAATGACACAAAACGACGCCCCCCCCAAAAAAACTGTCTCCTGCTCCGACCAGCAGCACTGCAAGCTAGTTAGCTAGTGAGCTAGCTAGGTGGCTAACTAGCTGCAGAGTTAGCTAGGTGGCTAACTAGCTGCAGATTTAGCTAGGTGGCTAACTAGCTTCAGAGTTAGCTAGGTGGCTAACTAGCTAGCTGCAGAGTTAGCTAGGTGGCTAGTTAGCTACAGAGTTAGCTAGGTAGCTAACTAGCTATAGTTAGCTAGCTAGTTACAGAGTTAGCTAGGTGGTTAACTAGCTAGCTTCAGAGTTAGCTAGGTGGCTAACTAGCTTCAGAGTTAGCTAGGTGGCTAACTAGCTAGCTTCAGAGTTAGCTAGGTGGCTAACTAGCTACAGAGTTAGCTAGGTGGCTAACTAGCTAGCTCGTCTATGAACTTTGTGCTTCGATGAATCTGGATGAATTTGACGCGAAGCTGAAACGTCCTCACGGTCAGCAGCAGGCTGTGTGGTCAGAAACAAGCGGAGGAACCGTGAAACCGGAGATATTAACGTGAACTCGTCTCTGAAGCTCCCGATCGATCAGACAGTCGGTTCAGCTAGAGATGCGCGAGGAGGGAGGGGGGCAGAGTGGAGGAGAAGCTGCTTCCTCTCGCTTTCTGAGCAGCTCACAGATCGTCTATAGTGTTGTTGATGGAGCAGCAAAGGCCAGTCATCCCGTGTCCAACAGTCAGCGCATTGACAGTTTCTTCTCATTTTAATGAGAATTTTTATTTTATTTTTCTCAAAACAATAACTTCAATTCAATTCAATTTGCTTTATTGATCATGACTGTCAGGTGAACAATATTGCATAAGCGTTCAATAATAAATACAAATAAAAAAAACATATATATACATATATACAGTTCATTAAAGGGACTATTTGTAACTTTCAGGATGTCTTGTTAACAGCGACACCTGTGGCCGTTAAGTCAACGAAAGTCAGCGCCGGGCTCGTGCTTGCTCGCTCTACATAGACATACCACAATATCACTCTATATTTTAGCTGCTTGGCAGTAATGTTAGCTGACCAGACGAAGGTCTCTCCATGAATCAATGCTGATCCTAGTGTTGACTTTTCCTGCTTCAGCGTCGGTGCCGGGGCTCAGAAGCAGCGGGGCTCCGCAGCAAGTAACGTTATCGCCTCCCGACCGCAGGCGGAGTTAGCAGGAAGACACCGGCACCCGGTCGGAGACGATAACGTTTCTCGCTGCGGAGCCCCGTCACTTCACAAGACATTGGAAACCTCTGTTGGTCTGGAGGAGCTGCAGCAGTTATTTCTGCACAAACGTCCACTGTACATTCACTAGATATTCTCAGAGCTAAACTAACTCTTCTGTGTAGTGAAGGTGGAGCGAGACAGCGAGAACGCGCACTATGTGATCTAAATCATGTTCATGGAGAGACCTTTGTCTGGTCAGCTAACATTACTGCCAAGCAGGTCAAATATAGAGTGATATTGTGGTTTTAGCTGACGTGTGTCGCCTCACTGTTTTGAGCTATGCTCGTTCATGTCTATTTAGAGCGAGTAAGCGCGAGCCCAACGCTGACTTTCGTTGACTTAACGGCCACAGGTGTTGCTGTTAACAAGCAATTTCTGAAAGTTACAAATAATCCCTTTAAGCAAATTATATTATATAGATATTTAAAAAGAACATGCATGTAAATGGAAGAAAACAATAAAGAAGTGATTAATGTTTGTTGTGTCAATAAATCCAAAATCTCAATTTGTAAAGTAGTAACTAAAGCTGCATATCAAATAATTAAATTAAAGTAAAAAGTATTTCATTTGAAATGTAGTGGAGTAAATAGAAAGTGCCATGAAAAGAAAAAAAAACTCCAATAAAGTAACTCAAATTTGCACTTAAATATGGTACTTAAGTAAATGTACTTAGTTACATTCCACCAGTGGGGAAACACTAGTATCATGTTTAAGCTTTTTAGAGAGACAGATGGTCGGTAAAGATGAATTTAGCAGAGTGAGACCTCTTCGTATTTTTCTTCTCTCTGGTGCAGCACTGAACCCGGAGCTGTCACACAGAGCTCGAGCTCCCGCCCCTCCTCGCTCTCTCAGCGGAGCGTCCTGATTGGTCGAGACTGGCAGTGGGCGCACGCGTAGCCACTCGTGATCAACGGGAGTGGGTGTGGCCTAAAGACAAAGGCGCTCGCTGATTGGCTAATTCTCCATCGTCGCGGATCACAACAAATATGGAGTCTGTACATCCATGGTGATAATCTGTACTTTAAAAAAATTATATATTTAATACTTTATTTAGAAAGTTCAATATAGTAGTTACATAAAATTTTCAGATTTTTCATTATAAAAAAATTCAGTAAATATTTTACAGTATAAAAAGAATATATAATAAAATAAATTTTACAACAAATAAAATAAAAATGAAAAAGTAAAGGAAAAGAAGATGAATAAAAACAAAAAAAGAAAGAAAAAACACAATCAGGGTCTGTTAAACAGTTGGAATAAATTTTAAATGTCTAAATAATCTAATCTAATGTTTTTGGCAATTTAGAATTTTTGAGTTTTAAGTCTTCAATCGTAGTAAAATATGTTTTAAAATCAGTATTTTTAAAAGTATAAAAGGAGGGTAGCTTTTTAAGGGTATCATTTGATGGATATAATATTTTGCTAAGATATTAATCAAATGAATTACTTAAATTTCATCTGCCAAAAAACTGGGATTGTTCAAAGTGAGTAATATCTCAATCTTTGTTATTATTATTTTTTTGATTTTGCGTATTACCAGTATAACCATTTTTATTTTTTAAGCTCTACAATCATTCTGTTATTTGCATTTATGTATTTTATTCAATTATTATTATTATTATTTATTTAATTTATTTATCATTATTTTATTTTATATTTATATTTTTATTTTGGGGAAGGGGGGGATTGCTGGGGGGGGGGGGGATAAAGGGGGAATATTACTGTCTAAAAAGAAAAACATGAATCTGTAATACTGTATGAAGACAATTATACAATAAAATTATGAAAAAATACTATAAAATATACAGTATGCACAATACATCTGTTATAAAAATGAAGAAGATGTACAGGTGTGTGCATGAATGTGCAAAAGTGACTTTAAATATAAACATAATGAAAATCATAGCTAACTTTATTCGCTTTTTAAAAATGGAAAATAAATATTTATTAGATAGAAATTGTTACAGAAATGTGTTTTTTTTCTGTTATGTCTGTATTCGGACTTAAGGGGGCGATGTGCAGAAAACTCGTCCATGGATGTAAAACGGTCGTGTCTAAAAGGGAACCAGAAATTTGGAGCAACTCTCGCGAGATTATTAAGGTTAAGCATTAATCTCTAATAGTTAAAGTTAAGTGTTGACATGGAATGGTTAATGTTAGGCATTAATCTTAAATAGTTAAGTTTAGGCATTAACTTCGGATAGTTACGGTTAAGATAGGTCGTCGGGTAACGAGTCTCGCGAGTTTTCGCAATTTGCGGGTTACCTTCTACACACGACCATACAAACAGCGTCTTTTTCCGGTTTTAACGGAACGAGGAGCTCTCCTTTCCCCCCGTGCCGTCAGCGGACTACAACGTGTCCGACAAAATGGCACTATATAATTTCAAGAAGATTATGGTGGTTCCCACCGCAAAGGTACGTTTTATTCTTCGTCTTTATTGTTTTAAGCGGCTGTTTGTTTTATCCGTCTAACATCGAGCTTTAAGAGACAATTAGAAGATATAAAACAACAACATGGTGGAAAACACGTGCTGAGCATCAGCAGGTTTCTACCCAAGTATGTCCAAGTAGGCTACTTTATTACTTACAGTATCAGGAGAGGAACGGAGAAAAGGAGATAAATCAGCAAACTATTGAATCTGACAAGTATTAGGCGATAATGAGGCTTTCTCATCTAGTAAATGACACAGTTGACATTAAATATGTCCCGCACCAAACCCCGTTCGAAAATCTGCCAGTTTAAGACTCCTGTCTGTCCATTTAAATACCGTGTCGCTATTGGGAGCTGTAGTCACAAAAGTTAGTCTCTCTCGAGAAAAAGAGCTGCAATGTGTATTAATTGTATGCCGATTTATCAAGAGGACATTAGTTATTGGTGGACATAATACAAAACGTTGCTATAAGGTGTCTGCTTTTGCCGACAAGCGAATGTATATTAAACTGACACATTTGTTAATGCAGTTTGGCAGGACGCTCTGGGAAAAACAGTTTCCATGAGATTTTGATGGGTGGAAATATAGGAAAACGGCATATTTTTGTGGATAAATATCATGTAGCTGTTCCAGTGCATAATACAGTATTTATAGATATGAAGAACACGTGCTGAGCTGCTGTAAAGAGACAGCAGCAGGTTTCTATACAAGTATGTCCAAGTAGTCTACTTTATTACTTACAGTATCACAAGAGGAACAGAGAAAAAAAGAGATGAAACAGTTAACTATTGAATCTAACAAGTATTAGGTGATAATGAGGCTTTCTCATCTAGTAAATGAGACAGTTGACATTAAATATGTCCCGCACCAAACCCCGTTCGAAAATCTGCCAGTTTAAGACTCCTGTCTGTCCATTTAAATACCGTGTAGCTATTGGGAGCTGTAGTCACAAAAGTTAGTCTCCTCGAGAAAAAGAGCTGCGATTTGTATTAATTGTATGCCGAATTATCAAGAGGACATTAGTTATTGGTGGACATCATACAAAACGTTGCTATAAGGTGTCTGCTTTTGCCGACAAGCGAATGTATATTAAACTGACACATTTGTTAATGTAGTTTGGCAGGACGCTCTGGGAAAAACAGTTTCCATGAGATTTTGATGGGTGCAGATATACGAAAACGGCATGTTTTTGTGGATAAATATTATGTAGTTGTTCCAGTGCATGCTACAGTATTTATAGATATGAAAAACAAATAACAGACAGTAAATTTTGCAATGACCTAATATTTACAAGTTAAAACAGGTGAGGCCAAAGACATAACAGATGAGGCAAATAATTTAAACACAAACTTCTTTTAGAGAGAAAATACTCCTATGCTTTACCAAAAATAAAATGGTAATGATTATCTGGTATCTGATAAAGTGAATAATGTCACATCCCTTCACTAAAACCTTGCACACTGTTCCCCTCTCTGCAGGATTTCATCGACATCACTTTATCCAAAACACAAAGGAAGACGCCCACAGTGGTGCACAAGCACTACCAGATCCACCGCATCCGACATTTCTACATGCGAAAGGTGAAGTTCACCCAGCAGAGCTACCATGACCGCCTCTCGCAGATCCTCACCGACTTCCCCAAGCTCGACGTAAGTCAAGATGCTCTCCTCTTGTGTCCTTTAAGTAATCATTGTTTTACTTTGTGGTAATTTGATAATGTGCCGTTATCTTCCTTCAGGACATCCATCCATTCTACGCTGATCTGATGAATGTGTTGTATGACAAAGACCATTATAAGTTGGCCTTGGGACAGATAAACATCGCCAAGAATCTGATCGACAAGTAAGTTTGTTGTGCTTATTGTCTTGCATGTTGTTGTTCATTGCTGTGGTTGACTGTAACATTTACTGTGGTTTGTCTTTTAGTTTTCCTTTTTCAGTTCATGCTATCTATCCAGTTAATTTTCTAATGAACCTTAAAGCAATGCAAAATAGTTGGTCCAAAAATGTGTAATATATGTGAAAAAATCAGTGAAAAATGTGTGAAAACTGTCTACAAATATCTGAAAATTTCAGAAAATTATTAGTAAAATAAGTGAAAAAATTGTGAAAAATGTCTGAAAAAATTTGAAAAAAAATATCAAAAAATGTCCGAAAATTATTAGTAAAATATTTGAAAAATATAAGTGAAATTATCAGAATTTTTTTTTTAAGTATGTGAAAATTGTCAGAAAGTTATTAGTAAAATTTGTTAAAAAAAGGTTAAAGTTAAGCCATTAAATGCTTATTGAGGGATTTTGGGGTTCAGTGATACACACAAAAATACATCAATCAAGATCTAATACATAATCATAATAATTATAAAAGAGAAGGAAACAACAGCAATTCAACATAACCCAGAAACAGATAAAAGACAGGTTTGTAACTGCCTTTTTTCCAACCCTCCAGTGTTGCCAAAGACTATGTGCGTCTGATGAAGTATGGCGATTCTCTCTACCGGTGTAAACAGCTGAAGAGAGCTGCTCTGGGTCGTATGTGCACCATCCTGAAACGACAGAAGTCAAGTCTGGAGTATCTGGAACAAGGTAACGGTGTCCGTTACAGAGGCGAAAAATTAAAATAATTTTTTTGATAAGTGAAAATGACTAATCTCGCTGTCGTCCCCCTTCAACAGTGCGTCAGCATCTGTCCCGTTTGCCAAGCATTGACCCCAACACGAGGACCCTGCTACTGTGCGGCTACCCCAACGTTGGCAAGTCCAGTTTCATCAACAAGGTAAGCGTAAGAGCTGAGCATGAGTCAGACTTGTACCCTTCATTGGTTTCAGGGTGTTTCAGTCCCTGGACGTTTTGAGTAAAGTTAACATGCTGTAAATGGTCTTCCTCGCCAGGTGACCAGAGCTGATGTCGATGTCCAGCCCTACGCTTTCACCACCAAGTCTCTGTTTGTGGGTCACATGGACTACAGATACCTCCGCTGGCAGGTAAGACGCCGCAGCTCTTACTCTTACACATCACTCATGGTTTATTTTCTCCTTCACATACATGTTCTTTAGCTACAGATGTGTTCTAACTCGGGCTACATGAACTGTAGATGCAGTGACAAAGTATTTGGGCAGTGACACACATTTTCATTGTGTTGACTCTGAAGTATGATATTTAAATCAATTTAAATATACTGTGTTTACATCCCTATCAGATGAACGGTGTACAACCATTTCCTAAACATACAGACACGTTTTTCAGGGTTTTTTGTGTGTTTATGCCAAATATGAAAATAATGACATGTATTATTGTTTCATAATATGAAGGTATATCAACACGGCCGTTTTTGAATTATATTTTTTACATATTTGACTAAGAATATTGGACATCTTTCGATATGTTTTCGGACATTTTTTCACACATTTTGCAAATAATTTTCGGATATTTTCACTTACACGTTTCACATTTTACTAATAATTTTTGGACATTATAGGATATTTTTCCCTTTTTTTTCTAATTTTTGGACATTTTTCGGATATTTTTTACTTGTATGTTTCATATATTTTACTAATAATTTTTGGACATTTTTTGGATATTTTTGCGCATTTTTTCAGACATTTTTTCAGATATATTTCAAATTTTTTTCCTGAAATTTTTTCAGACATTTTTCACTAATTTCTTTCACATTTTAATAATTATTTTCAGAATTTTTCACATATATTTCACATATTTGTAGGACAGTTTTCACAAATTTTTCTGAAATGTTTCACTAATTTCCCACAATTTTAACTAATTTTTGGACACTTCTCTAATGTTTTTCTATTGTGTTGATGCTAAAAGTTTTCAGAAGGTTTTATGGTCTTAAATACAGTCTTAAAGCCATTATTGCCATATCAGAGGTCTTATTATAGATTCACACACTATAATTCCATTATTCATTCAAAACCTTTTATTGAAGCCTCAATTCATTGAGTTTTCCCTCATTTACACTGATGTTTAGAAATACAGAGTTAAACAAATCAAAACAAAAGAGGACAATACTCAGTGAAAACAATTGCACATGGAGGTGAAGTAGTTTGAGATCATTATAAAGGTGTTAAACCTGCAGAAATCCACGTTTCCCTTATTATTCCACACTCCACCCCGGTCATTCTTATGCCTACTCTGTGTGTGTGTGTGTAGGTGGTGGACACCCCCGGTATCCTGGACCACCCTCTGGAGGACAGGAACACCATCGAGATGCAGGCCATCACGGCTCTGGCTCACCTGCGAGCGGCGGTTCTTTACGTCATGGACGTATCAGAGCAGTGCGGCCACAACCTGCAGGAACAGCTGGAGCTCTTTAACAGCATCCGACCCCTGTTCGCCAACAAGGTCAGGCTTTTACGATGTTACAGCTGATTACTCATCATGTGAAGTAATGATGTCAGAAAAAAAACTGCAAAATCCTTGTACCCAATTTTCTTCCTATTCACGTCTGAAACGACGGATATGTGAAACATGTCAGCTTTTTCTGGATGGAGCTCCTCTTAATGTGGGGCAGTGGTGGCCTCCAAGTGCAGAGGTGCACCTAGTTTGCAAGGATGCACAAATACATTTTGCTGTTCCACTACAGCTCCTACAGGCTGCTGTAAAGATATATTTTTATTTTATAATGAATAAATAAAAATAGAAATATGAGCAGCAGTCATTTCATGACAGTTATGACATCAGAAATGTCTTCAGGTCTTACACCAGGCTGCAGGAAATGCTTTGTCATATAAGACCATCTTTTTCCCTGCATGGAATTATTTTATCACGGTGATTTTGCTGCATCAGTTTAATGTGTTTCTTGAGATGCCACACATCAGAGCACTAGCTCCTGTCTACCATATTGTAAACATGGAAGCATAGTAAGTGCAAACTTTGCAAACTTAACCTTTTTCCGAATTAGAACCCTCAATACCCAACCTTGGATGTAACAATACCAACCGCACAATTTAATTTGAGCAAAAGAGGTGAATTTCTGTTAGTGGAAAGTATCCTGTATATTTAGCAGGTCTCTCTGAGGATAAATAAAAGATGAAAAAGTTTGACAGTGTAATACGTGAAGTAATGCTGGTGTCTCGCTCCCCGCAGCCTCTCATCGTTGTGGCCAACAAGTGTGACGTGAAGAAGATCAATGAGCTGTCTGAGGAGGACCAGGTGGGTGATTTACAGTTTGATCTGTCTAAAGTGTCTCTGGTGGACGAGGTGAACCAGAAATTAACTTGTAGGAGAGTATATTGCAAAGCTGATTCTTAACACTAAGAACTGCTTGTTTGTTGTAGTGAAATCTAAATATTAAACAGACTGTTTGTTAGCTTTCTTACAATAAACACGAGTGTTAAAGGTACGACAGCATATTAGGGTCATTGTAGGGCAAAAAAATAATAACGGATATATTCAGAGAGAACAAAATTGAGATTAAAGTTGTAAATTTTTCTACATATTTTACAAATAATCTTCTGATATTTTTCACATATTTTACTAATAATGACATTATGACATTTTTCGGATATTTCTTACATTTTTTCAGACATCTTTCACTATTATTTTTACATTTTACTAATTTTCGGATATTTTTCACCTATATGTTTCATATATTTTGCTAATTTTTGGATATTTTTTACATTTCTTTTCGGAAATGTTTCTGTAGTTTTTTCCCCACATATTTGACCAATAATGTTTTGATATTTTTCACATATTTGTAGGACAGTTTTCATACATTTTTCACAATTTTTCACAATTTTTTTCACATATTTAGTAACTTTTTGGACATTTCTTCTGATGTTTTTCAATTGTTTTGATGCAAATGTTTTCAGAAGGTTTTGTGGTCATTATTACCATATCAGAGGTCTTAAGCAGATTTGTTTATTAGCTTTTTAACTTTCTTACAATAAGCTCAAGAGTTAAGGTTAAAGGTACGGCGGCATATAAAGGCCATTGTAGGTAAAAAAAAAAAAAAAAAATTATGGAGCTGGGGAAGGGGGTAATATTCTAAGAAAGAAAACTTTCGAGATAAATGAGGGTGATCCAACCTTGCAACATGAAGCGATGTGGTTCCTTGACAAAAAAAACCCACAGTATTGCACTCCACTATTTTTCCATGTTTTTTTTCTTGTAAATTTGTGATATTATCCCCCGCCTCTGTAATTTTTTTTTTTTTTTTTTAACCTACAATGGCCCTAATACGCCGTGGTGTAAAGGTTTATCTTTTTGACTGTTGTCTTCTCGCTTTCAGAAAATCTTTGCAGATTTCTCTACTGAGGGAATCTCTGTGATTGAGACCAGCACCCTGACCGAGGAGGGAGTCATGGAAGTTAAAACTGAGGTGAGCTTCAGCCTCGTGAGTCCTGGAGGTGTTGAGGAACAGAGTGTTGTATTGTTGCTGTGAGCGAGCGCGTTGTGCTTCATGCTTCTTCTGTGTGTTTGTCAGGCCTGCGACCGGCTCCTCTCCCATCGCGTCGACACCAAGATGAAGGGCAAGAAGGTCCACGACGTTCTCAACCGGCTCCACCTGGCCATGCCCGCCAAGAGAGACGAGAAGGTAAAAACAGTCGCTGACTCGATCAGAAGTCAACGCAAATTACGTCCTCTCATTTGTATCTGATATGAAGCCTGTCGTTTCCAGGTGAGGCCTCCGTTCATCCCAGAAGGAGCCTTGACGCGCAAGAAGGCGATGCAGGTCGACACACCCAAACGCAAAACGGTACGTCCTGTGTTCACGTCAGACAACGGGGCTTTCATTACGATGAGATGTGACACCCCTAACAGCTCTCTGTGTATAATAAAACATTTTACTGTTCATCTCGCAGGAGAGAGACCTGGAGGTGGAGCTTGGCGATGACTACATTCTGGATCTACAGAGTAAGAAGACTTTTCATTTCAACACTGTGAATTTGTAGAAACGCTTACACCTGCAATGCTGATATCATTTTTATTTGTGTTACTTTTAAAGAATACTGGGATCTGATGAACGAGGAAGAGAAGCAGGATAAGATCCCTGAGGTGTGGGAGGGCCACAACATTGCAGATTACATTGATCCTGAAATCATGAAGGTGAGTCTCTGCAGAGTTAAGTGGAAAACTGCCTCTTGGAAGACTGTAATTAAAACTAAATGCAGCTGTCTGCAGTGACAGAAGGTTCCTGGGTGCGGTAGCAGTTTTCAAACTTTTAAATAAAACTTATTTCATATTAGCATCTGGAACCAGAGAGCGGCTGGCAAACAAGTTACTGGTTCATTTAGAATATTATCGGTCGCACCCAGCAGTTTCTACAAAACTGTATTTTAGCGTTAAGTAGGGCTGTCAAAATGAATGCCATAATATCATGTCAATGCAAATGGGTTTTAACGCCACTAATTTCTTTAACGCATAAACACAACTTGGCCATTTACATTCACATATCTGGAGGTCAGAGGTCAAGGGACCCCTTTTTGAAAATGGCCTTGCCAGTTTTTCCTCGGCAAAATTTAGCACAAGTTTGGAGCGTTATTTAACCTCCTTCACGACAAGCTAGTATGACATGGTTGCTACCAATGGATTCGTTAGGTTTTCTAGTTTCATATGATGCCAGTATCTTCACTCTAGCTTTAAAACTGAGCCTCTACAACCTAAAAATCACGAGTTGCATTAAAGAAATTAGTGGCGTTAAAATGAATTTTTGTTAACGCATTATTATAGTGTTAACTTTGACAGTGGAAAGGAAAGGATTAATATGTCTTTTTTCTAAACGTCTTGATTTCCTGTCTCGCAGAAACTGGAGCAGCTGGAGAAGGAGGAGGAGCTGAAGGAGAAAGCCGGGGAGTACGACTCTGATGACGAGAGCGAGGACGAAGAGATGCAGGAGATCCGCGTCCTGGCCAAACAGATCCGCGAGAAGAAGTTCCGCATGATCGTGGAGTCCAAAGAGAAGGACGTGCACGGGCCTCGCATGCCCAGGACCACCACCAAGGTGAGGATACCGTTAATACGTCGGGTCTGCTGCTGACAGAGGTATCAGAGAGAGAATTTAAACCTACAGTATGAGGAATATAACTGAGACATTACTCACATTAAGACTACAGAGGTCTCCTTTCTAAGGGCCCTTTCACACCAACTTTGTTAGGTCCAGACTTTTGGACTTTTCAGTTTGATCCGAACCAAAATTACAGGTGTGAAACCTCCCTGGACCAAACAGCTGAACCTTGGTCCGACGCAAAGAGGTGGTCCGGATCAGACCGAACCATGTTTCAGTTCATTTCTAGTGTGTGAAGGTTTTTTTGGATGGTTTGGACAGAAAATTTTATAGGAAGTTCTGGTAAGCTGTCATCAGAAAGAGGAACAACGCAACAAAGCAAAATGAGCTGCGGTAGCACATGGCGGGATGAGGAGACCAAATGTTTACCTGGCATTTGGTCCGACGACTTTACAAAGAGTCTGTTGGAAAGAAACTCACAAAAGCTCTGACACTTATCACTTATTTTCGGAGAGGATGAAAGAGAGAGGATACGAGAGGATGGCTATATGGCAGACGCGGCTGTCGTAGGTGATGACGACAGGATGTATGTTATGTGGAGTTAGTAGAACGCAATAATCATACTCTGGTGCGGACCAAAACAAACGGTCCGAGACCGCTTGCAAGAGATGGTATCGGACCGTTTCTAAGCGAACCAAAACACAGGCTGCCTGGCATTTTGTTGAGATGGACACAGACAGACATACAGAATCTGATAAAGTCCACAAAAATAGTGATGTGTATAAAGTAGGTCTTTCCAAGTTATTGCTATAATAACTCGTTAATGAAAATTAGTTTTAACGCCACTAATTTCTTTAACGCATTAACGCAGCTTGAGATTTTTAGGCTGTAGCGGGCTCACTTTTAAAGCTAAAGTGAAAGTCGTGTAGTGTGAACGAGCTAATCGTGCTTTTGTTTTATGAAATAATTAGTTTCCCTTTTGTAATATTTGACTAACCTCTGTCTACCACTGTTTGTGTGTTTGTTTTTATGTACAGGTTGAAAGAAAGAAGCTAGAGAAGGAGATGGGTGACCTCGGTCTGGACATGAACGACAAGGACGATGTAAGTTCTTCCTTCAGATCAGAACTTTGACTCTATAATACGATATAATCAAATTAATCATGTGGGACTTTGTCTTATTTCATAATTTTAAGTGAAAATATTACTTATTGCATCTTTTTAGAAAGTTTAGAATTTAAACAAAGTACTCTGTTAATACAGTTATGATGACAGTATAAATAAATGACTCGATAAATAAATAAATGTCATTAAATGCAGCAAAAATAATATAAACAAATAATGTTGCCCTTAATTAATTGATCAAATGTGACGTAAATTTATATTTCTTTTTTAATTTGCCTCTTTATTTATCTTTGTATTAATTCCCTTATTTATTCTTCTGTTTAATTTTCCCTTTAATTTATTAATTTATTTATTTTTATCAATTTTATTTTTGCATTTATAATTTATTTATATTTCTTTATTTTTTCATTTAGTATTTATTTATTTTATATATTTTTAAATGTGTATTTATTTATGTATTTATTCATTTCTGCACGATTTACCTTCGCATTTCACCCCTTATTTATTTTTTATATAAATATATAAAAAATTAATTCAAAAATAAACAAATAAATGGAAATATAGTTAAATAAATTATAAAAATAAGTACATAAATAATTAAAAGGGAAAATTAAACAGAGTAAATTAATAAGGGAATTAATACAAAGATAAATAAATAAAGAAGCTAATTAAAACAGAAATATAAATTTATGTCAACATTTATTTTTAATATTTTTGCTACATTTAATGAAATGTATTTATTTATTGAGTCATTCATTTATTTATTCATATATTTCTGATTTTGTCATGTTACGTTCTCCGTATGTGAATGCCTGAAACCTGCTACAGAAATAGTTGTTCCCACACATAGTGGATTCATAAGTATGTTCCTCTTGTGCTTTCAGAGCCACTACGCACAACAGGCCCGGCGGTCCCGAAGCGTCACCAAGAAACGTAAGCGTGAAGTTTCAGCACCTCCGACCTCCAAAACCCGCAGCCAGAGCGCCTCCCGCCCACCGCGAGACCAGTCTGGTATACGAGATCCAAAGGTACGTGACGTGTTTTTGCAGCAGAAAGCTAAGACTTCTGTCTTTTGCATCATTACATTGTACGCTTGTGATGACGACATCATGTTGCGTTACATATGGAACATAACGAAACTACAAAAACACCTTTGCATTAAATCTGCTGATAAAAATGAGCATATCTCAGAGTCTAAAAAATGTGCATAGTTCTAATAACTTGCGAAGGGTTAAGAAATATTTTGTCCATGTTTCTACATTTAGAAATCTTTTTTATCAATATGTTTTGTGTGTTTATTTAGAAACATTTTATGAAAAAACATGCACAATTTTTGTATGTTTTTTTTTATTTGACACAAATTCAACTCTTGAAATCTATAATATGATATATAATTAAATTAATCGTATATCAAATATTACAGCTTTCTAGAAAGTGTTGAATTTCAACAGAGTACTCTGTTAATACAGTTATGACTACAGTATTAATTGGGCATTGTGATTCTGCAGTGGTCAAGACTCCTATCCTGTCGTTCTTCAAAATCTGAAAATAGAAAGAATTAAAACATTTTACAACATGTGGGGGAAAACTCACTGGTTCTGAAAGTTAATTTGAAGAGAACTCACGTCAGTGTCTTTGTTTGTTCCTCAGATGGCAAAGAAGGCAAAGAAGATGATGAAGAACTCCCAGAAAGACATGAACCGCGAAGGCAAGAAGGGAGAGGCAGACCGACACGTGTTTGACCTCAAACCCAAACACCTCTTTGCCGGGAAGAGGAAGTCCGGCACCCACGACTACAGATAAAACTGCATATTCTGGACTGTTGAGACCTGGACACTCTTATGGAAAAGAGAGGCTTCTGTGTGGAGATCAGTGTCTTCATTCTGTATATTTCCCCAGCAGTAAAAAAGAGAAACATGAAATATATTTCCCTTTTCAAGAGAGGAAACTCTGGTCATTTCATATTTTTGTGACATAGGCGTGTCATCCTTGAGGATGGTGGCGCCATAGAAGACTGTAAAGCTGCTGGGGAAATGCACCCTACCCATTTAAATGATTAATTATTATAATAACAGTGTCTTATTAAATGTCAGCTGTCAAAGGTTTGCTCACAAGAGTAAAACTGTAAAGATCTCAGAACTATATGGAAAAGCTGAGACTCAGAACCCAGTTGTGTAATGTCACATTTTGTTACTGCAGTTGCCATGATCAAAAACTTACAAATATAAATGTTATTCAGTTGTGTAAAACTGATTTGTATTCAAGTTTTTCTCTTGGCAATTCACAGTTAAGTGAACTTTTATGCCATACAGCTTGTACGTGGCTCAGGAAATGCTGGGTTTACTTTGGATAAAGTGATGATGATAACTCCCTTTGATAGATATTAATGAACAAGTGAATTTAATAAAAACACACTTGAAGTAAACTGCAGTCTGTCATGTTGTTTTACACACATTCCTCTATATAGTGTGCTTTTATTTTGAAAACCAGAGGTCATGCACGGAATTTACCTTCACCTTTATCATACCTGTATTGAGCTGGAAATGTTGGTTATTTGACTTTTGTCGTTGGCGTCTTGTTCTTTCACACAGAGATAGCGACCAGATCAAAACCCATTTGGATTTTTAACAATTTAAGCGTTTCCTTGCTTCTGTCAAATATACCCACGTGATAAAACACGAGTTAACACGTTTTACAAGCCGTCAACAGCGACTCTTTAATTCGGCATGTGTTTTATTTAGTAAGAAGCCTTCTAGCAACTCATAATGTAATCATTTCAATGTGATAAAAAGCTCATAATGTAATAATCAGCACATGAGAAAGCCACGAGCGAATAACAACAGTTTTGTGCATAATGTGATGAGTTATTACATTATAAGAACTTTATTACATTTTAAACTAAGCAAAAAACGTTTTCAAAATTCAGTCCAGTTTCATTTGCCAAGTATTTAATACTCTTATCAACATGGGAGTGGGCAAGTATGCTGCATTATGCAAATATATGTATATATATATTATTGGAAATCAATTTCAAATCAACAACACAAAACAATGACAGATATTGTGCATAAACCCTCACAGGTACTGCATTTAGCATAAAACAATATGCTCAAATTATAACATGTCAAACTGCAGCCCAACAGGCAACAACAGCTGTCAGTGTGTCAGTGTGCTGACTTGACTATGACTTGCCCCCAAACTGCATGTGATTATCATAAAGTGGGCATGTCTGTAAATACATATAAATAAACAACTATATATATACATACATACATACACACACACACACACACACACCTGTTTGTGTCATAATTTGTATATAGTTACACATTTATATATATATTTGTTTTTATCACCTTGTTGTACCATTTTTCCACTTTATTATTATTGATATGTTCTGTGATGTTCTGTTTTAACAGTTACCATATATTCACTTTATTTATCTTTTTTTATTGTCTTGGGAAGCACTTTGTAACATCTCTTTTTAAAAGTGCTATATAAATAAATTCATTATTAGTATTAGTATTAGTATTAGTATTTCCTGTTATTTCATAATTTGAAGCGCTTTGGTAAGTTTATAATAAATATATATCTTATCTTATCTTATCTTATCTTATTATTAGTAGTAATAGTATTATTATTATTATTTCCTATTTCCTAATTTGAATATTTATATATATATTTGATATTATTATTATTATTATTATTATTATTATTATTATTATTATTATTATCATTATTATTATCATTATTATTATTATTATTATTATTATTAGTTGTAGTATTAGTATTAGTATAAGTATTATTATTATTATCATTATTATTATTATTATTATTATTATTATTAGTAGTAGTAGTAGTAGTAGTAGTAGTAGTTGTATTATTATTATTATTATTATTATTAGTAGTAGTAGTAGTAGTAGTAGTAGTAGTAGTAGTAGTATTAGTAGTAGTAGTAGTAGTATTTCCTAATTTGAAGCGCTTTGGTAAGTTCTTAATAAGCCGAATTCAGAGGAAGACGCCATTTAAAAGTAAGTTAATTGTTTCAAATGCTGTCATGTAATAACCATGGTTAAAACACCCAAGAAAACAAGAAACTAACCATTTGTGAATGGACTATGGTCTTCTACGCTGTCTTCAATCGTCTTTTATTGTGAAAAACCCCGGGGCCGGAATTGGCTTCGTTATGTGTCGTGACGTCACTTAACGGATCTCAGTCAACTGTCAACACGGTTCTCTGGACTAAACCTGCTGCTGCTGCTGCTTTCTCACACCTTGAAGAACATGTTAGAAACGACGACACATCCCACAATATCCCGGAATAAAACTGTGTGTGTGTAGACTTTCTGGTGAGTAGTATCTCCGTGTTTTTATTGGGCTGGTTGTGTTGACCGTTAGCCTGTTAGCCTGCTAGCTAACGGAGGATGATAACGGTCGCTCTGCTCTGCTGAGCTGAACGCTTTGTAACGCGGTGTAACGCGGTGTAACGCGGTGTAACGGTGTGTAACGGTGTGTAACGCGGTGTAACGGTGTGTAACGCGGTGTAACGCTTTGTAACGCGGTGTAACGCGGTGTAACGCTTTGTAACGCGGTGTAACGGTGTGTAACGCGGTGTAACGCTTTGTAACGCGGTGTAACGCGGTGTAACGCTTTGTAACGCGGTGTAACGCGGTGTAACGGTGTGTAACGCGGTGTAACGGTGTGTAACGCGGTGTAACGGTGTGTAACGCTGTTTAACGGTGTGTAACGCGGTGTAACGGTGTTTAACGCTGTCTAACGGTGTGAAACCTGCTAGCTAACGGAGGATAATAACGGTCGCTCTGCTCTGCTGAGCTGAACGCATTGTAACGCGGTGTAACGGTGTGTAACGCTTTGTAACGCGGTGTAACGCGGTGTAACGTGTGTAACGCTGTTTAACGGTGTATAACGCTGTTTAACGGTGTGTAACGCTGTGTAACGCGGTGTAACGGTGTTTAACGCTGTCTAACGGTGTGAAACGGTGTTTAACGCTGTGTAACGGTGTTTAACGGTGTTTAACGGTGTGTAACGCTGTGTAACGGTGTTTAACGGTGTTTAACGGTGTGTAACGCTGTGTAACGCTGTGTAACGCTGTGTAACGGTGTGTAACGGTGTGTAACGGTGTTTAACGGTGTGTAACGGTGTGTAACGGTGTTTAACGGTGTGTAACGCGGTGTAACGCGGTGTAACGGTGTGTAACGCGGTGTAACGCTTTGTAACGCGGTGTAACGCTTTGTAACGCGGTGTAACGCGGTGTAACGCTTTGTAACGCGGTGTAACGCGGTGTAACGGTGTTTAACGCTGTCTAACGGTGTGAAACCTGCTAGCTAACGGAGGATAATAACGGTCGCTCTGCTCTGCTGAGCTGAACGCTTTGTAACGCGGTGTAACGGTGTGTAACGCTGTTTAACGGTGTGTAACGCTGTGTAACGCGGTGTAACGGTGTTTAACGGTGTGTAACGGTGTTTAACGGTGTGTAACGCTGTGTAATGCTGTGTAACGGTGTGTAACGGTGTTTAACGGTGTGTAACGCTGTGAAACGGTGTTTAACGGTGTGTAACGCTGTGTAACGGTGTTTAACGGTGTGTAACGGTGTTTAACGCTGTGTAACGCTGTGTAACGCTGTGTAACGGTGTGTAACGCTGTGTAACGGTGTTTAACGGTGTTTAACGCTGTGTAACGGTGTGTAACGCTGTGTAACGCTGTGTAACGCTGTGTAACGGTGTTTAACGGTGTGTAACGGTGTTTAACGGTGTTTAACGGTGCAGCTGTAATACGAATAACATTGTCTCTACACTTGTTCACCTTCACGTACTGTCAGGGGATTGTATTCACTCCTCAGGTTTTGTATTTTTCCTCCAAATGTGCAGCAATTCAATGGAGCCTAAATGTTTTTCTTCATTGCCCTCAGACAGCAGGAGGAACTGACTACCAGCTTTAGTTAGTTAGGTGTCTGACAGCTAAACAGCACATAGAGACACGTAGAGACTTTTAACAGATACAGTAATGATCTTTCTTGTCTGTGCAATATTAATACACTGAATGTGAATACATTTCTGTGCAATATATCCTTGATGCAATATACATACATCAAGTGCAACTACCTTTGTTTACATTTTATTTATTACATATACCTTACCTATTTTACAAGTGCAACTACCTCTGTTTACATTACATCTATTTTTATATTTTATACTTCTAGTGTAACACTTCTGTTTATATTTATTTATTACATCTATTTAACCTATTTTACAAGTGCAATTACCTTTGTTTACATTACATCTATTTTTATATTTTATACTTCTAGTGTAACACTTCTGTTTATATTTATTTATTACATATATTTTACCTATTTTGTAGGTGCAATTACCTCTGTTTACATTACATCTATTTTACCTATTTTATACTTCTAGTGTAACACTTCTGTTTATATTTATTTATTACATATATTTTACCTATTTTGTAGGTGCAATTACCTCTGTTTACATTACATCTATTTTACCTATTTTATACTTCTAGTGTAACACTTCTGTTTATATTTATTTATTACATATATTTTACCTATTTTGTAGGTGCAATTACCTCTGTTTACATTACATCTATTTTTTATATTTTCTACTTCTAGTGTAACACTTCTGTTTATATTTATTTATTACATATATTTTACCTATTTTACAAGTGCAATTACCTCTGTTTACATTACATCTATTTTTTATATTTTATACTTCTAGTGTAACACTTGTTTATATTTATTTATTACATCTACTTTACCTGTTTTATTTGCTTTATAACTGCGTGTGTGTTTGACCTGTTATATGTTTTATCTGCCTCATTTAGTCTTGTCAAGTATTTGTTTTAAAGCACTGACCAGAAGTGGCAAACTTTGAATCTCGTTGTATTTAATACAATGACAATAAAGCTTTCTATTCTATTATATTCTATTGGTTAAAAAAGGCTGGCTGATGATAGAAAGAAAACCACCTGAATCATGTGTCCAGAGACCGTCTTATGTCTCCTCAAGGGCAAAAGATTTGTGACAGCTGGAGCCAGGCTTATGTTGTGTCATAACTAAACTGTGATATATGAGCATCCACAACAATGACTCCCTCCATCCTGATACTCTGATGAGCTGAGTCCTGTGTGCAGGGAATGGAATTAGCACCTGCCACCTGCCAAATACACGGTAAATGTTGTTTTTCTTCATTGCCCTCAGACAGCAAGAGGAACTAACTACCAGCCTTAGTTAGTTGTGTGTCTGACAGCTAAACAAGGCAGTCTCTTTATTCAGCACAAAGAGACTTTTAACAGAAGCAGTAATGTTATTTCTTTACTGGTTAAAAAAGGCTGGCTGGTGGTAGAAAGAAAATCCCCTGATTCATGTGTCCAGAGACCTTCTTATGTCAACTCAAGGACATAAGATTAGTGACAGCTGGAGCCAGGCTTATGTTGTGTCATAACTAAACTGTGATATATGAGCATCCAAAAAAATTACTCTCTCCATCCTGATACTCTGATGAGCTGAGTCCTGTGTGTCATTGTAATAAGAGATTTACAGTCCTTTTAACAGGTATTATGATACATACATATTATAGTATGACAACTTACAACCTACAGGCTTTTTTTGTTAAATAATTATTTAACTCCAGTTACTAGGGATGCACAGATACCAATGATTAAAATAACAATTTGGCCTAAACAGATGTTTATTTTGTTTTTACTGTGCCCCTTTTGTGCCAGGGAAACAAAGACCTCTTCATTATATAAATAAATAAAAAACAACTGAGCTGTTTTAAAGTCATTCAGCATTTCATTACACTGTCTTTGAATGAAACGACCTTTAATAGAACCTTCCTTCCCATGAAAAATATTTATTTCTTTTAAAGGTCCCATATCGTGCTCATTTTCAGGTTCATACTTGTATTTTGTGTTTCTACTAGAACATGTTTACATGCTGTAATGTTCAAAAAAACTTTATTTTCCTCATACTGTCTGCCTGAATATGCCGGTATTTACCCTCTGTCTGAAACTGAGCTCTTTTAAAGCCATTCAGCATTTCATTACACTGTCTTTGAATGAAACAAACTTTAATATAACCTTCCTTCCCATGAAAAATATTTATTTCTTTTAAATAACTGCTTCAAAAGCCTTTTAGCTGCTCTACAACTCACCTACTCAATAAGAACAGTGTTTCAGTACTTCAGTACAACTCTTAAAAATATATTTGTTTTGTGAAACATAAATGTAAATGTAAAAACCATTAGAAACATGAGCAGTGTTTCTCACACGTAGACTGTACCTTGGGTGGGCCGTCCATATATTAACGGAATAACAGTATATTTTAGGGCTCAAAGCTTCAAAGCGTTGCCATGGTATTCATCCTCCAAATCACTATTCGAATGCTTCGTTATTTATTTACTTTTATTTTATATATATATATATAAGTATGTATCCAAAATAGGCAATGATAGTAATCTGAATATTTTGGGTTTTTTGGCAGTTGGTTGAACAAAACAAGACATCTGATGCAACACCTTGAGCTCTGAAATTGTCTGGCATTTTATAGACCAAACAATTAATCTATTAATTAAAAGAATAAATAAAGATAATCGTTAGTTGCATCCTTAAGTTGAATATCTTTAATTTGGATTGTGTGTTGGTTAAAACAAGCTATTTGAAGATGTTAACATGGGCTCTACGAACTTATCGTGGTTGTTCACTGAAAATAATGATTTATTGCTGCCGTATTAAAACATTTAAATGCCTATTTAAAATGTCAGTCCAATGTGATGAATATTAACTAGATTTGGTAGAGGTGTTTTGTTGCCATATAGCTGAACATTTCAGCCCTCTCCAGCAAAAATATAGGAAGAAAAAGGTTCTGATATTGTTCCACACGTCTCAGTTTCTGTTCCAGTAATCACTCATGTTTCACCTTAAGGTACCCACTCTGCTTCACACTCATTCGCTTTGTCATCTCACACATTCACACGAGGAAGCTGCCAAATACAACCACTGCCAAGTGCAACACAGCCGTCTTTATGTTTTCCACTGAGTGTAGTTTTCAAGTGAAGGACTCACACCCAGATTATTTCCACCAGGATTTGTTCTCTTGCCCGTTGGTCACCTTCTTTCCTGTGATTTTGTGCTTTCAGACTGGTTACATCAGCTTTGAAAGGAGGGATGCCGGTGGAGAGTGGGAGCAGTGCCGCCGCCCGCCAGGCCAAGCAGAAGAGGAAGTCCCACAGCCTGTCCATCCGCAGGACCAACAGCACCGAGCAGGAGCGCTCCGGCCTGCAGAGAGACATGCTGGAGGGACAGGTGACCATTTACACAACTAAAAATACACAAAAAAACTAGTATTTAAAAGTCTAAATGTCTAGGTAACAACCACTAGAATCACCACCCGGAACTTCCAGCTGCTCCTCTGGAAGTGTCAAACGACACTCCTGTTTGCCATCATTAGCTTGCTGTGCTGCCGTTGCTGTTGGCACCCGTAAGCACTCTTGTGGTAAGCCTAAGCCAATTAGGTTTTGATGCCACCATTTAGAGGGCACATAATGGTTTATATTGTTGTCGGCTTAAGCGTGCTACAATTACAACACGAATGCCGTGAGGTTATTTTAACTTGGTGGTTAAAGCAGATGGATTCAGAAGAGGCTTTGCACTTTGCTCAGGTGGATCGGTTAGATCGGTGGTGCTTGTTCCTGGTTCTCTGGAATGAGAGCCATGCTGGTTTCAATCTGGCTTGCTAATAAGGAACTGAATGTCTCCTGGGATGCTGGGTAAACACAGTGACCTGGAGTTGATGATCTGAAACCAAGAAGAAGAAAAAAAAGGTAGTGAGAGCCACTGAATCAAAGACTGGCTATATTCCACTTATTTATATTATTTAGTTTAAGCTTGGTGAATTTTTATCATAGACTTTATATAAAGATGGATGACGCGTCTCCACTTCCTCCCACCATACAGAGGTAAAGCCAAAACATCCCGGACACGGGAGCTGCCATCTTGAGATTTTGACGTTATTTGGAGCCAGAGTCTGCGTAGTAATGATCGGGTGGTGGAGCCGCGTTATCGAGGTCACCCACCCAAACCAATCACAAACTGCTGCTTGTCAGCTAGAGAGACTCAAAGCTGCCAGTCATGACGTCTCACCCTCTTTTTTATAGTATCAAATAACTAATGAAAACCAAATTTATCAGGGAAATGAACACTTGAACATACATCAGTGTGATAAAATACCTAAAATGAATGAAACCATCTTTGGGAAACGCCACTTTTGTGTGTGTCGTCTTTCTATTTCCGTTTTTTCACAGTCTGATACTTCAACAGTTTTACGACAAACTGTGACTTTTCTTGACTTGCAAAATTATGTTTTAAATTGATAAACATCATAATGTGTGACTCATGGCACAATTCAAACGGAATCAAAAAAATATTTGTGCCTCTACGTTGACTACCGTTCATATTTTTTCAGAAATAAGGTCCCATGGGATCCAACGGAAGGGGCTTTTCACCTGTAAATTTGTACGTCCTGAACACTACTGAGGTTGCCAACGTTGACCCCTCAGGTCCTCCACAGAAGACATTATTCTCTGTTTTCTAAGGCTCCGTAGTACTCTGCAAGTAAACTGAGCTTCATGTGTAAAATTGGTGGCGTGATCCTTTATTGTTATAAGATAAACCAAAAGAGAGGTTCAAAAATCCTGGCACACCCCCCTGTGATCTGTGATCTTTGGCCAGTTGCAAGAAGCTGTTTCTAACCAAACGAGATGCAACAGTGTAATCTCTTCCTCATGACTTTTTGTTTTGTCACTCTGGTCCCTTTTGGTCCCAGTCCTCTGATAATCTGGAGTCCCTCATCAGAATGGAGGTAAGTTTCAGGTGTCTAGTGTTTCAGACAGTAGTGTATCTCCCAAAATAGTTTTAGAGCTAGCTTTACTGGTGTAGTTTAGGTTTGATTAGTATTTAGAGGAGGTGGTTCTGAGAGTGATTGCTCTGTTTCGAATCAGTATATCCTTTCCCCTTTTTTAAAATGTGATTTTCCTGCAACATTTAGGATTCAATCACACTAACAGCAGGTTTTCTTTTTCTAAAGTGAAAGATTAGACTTGATTGTATTTTGTATTTAGTGCAGTTGCATCCACACCGTTCAGTTTCAAAACAAATCAGGGCTTGTAACTCAAGATCACGCGATTCTCTTTAATTCACTGGACAGTTTAGTAACCTGTCGTTATGAGATGTTGATGGTGAGAGAGAGAAGAAAGAAATGTCCAGTTCTGTAAATTTAACTAAACATGATACACTTGTCTGCAACTGTTTGCTGTATTTCCAGATGTCAGATTTTTTACAGACTCTATGATTATATGGTATATTCTCCAAGTGCATTATCAATTGATGTACAAACCTGAGTGGAAAAAAGCTGACATTTGTTGAGGTGGAAAAGTTGGTGTTTTGATTAAAAGAAAATGAGACAAAGTGCAATGGAAAACAGGCTTAGAGATTAAATCATGACGTCCATAAAACATGATTTAAATGTCAAACATCCACTCAAGAGAAGAAAAATGGGCAGCAGAAGGATGAAATATAAATGCATCTACCATCCATATCAGGTTTTCCCATTTTGGAGGTTTGACTTGTGCTTTTTTAATTGCGTCATCTTGTTGCACCCTCTTAAAGTAAAATGTTGTCGTCACCGATCATAATAATGCACAAAAATATGTGGATAATGGATTGTAATTTCCCTTAAATAAACACAAGAAGAAATTAGCTAAATATGAGCATCAGTCTGGTGTGTATGCAAAGATTTTATAGCATTTGGGACTTCTATCATACATCTGAATCTACACGCTCCTACCTATAAACATAAATGTGTTTTAGTATTGTGTCCTGTAGTTGATTTAGAATCGAAATTTTCAGGCGTCTCATTTCAGATATTTGGTTCAGTCTTAATTACTCTCACATGCTTAAATGAACTTGAACGAATAAAACAAGCAAACGCTCCAAAATAAGTTGCTCCACATACTTTAAGTTTTGAAGTGATCTACAGCCGTTGACAGTGTATATAAGGCTTTATGCAACATGCATATATGTACATTTTCTCCATGCTGCAGCCTTTCCTCTCCTTCAGGCTTTCATTCTGTGTGCACAAACCTTTCTGCTGCCAACATCAGCCTGTGAATGCGAGCAGCACACTTGACTGATTCCTTTAGAAAATATGGCTGCGAGCAGCAATTCAGCCCAAGCAAGAGTGCATTATGCAGAGTACACCGACTGCACTCAGGTACAAAGACACACTGAGCAGTTTCATCATGATTGGACAAAGCCTCGAGGAGACGTGGCCCACTTCCTGTTTGTGTCTGTGCTGTCGACCCCGTCACAGACTGTCTGTAATAAATGATGTTATTAACTGCAGAAATGTTAAAACTGTTTACTCACTACTGCAATACATATATGACATGTATATGGTACATATCGCACCACAAGCAATATGTGAGTTTTGAATACGTAAATGGGCCCATTTTCATCAATAAGATGAATGGGATCTTGTCCATAATTTGTTTTTTAACTGAAACATTTGCACAGTGGTACAATCAATGTTGTGTTTGCATCTTAAAGCCAACAGACCAAAGTTTAAGGTCCATGTTTGCAGGTGCTAAAAACACATTCTGGCGTTTGTAAGACACCAACACAGCCGCTGTTCTCCATAACCTTTTTACCTCTGAATACTTTTATTGATTATTTCACTCTTATTTCCTTCCTCAAAGTGTTTACTGTGTTATAAGAGTCTTTTCTTCTGCTTTGTTGCAGTAATATGTTTGCTATTGGCGGTATCTAAGGTTTTTTGTACATTTGCATTTTAAGAGATTAAACCCATGATGTTGAGGTTACAGTACGGTCTAATGATCTAGAATAGGGGCTCACAATCTTCATTGGTTTGACTGCCAAGAAATTCACATCCCTTTTATGCTTTGTCTGTCAATTTTTTTTATTATTTCAGCCTCAACCTATTTCACATTAATACATCTGTACACACACATACACATAAGGCTGAAATGGTTAGTGGATTAATCAATTAGTGGATCAAATTATTTTTTATAATCAATTAAAATTTTTCAAGAAAAAAAGCGGCAATCATTAACCAGTTATAGCTTTTCAAATGTCAGGATTTGCTGCTTTTATTTGTCATAAATGTTACTAAATAGAACATATTTGGGTGTGAGATAAACACGCCTTCTCCGGCTCTGGGAAACTAAATATTTCACTATTTTTTGACATATAAACAAAATGATCATTTGAGAAAGTAGTTGGCAGATCAATAATGAAAATAGTTGTTAGTTGCATCCCTACACTTACACTAAAACGAGTCCTTTACTCAGTATTTGAAGTGAAGCACCAGCCTCACACACTAAACTGATGTTTCCAGGTTGTTTAATGTCCTCCTTTTGTTTCCCTGCAGGACTCCAAACTGCCGCTGTCTCTGAGGAGCAATCTGCTGGACCTGTTCAGTCAGATCGAGAGGGAGTTTGAAAACCTCTACATAGAAAACCTGGAATGTAAGTTAGAAAGTTTTACTCATACATCCGAAAAAAGAGATCTAAAAAATGGTCCGAAAAAAAAAGTCGGGAAAAAGTCGGAAAAAAAGATCTGAAAAAAGTCGGAAAAAAATGTCTGAAAAAGTTTCCGAAAAAAAAATCTGAAAAAAATATCTGAAAAATGTCTGAAAAGGCTGAAAAACTGTCCGAAAAAGATCTGAAAAAAAAGTCTGTAAAAAAAGATCTAAAAAAATTTCCCAAAAAAAAGTCTAAAACAATGTCCCAAACAAAATTCTGGAAAAATGTCCAAAACAAAAAGTCTGAAAAAAAAGATCTGAAAAATGTCCCAAAAAAAAGATCTGAAAAAAAAGTCGGAAAAAAAGATCAGAAAAATGTCTGAAAAAAATGTCTGAAAAAATGTCCGAAAAAAGAGATCTAAAAAAATGTCTGAAAAAAAAGTCTAAAAAAATGTCAGAAAATAAAGTCGGAAAAATATCTGGAAAAAAAGATCAGAAAAATGTCTGAAAAAAATGTATGAAAAAATGTCAGAAAAAAAAGATCTAAAAAAAAGTCTAAAAAAAATCCCCCAAAAAAAGTCGGAAAAATATCTGAAAAGTCTGAAAAAAGATCTGAAAAAAAAGTCTGTAAAAAAAGATCTAAAAAAATGTCCCAAAAAAAATTCTGGAAAAATGTGCAAAACAAAAAGTCTGAAAAAACAGATCTGAAAAATGTCCAGAAAAAATGTCTGAAAAAAGAGATCAAAAAAAATGTCCGAAAAAAAAGATCTGAAAAATGTTTGAAAAAACTTTCTGAAAAAATATCCGGAAAAAATGTCTGAAAAAATATCCGGAAAAAATGTCTGAAAAAATATCCGAAAAAAAAGATCTAAAAAAATATCCGGAAAAAATGTCGGAAAAAATGTCGGAAAAAAAAGATCTAAAAAAATGTCCGAAAAAAAAGTAAAAAAAAAAATCCCCCAAAAAATTCTGGAAAAATGTCCAAAACAAAAAGTCTGAAAAAAAAGATCTGAAAAATGTCCGGAAAAAATGTCCAAAAAAATGTCCAAAAAAAATGTCTGAAAAAATGTTCCAAAAAAAGATCAAAAAAATAGTCCGAAAAAAATCCCCAAAAAAATTCTGGAAAAATGTCCAAAACAAAAAGTCTGAAAAAAAAGATCTGAAAAATGTCTGAAAAAAATGTCTGAAAAAATGTCCAAAAAAAAGTCTAAAAAAATGTCCCAAAAAAAATTCTGGAAAAATGTCCAAAACAAAAAGTCTGAAAAATGTCCGGAAAAAATGTCTGAAAAAAATGTCCCAAAAAAAGTCTGAAAAAAGTTCTGAAAAATGGCTGGAAAAAAAGATCTGAAAAATGTCTGAAAAAAATGTCCGAAAAAAGAGATCTAAAAAAATGGTCCGAAAAAAAAGTCGGAAAAATGTCTGAAAAAATGTCCAAAAAAAAGTCTAAAAAAATGTCCCCAAAAAAATTCGGGAAAAATGTTCAACACAAAAAAAATCTGAAAAAAAGATCTGAAAAATGTCTGGAAAAAATGTCTGAAAAAATGTCCAAAAAAACGGTCTGAAAAAATGTCCCAAAAAAAGATCAAAAAAATAGTCAGAAAAAATGTCCGAAAAAAGAGTTCTAAAAAATGGTCCGAAAAAAAGATCTGAAAAAAGTCGGAAAAAAAGATCGGAAAAATGTCCGGAAAAAATGTCCAAAAAAAAATGTCTGAAAAAATGTCCCAAAGAAAAAGTCCGAAAAAAAAGTCTAAAAAAAAAATCCCCAATAAAATTCTGGAAAAATGTCCAAAACAAAAAGTATGAAAAAAAAGATCTGAAAAATGTCTGAAAAAAATGTCTGAAAAAATGTCCAAAAAAAAGTCTAAAAAAATGTCCCAAAAAAAATTCTGGAAAAATATCCAAAACAAAAAGTCTGAAAAATGTCCGGAAAAAATGTCTGAAAAAAATGTCCCAAAAAAAGTCTGAAAAAAAGTTCTGAAAAATGGCTGAAAAAAAAGATCTGAAAAATGTCTGAAAAAAATGTCCCAAAAAAGAGATCTAAAAAAATGGTCCGAAAAAAAAGTCGGAAAAAATGATCGGAAAAATGTCGGAAAAAAATGTCGGAAACAGTTTCCGAAAAAAAAGATCTAAAAAAATGTCCGGAAAAAAAGATCTGAAAAATATCCGGAAAAAAAGATCTGAAAAATGTCCGAAAAAAAAGATCTGAAAAAAAAGTTCTGAAAAATGTCTGAAAAAATTGTCCTAAAAGAAAGATCTAAAAAAATGTCCGAAAAAAAAGATCTGAAAAATGTCCGAAAAAAAGATCTGAAAAATGTCTGAAAAAAAGTCTGAAAAAATGTCAGAAAAAAAATTCTGATAAAAGTAGGTCTCTTAGGGCGCTTTCACAAGTCAACATTTAGTCAGTTTTAATCAAACTCTGGAGCGGTTTGTTTTGGCGGTTGTGAACGCAGTAATCGTACTCTGGTGCGAACCAAAACAGCCGGTCTGAGACCACTTTCAAGAGGTGGTCTCGGGACTGTTTCCAAGCGACTGTTTCCAAATGGCAGGCTGCCTATCCGGCATTTGTTGAGATGGACACAGGTGAACGACAGGTTAACATGAGTAGGAGAGGACTGACTGATGTTTGCTTGACATCTGGGCTGAAGAGAACATACAGAATATGCTAAATAAAATTCATCAAAAATAGTGACTTCTATAAAGTAATTGGAGAAAAAGTGGAGAAGGGATTCGTGCTGAGTCAATATGAAATTTCACATCCCTTTTATGCTTTGTCTGTCAATTTTTGCTTTTTTTTTCAGCCTCAGCTTACTTCACATTAATACATCTGTACACACACATACACACAAGGCTGAAATGGTTAGTGGATTAATCGATTAGTGGATCAAATTATTTTGATAATCAATTAAAAATGTTCATGATCATCATGAAGCATCATTGGTGTCAATGCTGGCACTCGGTCTTTATAGATTTCTGCCCATTGCAGGACTTTTTAAGCAGGATAATTTCAGAATCTCCCATGATGTCTGTTCGTGGAACAAGTATCTTATACTGGACTTGCTAGCCAGCTAACAATGACACAACAATGTGTTTTTTGTCAGACCTGAGCCTCTCCGATAGGCTTTTATAAGCTCCTGCTCTTCCATGGCAAGTAATCTGGACTGAACATGGCGGCGCTGAAACCTGCTAAATGTTGCAGTGCAGAGTGCAGTCGGTTTCATTGCTGTCAGTCTGTTAACACGTGATCTGTTTGACTCTCAGTGCGCAGAGAAATCGAAACGCTGAACGATCGTTTGGCCGCGGAAGGACAGACTTTCGAAGGGGCGGATTTAGCCAAAGGAGCACTGAAAACAAAAGGTGGGACACATCTCACTATCCCCTCGTGTTTATGGGCATTTGCATTTCAAGAGTATAAAATATTTTAAATAGTGAAACGTCTACATGATCTCTCTTGTTCTCTCTTATTACACAGCGAGTCATAGCACAAGCCAGCTGTCACAAAAACTAAAGACGACCTACAAGGCTTCCACAAGCAAGGTAATACTGTTTATTTTTTTAATTATGATCCAGAAATTTGTAAATTGTCGTTGTAGATATTATAGGTGTGTGTATATGTTTTGAGAAAATGTTGATTTGTAAGCTGTTGACTTGTATCAGGGGAATGTAGAATACAAAATTATTTTAAAGGTAAATTGTGTTTTCGTCAGTGTACATCGATTGACTTTTCAATGTTAAAGAGAAGAATTGCTGTGTTTTTTCCCCCACCTTTTTGCTCGTAGCCGCGTTCAAACTCTTGCCATGCCAGAGTAGGTGGATCCCGCAACTTCAGCGTAACCAGTTGGGAGTTGTGGGGTGGAGACTCATGGGTAACTTGTTGCTTTCTCCCCCTTGTGTGCCAATATGCATGAACAGCCCAGCCAAGGGGTCGACACTCCCCCTTCCCCAAGAGACTTGGTCATTCAAATGTAGGAGTTTGAGCTTTTCTATCAGTTTCTGGTGTGAGATAAAACACAACTTTTATTATCTCACTAACAGGCTTTTTTCAGTTGCACCTCAGTTGCATCTCTTTCATTTAGTTTCTTGTCGGCATTCACATAATGGTACACTATGGAGACATCTTTAACATGAAGCAGCTGTTACCTCAAAATGCTTTTTGTGCCTTGATTAATAAAATAGTTAAGGTAGAGGAGCATCCGTTGGCTGCTTTAGATCATTGCTCAATCAATGTAGAGTGTGTGGTCTGCTGAAAAGTGCACGGCCATATCAGATTTTGCTTTTCTTTTTCAAATTATTATTGTTGTTTTTTTTAATCCTTTTAAGATTAACACAGACTTTCACTGAGATTAGAGTAGTTGATACCTCTTTAGTTGTATCTGTTAAGAGAGATTTATCAGATGTAGTGCAACTTTTCCCCCGCTAGCGTTCCCAAGTGGTATAATTGTTGATGCCGCTGTCACAAAGACAAACCGGATCAGGAATATAACAGAATATAGTAGGCTAAGATTCACCACTGCTCATTTTTAGAAAGGCCACAGGAAGAAAATGTGTTCTTTGTTGAGATTATCAAACGGACAATGAATCATAGATGTTTCTGGCTGCTAGTGTTAGCATTAGCAATTTTTAGCAACATGGCTAACGCTAGCTATGCTAGCTAACGTAGATGTTTGTTTCTGGCCGGTCTTGGCTCCTGGTTCGTTTTCTGGCTGCTGGCGTTTGCGATAGCAACCTGGCTACCGCTAGTAGCCTGCCATAGTCCCAATTTGAACTAGTCCCTGTTTGGACCTGGCAGTAACATGCGACCTGAGTGATCGGATCACAAGTGGACAGCTTTAAGTATGTCTGTTCACACCTGGCATTAGAATGCGTCTCCACATACGTCTTGAGTAACTACTTGTGATCCGATCTCACTTCCCCGCTCTATATGCAAATAAACACGTAGTAAACCCACATCTACTACAGCAGACGTTGTGACGTAATATTACATGAATGTCAGTAGTATCATACATATTCATTAAGTCGGGTACATTTTTATTTACATCAAAATAAAAGGTTATGGTACCGGCGGTCCCCAGGGACCTTTTGTGCCGCTGGCACCGCTGCCTTTGCCAGACAACAGCGGGATACAGAGCTCCAGAGAGCCGGGGAGGAGAGCGAGCGGGCGGGCGGGTGTCCGTTCCATGCAAAGCAGCGGAACAAAAACACCAACACATCTCCGACACTATGATAATAATGCACTTCCTGTGCCTTGTCTGGTTGTCTTTTTACTTAGTAGTCAACATATACACCAGTACCAATATATCTGTGATAAGCTTATATCAGCCAATATTCCAGGTTACACAAGCAAAATCTTGATGTGGCTATGGCAGACTGCACACTGAAGCTACAAACTGTAGAGCTTTAACCTGCTGGGTGCGTTAGATTCGCCGCTCAGCTTATTTCTTTGCGGTGCTTGGCGTTTCCTTAAACCTTCCTGTCCCTGTTGCTTCTTTTTTTTTTTTTTTTTTTAATATAGCATGTTGCTTCATTTGTTCTGGATCCATCATCACTCTCAGTACACAAAATACTGTCCATCCAGAGTCAGCGTTCATTTTCACGTTGTCACCATGCATTTGCGTTTCTGACAAACAGTAACTTAACTTTTTTTTTTTTTACAAGAGAATCTGCCGTGTTGCTTGCTTACAACCAGCAACCACTGGTTCCCACCATGCTTAACAATGGTATTTTCCATACAGTGTCAATTTTATCTGTTTTATTTTGACTATAATTTGTTGATTTTTTTTATATATTTTTAACAGATCAAAAATTTGAAGGATCTGCTCTGTTCTATGTGTAGCCTGAGATTTATTTTTCGGATGGTTGATGTCGGTCTTTATGCTCTCCTGCTTCCTTTCAGTTGGAACTTATTTAGTGGTCTGTTCCCAAAACGAACCGAGGGTCCAGTTTGTATCATCCCCATCTTTAATGTAAACACTTTGATCAAACATTCATACAACTGATAATAATTACTGATCAATTTCTTGTCTCACCTTAACACTGTATTTTTTGCTCCCTCTTCTTCCCCTTCTAGATTTTTCTTTGCGGTTTTTGCATTTATAGTAATCCTGGTATGATAAATGCAGTAATGATACTTAATGTGTCTGCATTTGTGTTGATACCAGATCTGGGTTGACTGGTCATTGGTGGTGTTTGTTTTAAAGCACTTGGAGCATCAGATTGGTGGCGACCCCACCTTAGCATGTGCTGAAAACGAGCTTAAAACAAATACCAATACATTTTTTTTTTCTTTTGTAAAACCTCTTGAACCCAGGACTGATATGAATAACCAAAGCTTCTTAGCACTGGCATACTACAAGGACCCTGCTGAGCAGCTCCTCAGTTCTGCTGACCCGCTCCCTCCCTCTATCAGACCAGGGTTCCTACACAGCTCTGCAAAAGTCTGAAATATTTAAATTTGATCATTTCCAGGCAAAACATGGATTAATTGATTTGATACAATTTCATTGACATTTAAAGTCACTAATTTGACGTGTGGGAATGCTGAAATCACTGATAGATCAGTCTTAATACCAACAAACGGATGCAGAAGATGCCATTTTGAGGAGTAAAGTGTGTAGGAACCCTGGATCGGTTCAGTACCGTGATTTCCTTCTGTGTTAACGTGAGTTTGTTGTCGGTGTCAGATTGTGTCCAGTTTCAAAGCGACCACGTCCAGAGCGGTGTGCCAGCTGGTCAGGGAGTATGTCGGCCACAGAGATGGCATCTGGGACCTGAGCGTAACCCGGACACAGCCTGTGGTGCTCGGGACTGCTTCTGCAGGTATCTCACTCATTTTCATCAATTTCTTTCCTACAATGAGTTTTCTCCCTGGCTTAATGTTTTGTTTTCTGTCTCTAACACATCTCATTGGCTCACTCTCAGAGGTGTGGACTCGAGTCACATGACTTGGACTTGAGTCGAGTCTAATATTTGATGACTTTAGACTCGACCTGGACTTTAACTTTAAAGCATCCAATCAAGTTGCAGGACAAAACCATGAAGAACTAACGTTACGTTACTGAACGCCACTCGGCGCCAGTTACTCTGTTGTTAAAATGGCGTTACATTTGGTGAAGAGCACATTATGACTTGGTTAGGACTATTTAAGACTTGACTTGTGACTTGCAAAACAATGACTTGGTCCCACCTCTGACTGTATTCAGTCAGAGGTGGGATTGTAACCAGTATTCCTGGTTTTCACACTGTTAACAAATCTAAATATCTTTTTTTTAAACATCTATTGATCCACGCTGAGAAAGCGGTTAATTTCATGCTAGATTTAACTTCAGAAACTCACAGTCTCTATACATCAGGCATGCACTGTATAACCATTTGTATGTAATGTAGACAGTAGTTAAAATGTTTTCTAAATCGAAATATCTTTTTTATTTATTTAACTGTTATCGATCCACTCTGAGAGAGCGGTTAATTTCATGCTAGATTTAACTTCAGAAGCTCTGTATTCAGACAGTCTGCATACATCAGGTATGCACTGTATAACCACTGTTGAATGTAGACAGTAGTTAAAATGTTTTCTAAATCTAAATGTCCTCTAAATCTTATATTTTTTTCCTGTACTGTGTCTCAACAGACCACTCTGCGATGCTGTGGAGCATTGAGACGGGAAAGTGCCTCCTCAAATATATGGGCCATCAAGGATCAGGTACAGTTAGAAACGTAAAGTACATCTATAAGAAAAGATCAAATTAAATTCACTAATACTGTGTTCACAGACACAAGACTGTTTTCTGAATCCAATATATGTTGAGCACATTATTAGAAAACTTTAAGTACTCTCCTCAGAATATATTAATTCCCTTTTAACTCATCAGAAAAGGCAAACTGGAAGCGACCATCAGAAAATTGAAGGTCAGAGTTAACAGTGTCTATTATGGTGTGACGTAAAGCATCTGTGTCTCTGTCTCCGCAGTCAACTCCATCAAGTTCCACCCCACTGAACAGATGGCTCTAACAGGTAAGGATCCAAAACTAAAACATCCTTAAAACTCTCGGTGGTAGCAGACACAGCAGGTGGTTTTTCCTGTACATTTATTAACTTGCAGCAGCTGTAGTGCTTCCACAGCTGGAATAATAAAATCTGAATGAAATATTGGTGTCCCAGCGCTGGGAAACCATCTCCAGAGTCAGACGCTGTTTCTTATGGTGATGTTTTCAGGAAGGGCCATCTTGACTCTAATAGTCTTTCTGTCTCGTCCCTCTCCTCCTCAGCCTCTGGAGACCAGACAGCTCACATCTGGAGATACATGGTGCAGCTGCCGACTCCACAGCCTGTTGCTGATATCAGTGTAAGCTTCAACAGCACCACAAACCTGTTTGTGTGTGTTACTGAGCGCCTGATTTACTTTAAGTTTGGACCTTTTATTATCTCCGCCAAACGCAAGCCTTTGGGGAGATCATGTGTTCAGTCATGTGTGTGTGTGCATCTGTCTGTCCACGGCTAATCTCGCATACTAGTGGACCCATCAGTTTCATATTTTGTCTGCACATATCTGACAGCGATTCGCACTTTTGAAAAACCTATTTTATTGACTGTTTTATAGCGTCATTGACCGCTGACTCCTCACTCCTCTTAACCGGCCGGTAGGAGCCGCAGGTGATCAACATCTGCTTCAACAGTAAAAGGCCTTTCCGGCAATCTGCTAGGCTAAAAACAAGCCTTATCTAGTCTATTGCAGGCCACATTTTGGCCTTTGACGTGGCTCAAAAACTGACATCCGGGGCACCCTGGTAGCTCACCTGGTAGAGCAGGTGCCCCATGTAGCAAGGCTCAGTCCTTGCTGCAGCGGCCCAGGGTTCGAATCCGACTTGTGGCCCTTTGCTGCGTGTCATCCCCTCTCTCTCCCCCTTTCATATCTATCACTGTCGCTCTCCATTAAAAGGCAAAAAAGCCCAAAAAATAATCATAAATAACAAAACAAAACTGACATCCATCGAAAAGTTTGGTCTAATTTGACTTGGAGCATTTGCAGATTAATTCCATACCCAATATGTTATATGTTATATGTTATGATACCCAATACGTTTTTGTTATCTTCGCCGCCATCTTGACCGTAAGGGAGCCGGGAGAGAGAACTCTTCTTTGTTTGGGAGCGCAGAGGGAGACCCACCTGGCGGAGATCTTATAGTTGTTTCTGAAACTGTATTCCTTCGTCAGCAGCAGACACCCTGCGAAGACGACGTGGACTTTTCAGATAAAGATGAGGCCGACGGCGAGGTCGAGGGTCCAAACGACTGCCCTTCTATCCGCATGGCGACCACGACTCTGCGCAGCCATCAGGGTGTGGTGATCGCCGCCGATTGGCTTGTGGGGGGCAAACAGGTCGTGACGGCGTCCTGGGACCGAGCGGCCAACCTATACGACGTAGAGACCTCGGAGCTTGTCCACTCACTCACCGGTAGGATGAAGGGAATGTTACACTCTCGATAAACTACCGATATCTTTAAAGCTGATTTATTTACGTGTTGTGTCAGAAATGTAAAAAGGTTTAATTTGCCATTTTAAAAGGGAGTTTTGGAGATTTCTTGAGATTTCTCTGTGCTAACATTGTGTGTGTGTGTTCAGGCCATGACCAGGAGCTGACCCACTGCTGCACACACCCCACCCAGCGTCTGGTGGTCACCTCATCCAGAGACACCACCTTCAGACTGTGGGACTTCAGAGACCCGTCCATCCACTCTGTCAACGTGTTCCAGGGACACACTGAGTCAGTGTGACACACACACACACACACACACACACACACACACACACACACACACAAATGAAGTATTGATAATTTAATTAAAAACTATAAGTGTAACTTGAAAGTTTTGAGGTGTGTATTGTGGGACTGGTAGTAAACTATAGCTTTTCAGTTATGGCTTTAATCTCTTTTGACATTGATTTATTATTGTTGAACTTACTTTATTATTTATTATATTTAAGTGAACAAAATTTAAATGTACTACAATTGAAATTACATGTTGGTTTTATTTGTGCCACTAGGGGTCGATAAGACATTGGTTGTAACAGCTACACATGAAAAAAAAAAAGCAATCTTCTACTGTATAAAACAATATACTCAATATTCAGCTTAATAAGTATTAAAAGGGAAATGCTGCGGAAATAAATATGGTTAAAACAAAACATCATAATAATTAAGATGTTCAGGGTTTCCTTCTCCTCCCTCCAGTCTAAACAAACCTGTGTTCTTGTCCTTGGCAGCACGGTGACGTCTGCTGTGTTCACGGTGGGCGACAACGTGGTGTCTGGGAGCGACGATCGAACCGTCAAAGTGTGGGACCTGAAGAACATGAGGTCGCCCATAGCAACCATCCGCACCGACTCCGCTGTCAACAGGTCTGTGAGCTGTAAACAAGATGTGTAATAGTATATTGTGTATCGTATAGCAGCATGTGTTGCAGTTGAAATCTGACCTCTTTCGTCCTGCTGCTGTTGTGTCCAGGATCAGCGTGTCGGTGGGTCAGAAAATCATCGCTCTTCCTCACGACAATCGGCAGGTCCGGCTGTTCGACATGTCCGGGGTGCGACTGGCTCGACTCCCACGAAGCAACAGACAGGTCAGTCAGTGGAGGAGGAAGGGTCTCCGATTGGCCCCTCACAGCTTCCATACACAGCACACAAACCTTTCCATTCATTATGACTATGACTCTAAAATAGAGACTTAACATTTAGAAAAACATCATCATTCATCTGCACTGTATAATAGTATCAATGAAAACAATTGAAACTTAATAGTTGACTAATAGGTGATATGTCTGCTGACTGGATAATGCTATTTCTGAGGTATCTACGGAAGCCCTGAGAGGCCATTTTCTAAGCCTGATCTAAATTGTTTTCTTTCCGTGTTTATGACTTAAGAACAGGTGAAAAAAAGTTGTTTTTGTTTGTTTCAGGTGATTACACACTAAAGAAAACATAGTTCTGAATATTATATTACATTTCTGCTAATAGATCCCCTGAAATGTTACAAACTGTTCCTTTAAAGTCCGGCCAGGGATCTTTGTTGTGTATCATATACGGCAAAATAAAGACAAGAAAAGGACAAAAAAAGGAGAAATTAAATACATACAAGCATATAGATTTAGTCAAAAATATGCATATTGTAATCAGATTACTATGTTTCATAACACCTCACATGTCCTCAGTGTTTAACAGTTGCTGCTGTGTTGTCTGTCGTGGTTCAGGGTCACCGGCGGATGGTGTGCTGCTCCGCCTGGTGTGAAGACAACACCTCCTGCAACCTGTTCACCTGTGGCTTTGACCGGCAGGCCATCGGTTGGAACATCAACATCCCTGCGCTGCTGCAGGAGAAATGACCTCCATGTCACGGTGAAACTCCACCCAAAGTCTGTCTCTCTGGAGCACCAAACACTCGCATCCTGCAGGCTTAAAAGGTGGCTTTAAAAAGTTTACAGAATCTTTTTGTCACATGTTGTAACCAACGTGATCCGAGCAATGACTCAATGAAAGATAAGATTATAGACTTTTAACAGCCGCCTTTTGAGTCTACTGGCCGTCAGTATTTAGTCTGACCTCCCCCAGACTGTCTACTGCATCTGTCATGCTCTCTAATTTACCGCCACCAATATACGCACAACACATTTGTGTGGAAGCGATTCCTCGCCATCCAAAAGAGAAAAAACAACCTCTATGCCGCTGATGAGACATAACACACACTGAGGAGTTAGATAAGTGAGTAATGTAATCTGTTCCACTAACAGCAGATTTATGTTTGGACAAGAAAGGCAGTCTGATGCTTTAAAGGAAAAATCCACTAGTTTTATATCGTCAATTTTGTTAGTTTTCAGGAGTTAATCTGTGATAACTTGCCATTTACTTTCTGCTTTACTTAAATCTCCTGATTTCTATGATTGGTAAATGTTAGTGCAGAACAAGAGAGATGCCCTCACTCTTTGATTTTGAGGAATTGACGCTAAAATCTTTTTTACCATTATTTTTTTGAGTCTCTCAAACATTTTTGAGATTTTCTGCTTCTGGAAATAACTTGACAACACAAACATTGTCTAAATTGTGTTTGGCTGGTCGTCCATTTCAGTTAGCTGATTTTTTTTAACAGTGTTAAAAGTGGATTTTTCTTCTTAAGTTTAATTCCACAACATTTTCTTCGCCACCTGAGATTCATAGTTTAACATTTAAAATACACTTTAAAACAGGCTATCATAAGAGTAGCTCTCTTCTTGTTTGTCACAGCTCAGTCCTGCTCAGAGGTCAGACCATGGATGTATAATAAGTCTTGCTTGTAGTCTTGCTTCCAGTGGCCACTCGCAGTATTGCAGCAAAAAATCCCCCTGTGGTCCAAAAAGCATTGTCACCAGAAACCACCACTGTAAAAAAGACATCTGTAAAGGCCCAGACACACCAAGCAGACATCAAACAACTAGCGGTGATGAAGGCCGACTGTTGCGTCGCCTCACGTCGTCTTTTTCTTGGCCGACAAGTTGCATTTGAACACACCGCAAAGACTATAGCTGACGACCAACTACCATGTACGTTCTGCGCCTCCGTGAGAGGAAATAACTCTCCATGCCAGCAGGTGGCGGTAGTCTGAATTCGACCGAGGACGGCGGATATACAAGCCGTTGTTATGATACGTACATGAAACAAAGTGGCGTTTGCAGACCATTTTCATTCTGTGAAAATATCCGTGTATTGGAATGATCAGATGAGATGAACCTAGAACCTAGAAGAGCCTTCTGTGTGTGTCCTCTTGACTTTACTCGTCGGCTTGCTTTCCTCACTTCCGTTTCTCTTCTTGTGCACTAATTAGTTTAAGCTGAACAGCCAATTAGAGTGATTTCTCTCACTGACGAGCTCCCCCGCCGATTCAACATGCTGAATTGGCCGAAAAAACTCCAACACGGGCAGACTAGAGCTGACGCTGCGGGACACACTGCAAAAACTAGACCAAACTTTCCGATGGCCGACCGTCAGCTTGGTGTGTCAGGGCCTTAAAACTGTTGACAGGACAACTCGAACTGCAAACAAGGTTGATTCTGACTCTTTCTATTATGAATTTTTGATCCATGGAGGTTTTATATTTGTAAAACTTTCCTCGAGCCGAGAAAAGCAAACCTGGAAGCTAGAATACTGTTTTTTGACGTATGCGCCAGGCGAGCAATTCTCATTGGAGTGAATAGGCGCCATCTTGAGGTCCGGTATCCAGTTCTTATTATACATTCATGGTTCAGACGGTCAGGAGTGACTGCGTGATACAGTAATGCACCTTTTTGAAAATACTTATAGCTTTTTGTTGCTGTTTTAGAAAACAAAAAACGTCTTTGCAGCTTCTGTACATAGTCAACACAGTCAGAATGCAAATCAGCTCAAAGCTGGTGAGCTTCAGCTGGTGGCTGGAAGGATCGTCGTCTGCACAGCCAGACACTTTGGCACATAATGGTCCTATTCTGTAGTAAAAATCAAGATGGCTGATAAAGGAACTGAAATTGGCTGGTTTCTCTTCTGTGACGGCGATCTGAAAAAAACAATGTGAGTAAAAACATTTCCTGTGCGGGTGCTGTGTTAGTACTATAACGTGTAGTGTGGATACAGTAGTGCCATACTACAGATCACAATTCTGGATGGCTTTCAGACAGAACCTGAACAAGCTTGTTAAAAGAAGGAACTACCTTAAAGGGAGATTTGTCAAGTATCTAATACTCTTATCAACATGGGAGTGGGCAAATATATTTGCTTTATGCAAATGTATGTATATATTTATTATTAGAATCAATTAATAACACAAAACAATGACAAATATTGTCCAGAAACCCTCACAGGTACTGCATTTAGCATAAAAAAGTCAGTGTGTCAGTGTGCTGACTTGACTATGACTTGCCCCAAAACTGCATGTGATTATCATAAAGTGGGCATGTCTGTAAAGGGGAGACTCGTGGGTACCCACAGAACCCATTTACATTCACATATTTGGAGGTCAGAGGTCAAGGGACCCCTTTGAAAATGGACATGCAAGTGTTTACTCGCCAACATTTTGCGTAAGTTTGGAGCGTTACTAAGTCTTCTTCTCAACAAGCTAGTATGACATGGTTGGTAGCGATGGATTCCTTCATTTGATACGCGTTATTATCGCGTTAACTTTGACAGCCCTAATATAAATATATAAATAACACTACTGTTTTAATAGTAATGTTGTTGCAATATAGCTTCCAGCCACCAGAGGCAGCACTCAAGTTGGTTAGCGGAAAAATAAATCCTGCTCCGTTTTAATTAACATGTTTTGTAATTAAATTTGAATTTGCTGATTGTATTTTCAGCAGTCTTCTTTAACAAATTTAACAAAAACACAAATGTTTGCGTTCCGTTTGATAGCCATCCAGATTTCCTTGTCACAGTGTTCTTGTTTCTCTCAGTTTCTCTCCACACCAGTATGGCTTCTCTTCAGTGTGGATGCTGGTGTTTTCTCCCAGCACTGACACCGGTGTGGTCTCTCTTCAGTTTGGATGTGTTGGTGTTATAACCTCTTACATTGGTCACATATGTCGGCTTCCTCTCCTGTGTGGAGGCTCTAGTGTTTTGGGTGTTCTTTGCTGACTGAAACTTCTCCAGTGTTGGTCCCAGTAGTCCCAGTATGACCTCCCACATGATCTTTTAGCTGATAGGTCACTCTGCTCACAGTGTTGACGTCTGTTTCTGTGAAGCCATGAACCAGCCACTGTGTGTCTAGTAGACAAAATAGTCAACTCCCTGTCCTGTTGACGGTTTATTGTTAGAGGCTGATAGATGTGTAGACATTGTACCATCTAAGACTTGGAAATGTAGGGGAGGAAAGGTGATTTCAGTGTTTCTGTACATGTGCTAATTAAACCTTTAGTCTCTAAGAGCAACACCTGTTGAAATGGTCGTTAGGCAGGGCTGGGTACCAAGACATAACACCCACAGTATACTCTTTTTTGGTATTTGTTTTAATTTTGAAGGACTAAATGGACTCTTTTTCAACCGTAGACACTATTCCAGGAACTTCTTAGGAACTAAAGAAGTTCAGCTGTGATTTGAGTGGAAGAACCGAGGTCTAAATTGACTTCCTGTCCTGAAGACAAGGGGTGGAAATTCCTTTGAATGTTTACTGATGTTAAAGTTAAAGAGTGTGCGACCGAGAGAACAAGCAAGTGCATAACAAAACTATTTCCTAATTGATTCAAGCAGGTTATGCACTAAAACAGAAATAAATAAAACCAAGTTTATTGTTGCTACTTTGCAGTAGAGCTGTGTACTGACAAGAATCTGGCGATACGATAACGCATCATGATACAGGGGTTTGGATTCAATATATGAGCAAGGCGATATATTGTAATTTTTTAAATCTAATCTGAGGAAAACTGTTGTATAAAGAACACACCAACATACGCATAAAATCAGAGTTAAAAAGTGAACTTGTTTATGCAATCGGAACAGAGGGATCTGTATTTGCATTTATCACAGTCCCTATAACTCCAACATCATAGCACTACTTTTAGAGGGCACATATACACAGATAGGGTGCATATCTTTGCAAATAGAATAAAGTATTGACTGAGTTAATCTTTGCATGGAAACTACCTTAACCAACCTTAAAGGGAGATTTGTTAAGTATTTAATACTCTTATCAACATTGGAGTGGACAAATATGCTTGATTTATGCAAATGTATGTATATATTTATTATTGGAAATCGATTAACAACACAAAACAATGACAGATATTGTCCAGAAACCCTCACAGGTACTGCATTTAGCATGAAAAAATATGCTCAAATCATAACATGGCAAACTCAAGACTCGTTATTTATTATTAAAATAATAAATCGTGCAAGTGTAAACCTTTTTAATGCAGCAACAATATATGTGTATATATATATATATATATATATGTATATATATATATATATATGTGTGTATGTATATATATATATATATATATATATATATATATATATATACATAAAAGTTAATTGAATAGATCGGCCCCGTTGTCACCAATACCCGATCCATACCCGATCTGGTATCGGTATCGATGCATCCTAAGTGAGAATAAGTAGTTAAACAACTAAATTTTTCTTAAGAGCTTGAACAATGATGGACATTTTTGTTTTCAGATATAAATGTATCTATTGGCTCCTTTTTTTATTCTCTTCAACGAAATATCCATCAAACATTTTATCGTCTCTTATAATACATTTTTTAAACACGGAGGATGACATAAAATTCATAATGATAAATATAAGATTAAAAAAGCACTGATTTCAAAATACTATACATCAACCACATATATTTTTTCTATATTTCCAATCAGTCATTTAAATGAAATAAAGGAAAAGAAAAGGACAACAACACTCCTGTATCTATACCTACCACGTACAGTAAAAAAAAAAGGTTTACTTCTGTCGGTGTAGAGTAGTGAATAAAAATGTTTCCAGCGTTGGCTCCTTTTTTTAATCATCCTGAGCTCAAACTTATAGCTACTAATTCTAACATCCGCCCACAAATCTTAAAACTAAATGCACAAAATTTTGAATAAAAACATACTAACATACTGTGTCTATAAACAAGTCTACACAGAGATAACTCTTGGAAATAAAATGACCATTGGACCAAACTTCCACCAGGCCTGTAGAGTCCTTTTAACGTATGAGAAAGTTTTACACAGTGAGTTCTCATGTAAGGGGACTTTTAGCAGATATGTAGGGAATAAAATAAGCTGTGTTCAGTGGAGAAAGCAACTTATTTGTAAATGTTACATAACAGTTTGTCATATCCTGAAATCAGATTTCATTCAACAACAAAAAGGATTCATTTAAAACTGGCGTCAAATTGTAGATATTTATTAACTGGTGTTCCTCGGATGCCCGGCCCTGCCGTTGTACCAATACTTGACATGATTGTAAAAAAAACTTTTTTTCTATTTCTTCGCAGTGCCCTTTAGTCATTAGTGTTGAAACACTGTCGTGGGGATTCTGTCAGTGTCATATTTGTTATGGTACTTTAAAACTAGTGAAATCTTTCGAGGAGTGTCGTGATGCGTTTGCTGTCCGCTGCTTTGCTTTCCCACTGCCACTAAAACAGCCAAAGCTGCATTTAAGTGAATGGGAGAGGCTGTAATGATATGTGAGTGTGAGTGTGTGTGTGTGTGTGTGTGTGTGTGTGTGTGTGTGTGTGTGTGTGTGTGTGTGTGTGTGTGTGTGTGTGTGTGTGTGTGTGTGTGTGTGTGTGTGTGTGTGTGTGTGTGTGTGTGTGTGTGTGTGTGTGTGTGTGTGTGTGTTTGAGATGATTTCACGAGTCTGCGTGTCCGTCTGTGTGGTGGTGAAACAAATCAACGTCTAAAAACGTGTTTAATGTTGTGATAACAGGGCAGTTCAAGTTTTGACTGCAGTACAACTGTTGTACTCTGTTGTACTCATGAGTTACAGCCATAGATATAGAATATAGGAGTAGAACGGACATTCCCATTCAAATCAACGTAACAGGATGGTCAGAGTGGCAGCGATCTTTATGTGTGCCATTGCGACCGTTATAGCGGGCGAACTTCTGTATAAACTAAACTCACAAGGACAAGGACAAGCTACCCAGCTAATTAGCTAGCCATCTATCTCTGGAGCTACGTCCGCTCACTTCCCAGCGAGCTGCGACTAAACTTTACGTCCCCACTGATGTCTGTCACCATAACAACTAACTAACAACAATCGCCATTTCCTTTTGTCCTGCTCAAATGACCACAGAAAACAGTCCAATGTCCGTTCTCCTCTTATTCTATTTCTGTGGTTACAGCATTAACACGATGAACAAGCACAGTCCATTTAAAACTGATTGTTTCTAAGTCTAGCTTTAGGTTTGTGGACCGTTTTCGCCGGTTTGTAACAAAAGTGTTCATTGAAACGAGTACATTGACATGACGAACATATGTGTGTATATTTGGTAACACTTTACAGCTGCCTTTTTACAGAGTATTAACGCAGTGAAATGTATTTATAACAAAAGAAAAATCTTAGAAATTCCATGTTAGTTGAAATAAATTTGTATTTTGACAGGTCTAAAAACATCATCATTACATTTAAGATGAAATAAATGGAGATTTCCAATAAACTGAAGTGATTACTTGTCAAAAGGCGAATGTAAAGTGTTAACCTCTTACTTTAAAACCATAACATTTGTATCATATAAATTGTAATATATGAAGAAAGTAGCCGGTTTTGGCTGTATAGTGTATTTCAGCTGCAGCAGTTTTTATTAGCCTTTATAACTTGATGACATGATCCCGCGTTTGTTTTTATTCTGTGTAAACCCATTTTACTGCTTCATGATGGATGATGATAGTTCATCTGTCAAAGGCTTTACATTCACATAAAACTGAGTTCATTTTGTCATTTATACCAGGGAAGGTGAATGTAATCCAAATGTGTTTAGAAGAGACCATCGATGTGTGTTTCTCGGAGTTATCCCTGGTTTAACTGACAAAACATTTTATTTGTGTGAAGGAAATTTAAAAGCTGTGTGTTTGTGTGTGCGTGTGTGAATGTTTGATCTCTAGTTTATCCAATACTGTTTTCTTCCTCGCGGAGAGTTTAAACAAGTTTCACTGCACTCAACTTCATTTTTTTACCAACACTGAGCCACTCTGCTGCCACGTTCATAATAATGTTAACAATGTTCTCTTTCTCTCAATCACAATGAAACCACGTCACATCGTCACTGAGCATCTGCCATCTCAGATCCACCGTCGTGAAGCCTTGTTAAACTGTGGCTCCTTGGTGTTAACAGTGTTTTGTGTGGTTGATGTAGAACAACAAACACCACAGCTCAGTTCTCAGAAGAAGAAGAAAAAAATAAAACTGTTGGATCGACTTGACAGCAGTTCCGTGGGTTAAAGCTGTGTAATAAAGGAACAAGCGTCTGCTTGTGAAATCAAAATAAACCATTTGTGCTGTTTGAACGTTTTCTAGTTGTGTTGTTTTTGGATTGTTTTTGTCTTTGCATGCAAAGGATTCAGATTCAGTCGACTGTTCACTACCTGCTCAGCACCAAAGAGCAAACTTAGCTCTTGCTGGTGAACATAGTGGAGCATTTAGCAGCTTATGAGACAGATATTTCCCTCAAGAGTGGGTGGAGACCAAAAGCAGAGCTAAAAGAGAGAATATTGGACTCATCAGGTGGACCCCTTTGAAAATGGCCATGACAGTTTTTCCTTGCCAAAATTTAGCCTTTAAAATGTATTTAGCCTCCTTCATGACGAGCTAGTATGACATAGCATGACATGGTACCAATAGTATCATTATGGTTTCTAGTTTTATATGATGCCAGTATCTTCACTCACTCTTTAAAACTGAGCCCGCTACAACCTAAAAATCACAAGTTGTGTTTAGGGTGTTAAAAAAATTAGTTGCGTTCAAACGAAATTGCTCTATTGTGTTAACTTTGACAGCCCTCATAAATAAGCAACTCTTTGCTAACAAGTTAAACCTCTCAACTTTCCTGCTGCCCCCAAGCGGCATCATTACAGGTTTAATTAATGTATTAAAGCACCATCTGTCATTTTTTTAAAAATTTAAAAGATTCATTTGAAAACATGAAATTTGATGTAGAAGTACTCAGTTGTTTGCTGATATACAAATCAAAATATATTAGTCAAAGTAACTTGAAGTGATCCAGTGAAGTGGTGGCTGTGTAAACATGCATGCGTGGCCAATTCTGCTCACATGCATATTGGTGTTCACTTTGTGCACATCACGGGCACACAGCACAAAATAAAGATCCTGAGAGTAACTCATATAAAGTCTTTTTTTTTGGACAGTGTGAAACGCTCTTGAAGTGGCTATTTTCACGTGTGATCAACAGCATTTGAGCTTTGACTCTGATGTGATACAAACACAAGAAACTAACACAAATAGGATCATTTATTCCCAGTGATAAAAAATAGTCATGACCAATATAGACTACATACATTCTGCATACCTAATAATAAAAGTTTACATATCATTCAACACCGGTGGCTTTCAGTAGAAATACTCCTTTACATTCCTTACCTCAGAGAACTTTTCTGCAAATTAACACCAAGAGACACCGACTACACAGGAATAATACTTTTTTTTTCAGGAAAATAAAAGCCTTTGGGATATTTGTAAGAAAATTAATCATTTAAAGAGATAAAAGGGGAAATATAGAGAACACAAAATAAAGGGAAACATCTCTTCTGTAAAACCTGGACTCCACGTTCTGTAATGCACACAGTCTCCCTCTAGGTGGCGACATGCCTTCACTCCTGAGCCTCATATAGACTCTCTGGTACTCTACAACACTGTTCAAAATGCATGAAGGGTAAAAAAACGTTAACATAATTGAACAGGTGAGACATACAGTTACATTAAAATATTACTGAAATAACAGAACACAAATTTTGTAAAACAAAACAAACACAAATAAGTAAGATTAAAATGAAAATGTGACTTTCAGTTCAGTCGTAAAAGAAACCAGAAGAAGATTTTGCTTTGAGAAAAGGCTGATTAAGTGCTGGGCAGTATGTCAGTGACGGTGCCTTACAAGTAGAAATTATACACGGAAGATAAAATGGGATGAATGGGTCCAACTGGATTATCTTTGGGTATCTAATGCTATTCATTCTGGGGGCAGCAAACACGACCCTTGACCCACCATTCACATTTATTACAACACATCAGGAGGGTCTTCCAGTGTCTGTTTCCTGTGGAACGATGCAGCATCCATGCCATGTTTGCAAAAATAATAGAGGTGGAAAATTTCCGTTTATTCTCACTTTGGAGCAAAGAGAATTATTCCAAGTTTGTTAGTCCAATGCCTAGCCTTGTAGTCGCACATAATGATTACAAATTAAAGCTGAAGTAGGTGAGATTGGAGCAAATATGATTAAAACAAGTTATTTTTATAAAACTGTCGTTATATCCTGACAGTAGAACATGAAACAGGTAACCTGAAAAAAATCATGTTCCTCAGTGTCCTCCGGTGCTCCTAACAGCATCTACAAGATTTCACAGACCGGAGGAAAACCAGCAGTAAGAGCTGATCTGAGGTCTGCTGTCCATCTGCAGTCTATGAGAGCCGGCTGTCAATCACTCGCAAACTCCGACCAAGCGGTCAAACTAGGCAACGCTGATCAAATATGAATCAATATTATGTTACGTTAATGCCTATTTCTCTCCTCAGATGTTTCCAGAATCATCTTGTAGTGCACGGTTTAGCTGTAAATTGAGAAAGTTTGTGACGTCGCCATCATTGTAAAATCTGTTCAAGGAACGCCAAGTACCGGTCACATGACCGGAGCACAGCCAATAGGAACACTCTCTCAATGAAATGACCTGTGATTGGTCAAAGTCTCCCGTCACGGGCTAGATTTTCTAAAGCCTGAAAACAGAGCCATGAGGAGGAGCAGAAGTCTCTCAGAACACTTGAATCACAATATGCTGAAAGGTTATTACGGAATTTTTGCCCAATGATGCCAAAAATATATACTGCCTACTGCAGCTTTAAGCCTTAACGTCGTCAGATAAAACCACATACAGTGTGTAGCTCCACTTTTAATTAGCTGATTGGATTTTTGCAGCCATCTTGCCACCAGTTTGTTGATACCTACTGTAGTTCTTTTCGCCAGGTGGGAGATATCATAGCTATGGAAGTTCCCGATATCAGACAAGTATTATTATTATTATTACAGTCTGTATGATATAACAGTTACACTGCTTTATTAGTGCTAAACTCACATTTACACATCCAGCTCTAACTGTTGTTTCTTTGCAAGTTAGTGATTAGTTAAATGTTACTCAAACACTGTATATCGCTCAGTTAAACTTACATGAAATATCTTCAATGTTACTAAGTGATGTGGTTGTTAAGATTTAAAGTAGCCACACAAACTAGCATTAGTTCTTCTAGAGCTGAAGTTAGCAGCGTTTATGCAACTTGAGCTAACGTTACACACACTAAGAAGTCTACACCAGCTTTTGCCTAAAATTTGATTTACTTGTGTGAATTCTTTACTTGTCTCTCCGATCAGTTAATCATGAGATAAATGGAGGTGGAATTAACAACTTTCTTCTCTATCTAGCATCACATTCTTTGTACCTCATCCACATGCACATTCACAAACTTCACTCTCTTCACATTCAGCCTTCAACACACAGTTTTTCACACACCGACGTTGAAGTGACCCAGTTCTGGAGGTTTTCTGAGCCAGGTTCCCAGCCCTCCGCCCTGCAGAGCGCTGGTAAACTGCTGCATCGCCCTTTGGTAGCGTCCGGCGGACAGTTTGGAACCAGAATATGTCGCTGGAGTGGCTTCTGCACCGTTCAACTGAGAAAGAAAGACAGAAACGTGATTCACTCTCATACCGTTATAACCAAAATACACAAATAAAAGTGGTGGATATTTTGCAGTGTTACGATGACATCCACTGTTTCTTACAATTTGAAATGTTGATACGAACGACCGATGACAGTCGAGCGAGGGAAACACTCGGCCATGTTGAGTTCTCGGCTAATAATAAAATTTGTCAATCATGTGTTGGACTGTTCAGCCTCCACTAAATGACACCTGTCCCATGGAAATGGATGTTTTGCACAGCAGACATTTTGACTTGCGGGTAAAGCACCGGTGTAACTAATAACATTAACCATTAAGAGTTCCCTGTAAACCACAGCGGTGATTCAGCAGCAGGGACCTGGAGCTGACACGTCGATAATGTTATTGGTCACACCTGAGTTTGACAAATCGGAGTATCGGCAAGGAGAAAGGTCTATTAAGCCTCTCCACTCTTCTGAAGAAGCACACATGGCTAAAACTTAAAGTCCACCTCTTCTACTGTTTACATTGTTTATTACTTCATCTTTTATTACTGTGTTCATCCAAGTGGAGTAAGTGTTAAGACTTGTATGTATGAGATGATTTTGAGACATCGCATCTAGTTTAGTAGAAGCCAATCGTTGTCCAATATACAACTTATACAGTTGTCATGTGGAAACTTGAAGCCTCCAGTGCACAGGCACTCAGAATAGACTTTTCAGTGAAGTATAGTAGTAGTAGTTACTGTATATATCAGCCCAGTCGCACAGTAGTTCATGAAATAGTCACGAAATTGAATGTATTGATTCATGTACATAGACAGGAATTTCACTTTTTTTTTTTCACGATGCCAGCACAAAATCAATTCGTATGTAATCCACGTAATTGTGAAAAAACATCGGACTTTCGCTCGTTTGTGTCCCGTGTGAAACCAGAAGCCAACATTGATTTGTCATGTAACTTCTGTACTTAAGTTACAGCACATCCAGAGTGGTTTTCCGCGATCTTTTCCTAAAGCTAACTAAGTAGTTTTTGTCACATAACTTCCGTACTTAAGTTATGCCACTTCCGGTGTTATTTAAAACCAAACCACAATCTTTTCTGAAACATAACTAAGTAGTTTGTTGCCTAAACCTAACCAAGTCGATCTTTTCTTAAAGCTAACTAAGTAGTTTTTGTCACGTAACTTCCGTACTTAAGTTACACCACTTCCGGTGTTATTTTAACCTAAACAACGATCTTTTCCTAAAGCTAACTAAGTAGTTTTATTTTGAAAAGACTGGAGCGGAAATTGATACGTGCGTCATGTGTTGCTGGACATTCGTAGGAAAATGCACTAAAAATAAGTTGTTGAAAGTCGTGCTGAGCGTCATGAAAAAAAAAGGAAATTTGTTTCTATGTACACGAATCAAATAGATTAAATTTCATGACAAGTTTTCATCAGTTTCACATACCTGCCGTGAGACTGTGTTGTGTATATTTGAAATGCAAACATATTTGCATATTCACAGATTCTGGATTTTTCAATGAAGGTGAAAGAGTAGGCATAATTTTAAGATTTTTTTTATTGTTCCAATCAGAGACGTTTTACATGAGGAAATAGATCTACAGTATATCCATGTTTTTCACATTGAGGAGCTTTGGTTTCCTTTTTTCTAATGTGTAGTCCTTCTTTCATGTTCACTTCATTTAATTCTTTCTCAAGTCATTGAGTTTTTAAAATACTGTATAATCTCATTCAGTCTTTCTGTCTCGTCCTCCTCTGTGTCTTTTTCTTACGACGCGTCCAGTTGCTTTTGTAAATTATTACGACTGTGTCTGCCGTCATCAAATTTTAAAGTCGAGGCCGTTTGGTCCAGCACAACACTCTCGGCATACATATTTTATCATTCATTTATCATCTCACAGTGGAAATGAAACCCTGCTTTTAAAAACATCACTATATCGTGGTGGGTTTGGTCTGGGACGGAGCTTGAGGACGGTTTGGACCTCAACCAGCGTCTCAACATATTTGTCTTTTATTGGTATCTTTTTCTAAGTGATGCCACTTTTATGTGACATTGTGAATAAGTCAACCTCCAATGCTGATGTTCAATAATCAACTTAAAGATTGCAATGCTGCCTAAAGTAAATGTTATGAGTTTATCTCTATATGAATAACCTTTTTTAATAATCATATGCCTTTGTTAATGTTTTGTGGTGTGCTTGATGTTAACTAATTGATCAAGCAGATAATGTTCATCCTCATGATCCCACATACAACCACTTTTGTAAAGAAGCCCAGCAGGTGATGGTGTCCACCCTGCCTGAGCCTCCTGAGGCGTCTCCTGACGAGGTTCAGTGCTTCCTGTCTCTGAGTGTCTCTGACCCACCTGCTGCTGCAGCCGCTGCCAGCAGGCGAACATGGAGCGCCTGCAGAGCCGTGACAGCGTCCCTGAGTCCTTCCTCCTTCCTGTAGAGGTGCTGATCTCCTCCAGGCCTCCGTCACCGCAGCTCCAGTTCACACTGACGTTCGGGGCCTTCCCTGTGGGTCGAACCTCGCTGCTGCTCAGACCTGAGAGGAAACCACAGGTAAGGTGGGGAGAACAGACAGGTGTCTCAATGACTATTGGATGGATTACCATGAGATTTGGTCCACACATTCATGTCCCCCTCAGGATGAACTGTAATAACTTTGGTGTTCCTCTTTTCATCTCTTCATCATCAGGTCAAAATGTTAATTTTTCCAACATATATACATATATATATGTATATATATGTATATATGTATATATGTATATATTATAATATAAATAAAGAATTGGTCTCTGATATTGTTGGCTTAAAAGTGTTTAGTCAGTTTCACAACGAGAGTTACAGGGGTGAAAAGTGTATTTCTTTCTTTTTGTCTTTGTTTATTTGTTACCTCAATGCAGAAAATGAGGAAGGGTGCACACTAACATTAAAATATATATATATATATTATTATAATTATTTTGTTTTTTAGAGGGCGACCTGCACCCCCCAGAAGGTGGCGCCCTAGGCGACCGCCTATATGGCCTATATCCCTTAGGCCGGCCCTGGCTGGCATGCTAAACTAAGATGATGAACATGCTAAACATTAAACCTGCTTAACATCAGCATGTTTGCATGTTGACGTTTGCGTGCAGCTCAAAGCACCACGGTGCCTAAGTACATCCTCACATAACCACAATAATCCAATGTAAAAATACTCCATTACAAGTAAACCTTTACTTTAGTTAAAGAACAGAATATGTACATAAAGTATTTAAAGTATCCAAACACCATGGCCTTATGTATTATTTATAATTATTGGCTTGTTATTACTGATGCATTAACATGAAAACAACATTTTAATGTTACAGCTGCACAGCTGTATGTGCTGTTTGGTAGTATAATATATAACAATGCATCATATTTGTGTTTATCTAAACCTGCCCAGTATCACAGCTGTCAGATTAATATAGTGGAGTAAAAATAACAATATTTCCTTTTTAGAAATGTAGCGGAGTAGTTTATAGTAGCATAAAATGTAAAACTATAGTCAAGTACGGCACATATAGTAAGTAAATGTACTTATTTATTTCCCCCACAGGATGCTGTCCCACCATGCACTAAGCATAGCTATGATAACATTCTGATTTAAAGTGATAATATGTATTAATCAGATTGTTTTAAACTTGATATTTAGTTGGTTTTTTTAGTAATTTTTGTTTTTTGTGGTTTGAGTTTCCGCTATTAATGCTCGTGCAAACGGCCCAGTTCTTCTTTTGTTCGTCTCAAATGAATGAAACTTCCTGTGCATCAGACTAGACTACTTCTAGACTCTGAGTCTGTCTTGAACTGTGTTACTAAAGATGAGTAACACTTTAGGTGTGTTTAAACATTTAGACCTACAGCCGAGCAGCAGCTGCTGTCGTCGGTATGGGAAGGGCAGGTGCTTGATGGGCGCCAGGCGGCGTGCCATGGCCCGGCCCAGGTGACCCGTGTGGCTGAGCGTCCCCACCGTCAGGCTGTGCAGGTAAACCGGCTCCACGAGGTGAGACAGCAGTGCCCCCTGGACGCCCACAACGCTCCACCTGTTGAGACACACAAGTTATAAAAATAAAATAAAATCTGAGCACAGTTATGACGGCAGTTTGACAGCTGAGAAGATTTTCACTCAGGGCTCATAAATGTTTGACCGGCGTTTGACTGTCTAGACTGCAGCAAGCTGTCTGAACGGAGTGGACATCATAATATGAAAACCAGCTGCAGTGTCCCTGAAATAGACGACTGGTGGAGAGACATCCACTGAGATCCAAAAGAGAGGTACACTGTGGATAGATATGGTTTATATCTAGATTATATCCCATATTGGGTGATTTGGATATTTAATTGAAGTGTTTCCCAACATAAAGGAATGTAACTAAGTACATTCACTCAAGTACTTACGTATAATTTTGATGTACTTCAGTGTTTCCATTTTATGCTACTTTATACATATGTATTTGATAGCTTTAGTTACTTTGCAGATTTAGATAATGATGTAGCCTATTATTATTATTATAGGTTATTATACAGCTTTGTTGAATACTCGATTCTGATTGGTCGATCACGGCGTTCTACGGTCTGTTATTTCTTTACTGTTGCTATGTATACCAGACCGTTGCTATGGGCACAGATTTTATCTCGGACTCTGGAGGACCATTTTTGTGTCAAATGATTGATTCCTTAAGTAAGTAGCCGTGTAATAAGCGGGATAATGTACAGCTAGCGGGTCATTGTTGTGAAATAAACCTCGCATCGCCCTGTCGGGGTTTATTTCACAACAATGACCGGCTCGCTGTACATTATCCCTCACTTAAATATCAGAACACGCCTTCCTTCCAGGGCTGATTATAAACTCACTTTGCCATCTTGTCAGTGCAGGACATGGTGACGAGAGATTTGCCCGGCACCACGCCGCCCCAGTTCTGATTGGCTCTCCGCGCTGTGATGGGCAGCGTGCCCTCGCCTCCGTCCACCTTCACCCTGAGGCGACAGTGGAACCTCCTGCTGGGATCTGACACGATAAGGAAACAGAAGAAGGAGATTTAGAAGGTGACTAATAATCTCCCCTTCCCCTGCTGCCACTGCTGAAATGCTCTTGAGCAAGGCTCAATGTTGGTCTGTCGGTAACTATCGTGTGGATTACCGTGAAATTCATGGTAAACATTCATGTTCCCCAGAAGATGAATCCTACTGACTTTGGTGATCCTCTAACTTTTCCTCCAGCGCCACCATAAATTTCCCTTTTGCTGTTGCTGAGTAAAATATCTGCACAACTATTGAATGTATTGGAATACATTTTGCATGTACTTTGTTGTGGACGCATACTGTGTTACCCAGTATGTGTCTACAACAAAGTACGTATCGATAATAATACAAAAACATGAAGGTGCAAAACACTAGAAGACAAAACGTCATGAGTCGGTATCATCATCATCACCATCGTCTAAATGTGTTGGTCTCACATGCAGCTGTGGTCTCGTAGGGGCAGTTGAGTCGTGCGTCTCCACACGGCGACGAGCTGACGTACATGTGGAAGAGGACGCCGTCCCGCAGCCGGAGGCCACCGCTGCCATCAACACCGCCGCCACCATCTTTATTTGGTACGAAGATGGATTGTTCCTCACAGTCTGCTGGCTTACTTCAGAGAGGAAAGACAACGAGAAGTCCAACGTGAGACAGAGACGGGGTGAAAGAAACAAGATCTACTACGCCTACTACGTTGTAAAAGTGAAAGTGAAACTTAAAAGCAACACGTTCTAACATGTTTTAAAACTGAATGAAACATCACTTTTTGAATACAAACAAAAAGGCTTTGTTAGGTTTAGGCAACAAAACTACAACTTCTTTAGGTTTAGGCAACAAAAGTACAACTTCTTTAGGTTGAGGCAACAAAACTGCAACTTCTTTAGGTTTAGGCAACAAAACTACAACTTCTTTAGGTTGAGGCAACAAAACTACAACTTCTTTAGGTTGAGGCAACAAAACTGCAACTTCTTTAGGTTTAGGCAACAAAACTACAACTTCTTTAGGTTTAGGCAACAAAACTGCAACTTCTTTAGGTTGAGGCAACAAAACTACAACTTCTTTAGGTTTAGACAACAAAACTACAACTTCTTTAGGTTTAAACAACAAAAGTACAACTTCTTTAGTTTTAGGCAACAAAACTACAACTTATTTAGGTTTAGACAACAAAACTACAACTTCTTTAGGTTGAGGCAACAAAACTACAACTTCTTTAGGTTTAGACAACAAAAGTACAACTTCTTTAGGTTTAGACAACAAAACTGCAAGTTCATTAGGTTTAGGCAACAAAACTACAACTTCTTTAGGTTTAGACAACAAAAGTACAACTTCTTTAGGTTTAGACAACAAAAGTACAACTTCTTTAGGTTTAGACAACAAAACTGCAAGTTCTTTAGGTTTAGGCAACAAAACTACAACATCTTTAGGTTTAGACAACAAAACTGCAAGTTCTTTAGGTTTAGGCAACACAACTACAACTTCTTTAGGTTTAAACAACAAAAGTACAACTTCTTTAGGTTTAGACAACAAAACTACAACTTCTTTATGTTTAGGCAACAAAACTACAACTTCTTTAGGTTTAAGCAGCATCATTGTATTGTAAAAAGGAAAAACTTCATAAATAAAACATGTAAAAAAGAAAATATTCCCCAACAAATGCTCTATTTCCTCCTTGCCTTGTGCTTTAGATTAAAACTCTTTAAAAAACAACCTTGAAGGCAAATTCCCCAGCAAGACTAGACAACAAAGAATAACAAAAACCTTGTTCGGGTTCGTACCAGAGCAGCAACTCCAGCTGAGCATACAGGAATCGAACCAGCGCCCTCCGACTGACGACTTCAGCGTGGCAGTCGCTGAGCGCACTGCCGTGGTCGCTGACGTTGTCCGAGTCCAGACACTTAGTCCCCGTGGCCAGAGACACAACCTGCGCTGACCTGAGGTCAAATCCTGGAAAAGAAAGACACACGGGTAGATATATCTGCAACAGCTCAGATTTCTGGTGACTTGTTGAGCAAATGATTGACTCTCCGATGGAAGAAGAACATGATGCAGCTCAAACAAGACGCCTCATTTGACCCTCAGAACAAGAATTTTCCTCTTTGCTGTTCTCCGCCTCGGCGTCCCGTCATAACCAGGACAATAACAGGCTGAGACGAGCTGATGAAAAGTGCATGAGTGAACAATCACTCCAACGCCACAAAAACATGCTGTTGTGTTGCAATGTGGCCTCATCAAAGATTCACAGGACGGTAAAGAAGATGACTGTTTCCCCTGACTCATTTGAAATGCAGCGGGACGTTTTCATGTACTCAGATGCTCCTGCACTACTCTTCTGACTGCTTTAAATGACGAGTGGAAAAACATCCCTTACGAAAAGCAGTATACTTCAAGTTTATTTTATGAAATATACTTAAGTAAAGTTCAAGTATACATTTTGAAATATTTCTTATTCTTTGTGTAGTAAGTACACTGATATATATGTACTAGTACTATACTTGTAAGTGTAGTACTTTAAGACTTCTTAAGACTAAATAGGCCCACTTTTTAGTTTATAAATTTAAGTATAAGAATAGTAAACTTTGAGTACACCTAAGATTTATTTTTTACCGCAACTATACTATAAGTATGCTGCAAGTATACTTGTATATACTGGTAGCTCACTTTTAAGCAGAGAAGGGGACTCGAGTCGCACTTAAGACGCACACACAGTGACTTGAGACTTGACTTGCAAAAAATGACTTGTGAGCATCTCTGCCTTTCAGTTCATGAAAGTATACTCTAACTTTATAGTACTTAGCCAATGGTTTATATATTACATAAAGAGATGTACTCCTTTTGCTATTTGACTTGATGATTTGTGATGAGATTAAAAAAATAAATAAAATGTGTTGTTCTTGTTCATGCCTCCACGGTGAACGGAGAATACAAAAACTTTTTTTCTGATGAATTGAAGTAAATTCATATCAAAACATCCTTTTACAAACTCTCAAACACTTTAATAGGTTACTCTATCAAAAAGTAAGCACAACTGCAAGCCAAGTATTCCTTTCTGTAGGCCTATAAAGCAAGAATACTTAATCATACTTTTCTTAAGTATATCTCAATCAAAAGATTAAGTACAAGTAGACCTATAAGCCAAGTACACTTCAACTTTTCTGTATACTTGTCGATATAAGCTAAGTATACTCAAGTAAAGTATATAAAAGTAAACTGAAAGCATACTCTCTTATTTTGAGTTTAATAGAAGTATACTAATAGCACACTTGAATAAACTTCTTTTTTGTAAGGGATGCAACCCTGGTTGAGTTAAAACAAACATGCTAAAGCCTTAAAGGATTAGTGATGATGGACTGTGATTTGTCATCTTCTTCTTCTTCCTCCTCAAACCCCCCGGCCCCGACCCACAGCTGCACAGCAGCTACAGTTATTTGTGTATTTCCATGACAGTGATTTTCTCTCTTAGTGTCTGACCTCATCCTCTCTTATCAGAGTTCTGACCGTCGTGTCTCCAGCGCTCACCTCTGCTCATTACGACCCCTGCCAGGACCTTGTGACGGGAGAAACAACTGTCTGTCAGCTCGGAGTATTTCTCTCTCACCAGGTGGAAGATGGACTCTGCGAAGAACTGCAGAAGAAGAAATTGTAGAGACAGTTGTTACAAGAGTGGAGGATGCATCATGAACATGTCCTCTTTCTTTCTGTCACTCTCCTCTAATTTAAGTTTGTTATGAGATGTATTTATTATTATTCTGACTAAGGTTGGGATTATCTAAATGTGAAACTGTTATTCTTTGAGGCATGTAAACAGGTAGTATAATGTTGCCAGGGAATTTCTTAGTTTGCTGCCAATTTTTTTGCCTTTATTTTTTCACATTTTGGCCAATTGGCACAATTAAAAGTATGCCGAATTATATATTAGCAGCTCCTGTTTGCAGTGTACTCATGGATGTACAGACAACTATCACTGGATTACTTTCATACTGAAGAAAACTTAAAAATGTGATGATTCTCAGGCCAGTTCTGTTCATTTCATATGATTTTTAAGCAGATTTATGGAAGTTAATTCATTACGGATATCTGGGCTAATGATATCCTCAGAAAGCAAAAGTCACACTGAGTCTAAAAATATGTGTATCATGTCTGTGTGTTTCCATTTGACGGTCTGGACATCCTTGTGTATCCTGGTTTGCTTTAACTTGTAAAAACGTATCCCAATGGCGGTATTCTGCCTTTAATGAAAGTTAAATAAAAAAGGAAAGCAAGAGATATCACATTAATATAATATCAAATCCCATCTCAAACATGTTTTTATCTCATCCAATTTTTTATGTTGTCATGGTGACGCCTGCCCTGTCATTCCCCACCTGTCCACCAGTGTATAAACACCAGTGTAAATACATTTAGATAAATGCATAAAAAACAGAGTCAAATTCCTTGTATGTATGTACTTGGAAAATAAAACTGATTCTGATTTTATCTAGTTGTTATGATTAGGATTATCAATAGTTTATGGTTTCTTTAATTAATAAATTATATGTGCAATAAAGGAAAAAAAACACTCTTTCTTGCTATCTTCAGCCCACTGTTTTTTTTTTGTGGTTGACTGTAGTTGTCATTTTAATAAAAATACTTTAACAGTTTAATTCTTCTGTGCTGTTGCTGCACATTGAGTGTTTTACAATGAGTGAAACAGCGCCCCCTCTGACTGTGTGGTGAAACACTGCATTGCACTACTACTAAAAAGGGGGATTAACCAATCAGAAGAGGCAACCTAACTAAATTTCAGTAGCTACTTTGCTGGAATTCTTGTTGACAAGGATTCATGCTGACTGGACAATCATTGGACCACTACAGGATTCATGGACCTCTCCAACCTGTCACAGGTGATTGAGACACACATTAAATCAAAAAGTCACACAGACTGAGCTGTGAAATTGAAGCTTTCTGGAGTTAGTGAGAAGCATTAACACAAAGAAGCACAATGAAACTTGTGGCCACTTCTCCACCAAGACAGACAGGAGAATGAGCTTCCTCTTCAAACAGGGTGAGTGAAACACACACTTCTCTCTCTCTGTGGATTTACTGTTCACTGAGCTGTGTGTGTGCTTCATGTTTAATGTGGTTATATTGATTATTTAGCATTGCTTGCCTGGATTTAGCTGCATGTGTTAGTCAGTCCACTGAAGTAGTTGTTTTTATATGGAGGACAAATAAATGAATAAATAAATAAATGACTCAATAAATGAATAAATATGTCATGAAATATAGCAAATAAAATGATATTAAAAAATGAATGTAGCCATTAATTAATTGATAAAATCTGACATAAGTTGATATTTTTGTTTAATTTGCTTCTTTATTTATTTATCTTTGTATTAATTCACTTATTTATATACTCTTCTGTTTAATTTTCCCTTTATTCATTTTGTATATTTATTTATTTTTGCATATATTTCTTATTAATTAATTTTTATTTATTTTATATTTACTTTTAAATGTATTTATTTATTTATATACGCCTTTATTTATTTCTGCACGATTTTCCCTTTGCAATTCACACCTTATTTATTTCCCCACACTTATTTATTTCTGTATTCTTTTTTTTATACATTGCTTCTTACATTTCTTTATGCATTTCTGCCTCATTATGCAAATGAGGGGGCTGTCACTCAACGTGTGTCATCATGGGTTCAGGATGCTTGACTAAATGCTTTCTTATGCATATGCGTTCACCGCTCTTTATACTTCCTGGTTGACAATTACGTGGATTACATACAAATTGATTTCGTGGGATATAAACAAATTACAATACATCACTTTACGTAGTTATAGCTACGAACAGTGTATGAGAACAGCCTGTTGTGTGTAAGACAATTTCTTTACAGTTGGCCTATATCTCAGCATTTCATTCATTTCTGTAAAGAAAACTAAACGAAATTGGTATTTCTAAAGTTTGGATTATTATCTAAGATATAAACAGGATAAGGGCACGCCCACCACCCCACGCCTCCCTACTGTTAAGGCTGATCAAGTGGTTTTCCTTGAACCTTTCATACTGGTGCATTCACTTGCTACCTGTTGTTGCCTTGAAGGCGGTCTCTGACCGAAAGCTCGCTTTTTAGAAAGATTTTTGCACAGATTTGAGTAGGGATGCACGATCCAACATTTTCAGTCGCGATACCGATAGCAATACCAGGGCTTTGGGTATCGGCCGGTACCGAGTACCGATCCGGTACCAGTGTCTAATTAATTCTCCTAACAAATAAATACATAGATATACATTTACAGAATTGTTATTTATTATTAAAATAATAAATCATACACCAACAACTTAAAAATCTTAAAAATTAACAGGAATTACAATTCTACTGTAAACCTTTTTAATACAGCAACAAATTGGTCAAAACTTAAACAGGAATTCAAATTCCAGTATAAAACGTATATAGTATATAAACATAGAATTGAATTGAATAGATTGGCTCCATTGTCACCGATACCCGATATCTACCATTTGACTCAATATTTGCAAGTGAAGCATAAATAATTATTCCCTCTATAAAATCTTCTCTATCCACTAAAAACTCACTGTTGCTATTAATGTTTTTATGTTCCTACATTTGCCATAAAGATTGTCTGGAGAAACGGCGTGCTCCATTCTGTTAATCCTATATTTATAAACCTATATTTAAACCTGAGGACATCGTGACTTCTGCTGTCGTATATATTCTCCAGACAACCGCCACCAAAAAATACACACAGAACAACTTTCAAACAAAGTCTGCAGAGATGCACCAACAGCTGAGACATTCGCCTGGACCGCGAGCACGAGGCTCGCCGAAACATCTCTGACAGTCTGTCAATGATGGCCGAGAGTTTTCTCACTCTAAACTCCCCCAGTCTGCGGAGGAAGAGGTGTCACACTCCTACTTGTCAAAATATGTCTAATTATATTTTTAGAGGACTGTCACTCTTTTTCTGAGGGAGTTCCAGCTAGTTGCTATCTGCAGCAAGGTTCAACGAAATGCCAAGAGGAGCATCACAACAATGTTAATAGGAGGAGGACCAGTGATGCTTCTGACTAGATCATAGAAATATCAGTTGTGCTGAATGTTCTTCTGCTGAATATTTGATAGAAAATAAAACTGCTCAGTCAGATGAAATATTTGACAGTCTGAATTGAATCCAGCAGTAGCTGCAAATAATTCATGTTTAATAAATGTGTGTATGTAATGGGTGGGCAAACTAGACTTCCACTGATTGTTTAAACTACTTATTGCTCATACATGATCAGAAAAACAACATAAAAATGGTTTGGATGTCATGTTTTATGCAGTTTTAAAGGGACTATTTGTAACTTTCAGAAATGCTTCTTAACAGCGACACCTGTGGCCGTTAAGTATACGAAAGTCAGCGCCAGGCTTGCGCTACTTCTCGTTCTAAATAGACATGAACGAGCATCGCTCAAAACAGTGAGGCGACACACGTCAGCAAAAACCACAATATCACTCTATATTTCAGCTGCTTGGCAGTAATGTTAGCTGACCAGACGAAGGTCTCTCCATGAATCAATGCTGATACTGTGTTTGCTTCTCCTGCCTCAGCGCAGGTTTCAGCAGCGGGGCTCCTCAGCGAGAAACTCGTCTCCCTCCGCCCGCAGCCGGAGAGAGCAGGAAGACACCGGCACCTGGTCGGTAACGAGACGACAAGGTTTCTCTCTGCGGAGTCCCATCACTTCACAAGACACCGAAAACCTCTGTTTGTCTGGTGAAGCTGCAGCAGTTATTTCTGCACAAACGTCCACTGTACATTCACTAGATATTCTCAGATCTAAACCAACTCTTCTGCAGTGTGGAGTGAGCGCGCGTTCACGTCTAGAGGTGGAGCGAGTACGCGAGAACGCGCCAGTGTCTGAGTGAAGGCAGGCAGGCAGAGGAGCGGGGACGCCGGCCACACGCGAGCGCGCATAAGCGAGCGTGCATGTGTCCCGACCCGGTACATTTACACGCTTAAAAAGTTACAAACAGTCCCTTTAATTACATGAGAAATAAAACTGGATATGATTTCACATGGCACCAACGAAGCAAGCTATTCTCATTCACTCTTCATACTTATTCCTATACGGAAATACTGCGAGTCTGAAAAGTGAAGCCAGCAGGGGGCGACTCCTCTGGAACTAAAAGAAGTCTGATTTGTATGGAAGTCTATGAGAAAATGAGCCTACTTCTCACTTGATTTATTACCTCAGTAAACATTGTAAACATGAGTTTATGGTCTCAATCGCTAGTTTCAAGTCTTCTTCAATACAGCATGATGTTCATTTGGAAAAGCCTTTAAAACCGTAGTCCTCAAACCAATGGGTGACGTCACGGTGACTACGTCCACTTCTTAAATACAGTCTATAAAGAGCGTCAAATTCCACGTCGGGATGAGATCAGGGTGGATGGACGGGTCAAAGAAATACAGCACTTTAACCCAAGAGACTGCTGTTCGTGTCAAGATGTGACCTCATCTTGACCAGGCTATAACTATCTGTATCTGAAATGTCTCAACTCATTTTGTAAGAGCAGGTGTTTTTTTGGGAATGAAACTCTCTGGCTCAACATTTTCTGGATGACAGTGGCACAAGGTCGTGTGTAATGAGTGTGTTAAACAATTATCTGTCAGATTATTATGCTCTTCACACCGCCTTCCCGCTCCACCTCTATCTCCTCGGTCTGCTGCTGCTCCTCCTTCATCCCTAATGTGCTGTAATAATGTTCATTAATGCGTCACGCCGCCTGACAGACAGTTCATATTGAAGGGAAGGGGGGGGCCGATGCTAAATGATCAGTCGGGGAGGCTGTAAAAAAGATCATCTTCTAGACAAAGAGGAGGAGGGAAGCTTCTGCAGATTAAGTTTTGGTGTGTCAGCCTAAAGCGGGGTGAAATCACCCTTTTGTTCAAATTCAGAGCATCAAAATGTTTTTTTTTTCATCCTCCTGTCTCTCATCAAATCCCCCCAGGGTTTAATAAAGTATCTACATGTCTGTCTCTATATTCCTTTGCATATTTGGATGACAGTGTGGTTCTGCATTAGCCATGCTCAGTCGCTCCGCGGAGACGATCTCGGGAGACTTCTTGTATTCATAAAGCACGACAGCAAAAGACGTGGAGGACAATTCTCTGAGGCTCAGAGACATAATGAAGTTGTTTAGATGCTACAGACGATGCATACAGGACACCATCCAGCTCTCGGGCCTCAGGACATGATGGCTGCGCTGATGTGCGGCGGGCACACTCCATTTGGTAGCATACGGCGCACCTCAGACCCATTTATCCAGACCATTTAGAGGACTGGCGAAAGCTTAAGAGATTCGGGGTGAATTCGGTGTCACCACTGATGTCTCCTTGTGAGGAAAATCTGTCTTTAACATATGACAGGCATTTACTGATACACTGAGTCTGTCTCCTCTCTCTGTACTCTGTGTAACACGCTGACCAGACTTTTATCTTCTGCAGAACACTTTTTATTATGATGTCTATTTTGTTTTTTATTGATTTACAAAGTTGTTTTAATCCTTCAGGACTCAAAAGGAAGTGATTGGTCTTTTTATTTCACCACTTTGCATATGCAAACTGTAATGGGGGTCAATAACAGGCAATTCTAACGAGATCAGAAGCACTACTATAGAAATGAACTATTACGTTCCTTATTATGAATTTATTATAGGGCTGTCAATTGATTATAATATTTAATTGTGATTAATAGCATGATTGTCTGTAGTTAATTGTGAATAATTGCAGATTAATCACATTTTTATCTCTTCAAAATGTACCTTAAGGGGAGATTTATCAAGTATTTAATCCTCTTATCAACATGGGAGTGGACAAATATGCTGCTTTATGCAAATATATGTATATATTTATTATTAGAAATCAATTAACAACACAAAACAATGACAAAAATAGTCCATAAACCCTCACAGGTATTGCATTTAGCATAAAAAATATGCTCCAATCATAACATGGCAAACTGCAGCCCAACAGGCAACAACAGCTGTCAGTGTGTCAGTGTGCTGACTTGACTATGACTTGCCCCAAACTGCATGTGATTATCATAAAGTGGGCATGTCTGTAAAGGGGAGACTCGTGGGTACCCAGAGAACCCATTTACATTCACATATCTGGAGGTCAGAGGTCAAGGGACCCCTTTGAAAATGCTTAAATTGAACGTAAGTTTGGAGCGTTATTTGGCCTCCTTCTCTACAAGCTAGTATGCTTCTTTGTTTCTATACTCTTGGATCTAAATACTGAGTGGTGGCAACAGGAGACTGAGCTACTCACCCGAGGTAGCTGATGTTTGGCTCTGCTGCCCTGGAGGCCCGTGATCTTCCTCTCCGGTCCCAGACTTATGTTGTAAACAGACTGCAGGGCGGCGGCCGCCGCCTGGGCCTTGGCCAGCCTTTTACTGTGACCACACCCTTCAAACACCCTCCCCTCCACCCTAACCACCATAACAAAACTCCTAATTGGCCTGCCATGAATTCTCTCCGTCAGGCACATGTACCTGAGTCCTGGTCGCAGCTCGTTGAGCAGCGCCACCGGACTGAGGTGCTCTAAAAGTGAGGTGCTAAGGACTCGTCTTTTGGGATTAGTGGAGGAGAAGTCCAGCGTGAGTCGGACAAGTCGTCGGTGGTTGTAAATGCTGGAGAAAACCTCCTTTTTTGCCGTGCTGCAGTGCAGGAAATCACAGTTTTCATGCAGGTCAAACTCTTTGAGGAAAGCGTCAGGGATGTCCAGTTTATCTGCTGTAAAATCCGCAGGAGTGCTGGTGAATTTCCCCATGGAGGCGTGCGCCTGGGAGGCGTTTGGGAACTGGATGAATGAGCGGAGAGCCAGCTCTGCAGCCCTCATCTTGGCCTGCTTTTTTGTCGGTCCTCTGCCCTCGAAGTGGAAACCATTTACCTCCACGCCTACGGAGAACACCGGAGCATGCAGCGGGCCAGTCTTTGACATGATCTCGTACCGCAGACCGGGTCGCAACTCGTTCAGCTGCACCAGCGCGTTCTTCTGAGTGACGGCCCAGGCTGCTCTTTTACAAGTCAAGGGGCTCTGGTGGAGCAGCCGGTCTTTTCCATCCGCCAGCGGCTGCTTCCTCTTTAGAGCTCTCGGGCCGTGTTTGGGGAAAGTTGTGCAAAAGGTTGATGGATGATACTTTCGCAGAAGGTCACAGTCCATCTGGCTTTTATCTTCCTGATTCTCTTTCACCTCCACGCTGCTTGTACCTGTTGGCAGATCGAAATCATTACGGGAAATGTGACATGATGGAAAAATGTTTTCTTTTTATTAGAATCTCAAGGCATTTGTAAGTGTGAGTTGGCCTGCGTGTAAGTGACAAGACTAAGAGTCTACAGCCATGTTAGCGGCTCGTGAGACTGTGAGCTAAATGCTAACATCAGCTATTGTCCAGAAACCCTCACAGGTACTGCATTTAGCAAATAAAATATTGACTATGACTTGCCCCAAACTGCATGTGGTAATCATAAAGTGGGCATGTCTGTAAAGGGGAGAATCGTGGGTATCCATAGAACCATTTTCCTTCATATATCTTGAGATCAGAGGTCAAGGGACTCCTTTGAAAATGGCAATGCCAGTTTTTCCGCGCCAAAATTTAGCTTAAGTTTGGAGCATTATTTATCCTCCTTCTCGACAAACCAGTATGACATTGTTGGTACCAATGGATTCATTAGGTTTTCTAGTTTTATATGACACCTCACTCTAGCTTTAAAACGGAGCCCGCTACAACCTAAAAATCGTGTTGAAGAAATTGCGTTAACTTTGACACTCCTACTAAAAATGTAATGTCAGTGTATGCTAAATGAGTATATATGGGAAATAGATTACCCACTTGGAGTGAGTTGCGAAGTGTAAATTAAATGAAATGTAGTAAATGTAATACACCAAAATAATCAAAATAATTTCAACATAATACACAGTGTTGGTTTCTTAGTAGTATGATAATCGCTCCGTGGTAGCTGAACATGGAAAACTTCAGTATTATTGGCATAAAAACATAATTTTTAAAAGTGCACGGAGGAAAAAGATTTACTTGAATTGTCTGCATCCTCAGCAGATGATGCTCCAGCATCCCAGTGTCTGATGGGACTGATGAGAGTTGATAACATGTTGCCTCGTTCTGAAACACAGCATCATAAATACAAGAAGTCATTGAGCATTTTCTCCACAGCATGACGCAGCATCATATAAATCACACACAGAAAGATACGCTATTTCACTATTAAATATAAAAAACAACTCATTCACACGTTTTTTGTGAAATGAGCCCAATTACAGTCACGACTCTGAACGCTTATACTGCATAGTTTTATATTCACTCCCAACCATAAAAGTAATGGAATGGACTGAGGTAAACACGTTTATGGCGATAGTGCAAACGTAATGTGTGAGGCTGGGAGGGCCATTAGAGTTCCAGCTTAGATGAACGGAGTGAAAGCAAACAGAAAGGCGGCTCAGAGCCAGGCGGGGTAATTGAAAGGTGTCGGTGATAAGGACCGAGGTTTTCAGACGGGAAGCGTCGAGGGGCTTAAAGCTTTGTCTTATTAAACCAGTCACACCGTTTTTCAATCGGGCACAAACGTTTTTCATTAGATTTCAACTGATTTGGTAAGTTTGAAGGTTTCACGGGTGTCCTTGGTGTGATAGCTGTTTTTCAATTATAAGAAAATATCCCATCTTTTTATACTTTGAACAATAATGACATTATGTCCAACACTTTTCATCCCAACTCGTCATATACTGAGTCTTCGTCAGACCTCTTTCCTCTTTTTTCCGTCACACTAAACATGTGCTTGGCGTCTCTTTCCAGTTGCAGTAAACACGTACATAATGTTGTGAATTAAACAAAAACACTTGTTTAGGATTAGGCGACAAAACCACTTAGTTAGGTTTAGGAAAAAAACAACATGGTTGGGCTTAAATTGACTATGATTTTACAGCGCAAATGTGGCTTGACATTGTCAACACGGGACAAGACAAACAGCTGATTGTAAAGTGAAAGTGAAATGTAACGCACGGGACACGAACAGTCAGACGAACGGTCTCCTGGATGAAAGCCTCGTTTGTTGCACACATATTTTTACACATAGGCGGGCGCATTCATGTATTCATGTCATAGTTCTGCATCGGGGTAACTTGCAAAAAAGGTGATTCAGGGGTGGTATTTTGTCGTGTTTCAGCTCTATCTTCTGCACCACCTAGAATATGAGAGCCACTTCAATAAGGTGCGTTACAAACAGGCACATCAACTGTGGAGATGTGCTGCTCAGTATTATAAGAATAAGCACAAAATATTACTTTAAATTGTAATGCCTGAATTACCTTTGTTTTAAAATATATTAGTTTCACATGTATGAAATGGCCCAAAATGATCGCATTAAACGTGCTGCCTAACTGAGTTATTTGAACAGCGCATGGTGAGTGTAGGATTTTCAGTTTCGGGTCGGGTCAATAATTAATTGGTGACGAGGCGGGTACGATATTGCACGTTGCGTTGCCGGGGCGGAAGCGGGTCTTGGAGATCAGATCCGTGCAGGACTCTGATGCATGTGTACAGTACCCTCCCATCCATGAAAAATGGGGCTTCCAATAAAGGCTGTGTAATTCGAACGCTGGACAAAATCTACAGTCCTCGTTTGGTGTAAAGATGTATCGACAAACCGTCTCCGTCCTTGTGGTGGTGTGTAGGTTTATTGCTGGTGCTTTGTCCCGACTACCAGGATTTATCCCTCCACCACGGAAAAAGACTGTACTGTGGTAACCAATCGTTAAAGTGTATTAAAAAACTAAGTTGGTAACAAATTATACATGTTTCTCCCTTCTGAAGCACCTCCTTTCTACGTCCAGGCCTTTCCTCCCTCCCGCCTCCAAACTCAGCAACGTACTATATCTTCCACATCTTTTGATGTTGGGATTTGGCTTCAGGAAACACCTGCAGCTCCATCACTAATAGTAATAGATCACCTGCTGGTCCCTGTTGGCCCCCCGAACCAGTGACCCCATTTATCCCCAGTTAGATTTATCTGGTGCCCTGCCACCTTTAAACAGCTTTTGTTCAGCAGGGCAGAATATACAGACATAAACACAGAGAAATATGGGCTGCAGGGGGCAATTATGTTTGATATTGCTTATGAAATATTAATGCCTGCCTGCTGCAAGTAAAACATATAATGAATCAACATTAAAATAATGAGCCATTTTAAGAGACTTTATTATTTTAATGACCGGTATACCAGCTACAATTGCTTCCAGACACACTTTTGGAATAAATAATTCATTGTATTTTAATTTTAAGCCACGTCAAAGGAAAAAATTATTTAAAATTCCAATATTACAAAAGAGTACAGGAAACATAAAGCTGTAAAATACATAAATCAAATGGAGTCAGTTGAGAAAAACTGTGTTGAGCTCATCAAATTAATCTGTAAAACAGGGACACTGCTTTTGAAAAAAAAAATCAGTATTAAATAAGTTTTACATCTGAAACAATCACCGTAAGATGCATGTTTTTCTGACGAGTCTTTTTTGCCGGCCCTTTTTTCACCCCGGTGACTGGTGATTCTGGAGGGCACTGCAATGCAAACTAAAAGTCATTAGAATAATGAAGAGTGCACACTAAACTATTCTGCATTAACCTTGCACCTTGCAGTTATATCAGGCGTGTGATGCCATTAAGTGGTGGGTTGATATGAGCGAGAGCTGTGATACGGGATGTGAATGTAATGATGTGAGTCTGGAGCTTCTGAAGGCAGCGGCAGGTGGAGGTTGGAGGTGTTTTAATGACCTGCACCATCACAGCTAATGGGGCCATTTATTTTGGGGATGAAAAAAGATAATAACTGTGTTTGTCTTTGCGTTACATCGGCTGAGCCCCTCGCACCTTCCCACACTCTCTGTCATCTCCACTCTCAATCTCTATTTCCCCACTCGCTCCTCGTAAACACACTCTCATTCGAGCAGCACTTCATTAACTCACTCCCCATTTGTGAATTGCAGTGTTAGACTTTACACTTGATTTAAGTAGAGGTTAACCAGGTTGCAACATGACAAATTATTTGCTTAATCTACCTGTAATCTTCTTAACAAGCAAATCTTTCCAAAAAGAAAATGGGTTTGTGGAGCAGTTTAGAGATGAAATTGGAGCTGCTGTTGTGCAACACAGGTGATGTGAAGGTCTTGTGCACTTACATCTATCAGTCAGGTCGTCCTTTGCACTACCACAAATGAAAATTAAAAACAGAGCAAATATAAGTGGATGAAAACCACTTATTCTTATTGTTTATGTCTATTTGAAGTTACAAATTATACTAATTTACTGATGTCATTTCATACCAGAATGCGTAAAGTTGTGTATTTGGCATTTCACTGAACAAATAATTTGACAGTAACACTTTATAATAACCATCATTTATAAAAAAACTGATAGTTAATTAAACTTAGTTAACGGTATTTTACTGTTAACAACCAATTAAATGAGAATTAATAAAGTTTGCTAAATTATTATTAATGCTAATTTATTTTATCATTAGTTTGTGTAATATGAAATAATTAGTTTATAAATTCTATATTGTATTATAGCTGATAAGAGACAATAACAATTACATTCTGATTATATTAGTTAAGTATATAACAGTTTATTGTTGCACACATTTTATATTCTATATTAAGTTTTCATTAATGATTACCAAACCATTTGCAAACTTTTAAGAAACAGTTTGTAAAACATCTATAAACATTACATAGATGGACCAGCAACCAATTATTAACAATTGACAAAGTATTAACTTATAGACGTTTTTACAAACCAATTATTAACAATTGACAATTGAGTATTAACTATCTATCCAAATAATGTTTATAGACGTTTTACAAACCAATTATTAAGAATTAATAAAGTATAACAATTATCTGATCCATCTTTCTATGTAATGTTTATAGATGTTTCACAAACAATTTCTTAAAGGTTTACAAATAATTACAAATCGTAATCATTAAAATAAAATTATAATATAGTATATACAATTTTATAACATGTGCAACAATACATTTTTAAAATAACAAACATTATAGCATTACTAATAATTAAAAAACATTATTAATTATAATTTCATGGTTTGTTAACTGTAAAATAACTATTACAATTTTAATTAACTATCAATTTACCATGTATTAATGATGGTTATTATACAGTGCTACCAATTTAACTATTAATAATTTATAATTTCCTAAAAGCAGGTGTGTGCCCTAGTCTGTCCCCGCTTTATTCACACTTTTCGTGACCCTAAGGCTGCTAAAACACTCGATACCTCTCATGTATATGTTGTGTAAACCCCTCCGTGTGTCAACAGTTATGACTGATAGCAACATGAATCCTACTGTTTTGTGACTTTTCTTCACTCTTGCAGACTGTTACTGTTTCTTGAATGTTCGTGTCAAGTGCATAACTGGTCACATCTTAAATATGACTGCATTAACAGCTGGTATTAATCTATCTATGGTCTTTATCTGGATGTCTAATCTGGATGAGTAAACGCATAGAAAATAGATTCCAATTGTATGACACTAAAGTGCAGATGGCAGTGGAGCTACAGTACACAGCCGGCCTCTGTCTATCTGATGATACAGGAAAGGCAAATTAAGAAGTGTTAAGCTTCTTCAATCGCTGTGAGAGCCCTTTGGATTTCAAGTACAACGGCTTAACCTCTCGGCCATCACAGCTGATAAATAAGAAGACCCCATACAGTCACATTGCTTCGGGGAGAGACTGTTAAGGATTGGATATGGATTTTTCCCATAAAAGGCTCAAAACGTCTGAGACAGAGCCCTCAAGCTCCTGCTGATGTCACAGTGGGACAGCTGAGCCCTAAGACTTAGCTAAAGAGCGAGAGGGAACATCAGACAAAAAACCCTGTAACACCCATTTGAGTCACTAAAAAAAAAGTCCCTAGAACCTTTAGTTAACAAAAATCGCAATAAATCGTTATATCGAATCGCAATACTTAAAAATCACAATACATATAGAATCGGCACCCAAGTATCTTGATAGTATTGGATCGGGAGATATGTGAATCGTCCCAGCCCTAACACACACTAACATCTGACTTTTGTCTTCAGTGGAAAAGACTATGATTTGCTGGACAAGAGAGAATAGAGACAAAAGAGCCGAGCAGAAAGGAGAACAGGAAGATTGCATCGCTTCATGTTCCACAGTGCTTGTGTTTATCAAACCTTAGAAGCAAAGTTTCTCCATCCAGCCGCTGTTAATGAACCTTATTTAATAGAATAATGAAATTAGGCATGGCGGGGGGGAAGAGAGAAGCACCCGCTCGCTGTCCGGTGTGTGTGTGTGGTTTGACAGCTGTGGATAATCTCATTTGCTAAGCATAATTAATGGCAAGCAGTTTCATTTACTTGTAATGTGGACTGTCTTTCCTCAAGGGCAAAGAAATATAGAAACTTTTTGGAATAATTTCTCTATCGACTGCTTCACAATCAGTAATGATATTTGTAATAGTAGATGTTTGGCTTATTATTTTCTTATTTAATTAGATTGCCTTGACCTTACATATTTACTTTCTTGGTGTTTATGAGAAGACTTCTCTATAAATCAGGATGAAGTGTATAGCTGCATGCTTGTAGCTTTAAAACAGCTATGATGGCCGAGTGGTTAAGGCGTTGGCCTCGAAATCCAATGGGATCTTCCCGCGCAGGTTCAAATCCTGCTTACAGCATTAAAAGTTTAGTTGTCTTTGTAATGATGAGAAATTGTCATGTAATGACTTAAAGTTGTGGAGCTTTAGATCTGAACTGTTTGTCCCGGACTATTTGGAGGCAGTGTAGAGGTGAATGTTTCAAACATGACTGCTGTCAATTGATCTCACGTGATGTTGTGGGTAAAATTCTTGACTAATGGTCAAAAGCGGACATGGTGGTTTCATACCCATGACCTGACTGCATCGTAAGCTGTGATGGCCGAGTGGTTAAGGCGTTGGATTTGAAATCCAATGGGGTTTCCCCGCGTAGGTTCGAACCCTACTCACAGCGAGAAGCTTTGTTTATAATCAAGCGAGACACTGTAGCGCGAGCCTCTGTAGATGGTGCACACACTACGAGCATGCACAGAGGGCAGCTGTGCATGCAAACCACTGCTTTGGTTACGTGTTATACCAATGCAGTCGAAATGTTGATAACAAGTGTAAATGCAGAAATATTGAGGATGTGGCCAGTTATGCACTTGACACGAACATACCAACACATCCCGATCGCTTCAAACTCGGCTGCAAATCACCCCAGTGTGTGCTGAAGGTCATGGCCTGATTTGAGCCAACAGAACCACATCATCTGCAAACAACAGAGATGCAATTTTGGGGTCCCAAAAGCGGACACTCTCCTCGCCCTGGCTGCACCTTGAGATCCTGTTCATGAAAATCACAAACAGAATTGGTGACGAGGGACAACCCTGGCCAAGGCGAACGCCCACTAGAAACCTGTTTGACTTTGTGCTGATTATACGGTTACAGATCTCATTTTGGTTGTACAAGGTCCGGATGGCTGATAGAAACGACCCCGGTACCCCATATTCATGCAGTACCCCCCGATGGATTTCCAGCTGTGATGGCCGAGTAGTTAAGGCGTTGGATTTGAAATCCAATGGGGTTTCCCCGCGCAGGTTCAAATCCTGCTCACAGCGTTTAAAAGTCTAGATGTCTGTGCCATGCTGAGTAATTGTCATGTGATGATTTAAGAGTTGTGGATTAAGCTCTGAACTGGTACTCCCAGACTGTGTTTGGAGGCAGTGTAGAGGTGAATGTTTCCAACATGACTGCTGTCAATTGATCTCACATCATCTTTAGTGATGTGGTAGCATTTGACATGTTGTTGGTAAAATTCTTGACTAAAAGTCAAAAACCGACGTGGTGGTTTCATACCCATTACCTGACTGCTACGTAAGCTGTGATGGCCGAGTGGTTAAGGCGTTGGATTTGAAATCCAATGGGGTCTCCCCGCGTAGGTTCGAACCCTACTCACAGCGAGAAGCTTTGGTTATAATCACGCGAGACACTGTAGCGCGGGCCTCTGTAGATGGTGCGTGCACTACGAGCATGCAAACTACACTGCTTTGGTTACCTGTTATACCAATGCAGTCGAAATGTTGATAACAGGTGTAAATGCAGAAATATTTAGGATGTGGCCAGTTATGCACTTGACACGAACATACCAACACATTCCGATTGCTTCAAACTCGGCTGCAAATCGCCCCAGTGTGTGCTGAAGGTCATGGTCTGATGGAGCCAACAGAACCACATCATCAGCAAAGAAGCAATTCTGGGGTCCCCAAACCGGACACTCTCCTTGCTGCACCTTGAGATCCTGTCCATGAAAATCACAAACAGAATTGACAAGGGACAACCCTGGCCGAGGTGAACACCCACTGGAAATGTGTTTGACTTTGTGCTGATTGTACGGTCACAGCTCTCATTTTGGTTGTATAACAACCAGATGGCTGGTAATAATGACCCCCGTACCCCATTTTCATGCAGTACCCCCCAATGGCTTTCCAGCTGTGATGGCCGAGTGGTTAAGGCGTTGGATTTGAAATCCAATGGGGTTTCCCCGCGCAGGTTCGAACCCTGCTTGCAGCGATTACTGACTTTATAGATCAACCCTTCCACAGTATGCGTTTAAAGATTTAACACTTCCCAGGGGAAATGGTCGTAAGCCATAAACACATACTTCAGCTTGACAGCCTCCTTCACCACCGGTGTCCACCATATTTAAAATGTAACCAGTCATGCATTTGACACGAACATACCAAAACAGTAACAGCATGGCTGCAAGAGTGAAGAAAATTCACAAAGAGTAATCCTCCTGTAACAGTCATACAAATTGTCCATACTAATGTCCTCGGTATGCTTTAAACAAAGCGCTTGTTGGATCATTTGAAAGCCCCTTCCCCCAAACCGTTTGCATGAGTCTTCGCGCCTTGTCCTTCGCTTTCTGCCCCACCTTTGAGTGTTTCCATTTAGAACAGGTATAGACATGTTTGCCTTTGGGTGTGGTTGGACGAACTGCATTTTTTCCAGCACACTGAACCCTTAATACTGAAAACTGTAGCTACAGAAGAACACCAATGTAGTACATGTTTCCCACAAGCAGCTTTCAGTGGTACGTGAATAATCTAGACCACTGTTACTGTTAAGGCTAATACAGCTGTGATGGCCGAGTGGTTAAGGCGTTGGACTCGAAATCCAATGGGGATTCCCCGCGCAGGTTCAAACCCTGCTCACAGCGATGGTTAACTTTAACAATTGTCTTTCTGTAAAGATTGAATATTATATAATACAGTTACATAAGCAAGTTGCTTGCCAATGTCATACTTTGTTTCAAGCATACTGAACAAAAACATTCTGATCTCATGTAAACAGTATATGTCTACTAACACACAGCTGTGATACCCGAGTGGCTTTGGGGTCTCCCGGCGCAGTTTCAAACACACAGTGTTGTTGGGGAGTTGTCCGTGTTTTCGTCTTACAAATTTGTGTTTTCAGTTCATGAAAGTTAATGTAACATTTTTGTCACATAAAAATGTCTTTTACAGCGTTTGGTTGTGCTTAACTCCACCCTGTCGTTTCACTTCTGGTTGCAGAAAACCAAGATGGCGACAGCCAAATGAAGAACCAGAGGCTTTGAAATGGCAGTCCAAAAAAAACAATGGGTGATGTCAAGGTGACTATGTCCACTTCTTATTTACAATTTATGCTCAAGAGCTAGTTTCTCTTAGTAAGCCATGTGACATGAGTCCTTTCTTGTCATCCAACAAGTGACTCATTACTGTCAGCGTGGTCACTGTACACAGCTGTGATGGCCGTGCAACCATGCAGGTTGGAACCCTGCTCACAGCGATCTCTGACTTTATAGATCAACCCCTCCACAGTATGCGGTTAAAGTTTGAACACATTTCGATTCAAGTACTTTGAAAAATGCAGTCCATGACTGATTTTACGATTTCATTGTTCAACATCTGGCTGGTTGAATTCCTGGCAGGTCAGAAATTTTGTTTGAGACCAATTTTCAACATGACATGATCTCACTAACTCACAGTTGAAATGTTAATACCAGTTGAAAATGCAGTCATATTTAAGATGGGGCCAGTTATGCAACAGAACCACATCATCTGCAAAGAGCAGAGACGCAATTCTGAGGTCTTCGACTGGACACTCTCCTCGCCCCGGCTGCACCTTGAGATCCTGTCCATAAAAATCACTAACAGAATTGGTGACAAGGGACCACCCTGGCAGAGGTGAACACCCACTGGAAACGTGTTTGACTTTGTGCTGAGTATACGGTCACAGCTCTCATTTTTGTTGTATAAAAACCGGATGGCTGGTAGTAACGACCCCGGTATCGAATATTAGTGCAGTACCCCCAAAAGGGTTTCCAGCTGTGATGGCCGAGTGGTTAAGGCGTTGGAATTGAAATCCAATGGGGTTTCCCCGCGCAGGTTCGAACCCTGCTCACAGCGATTTCTGACTTAATAGATCAAGCGATAGTTTGTGAATATCATTTCAAGACTTGTGCTTTTTGATTCAAACAACCAAAAATATGATATTGCTCAAACATACATATTTGACAGTAACAAGAAAGATTCAAGTGAAGTCAAATGCAAGAAAGATCCCAAAGGCTTCTTTCACAGGAACATCCTAAAAATAAGAACTCCTTATTCCGCAAAAAAAGTGATATAGATCAGGATGAAGTATCTACCTGCTTGCTTGTATTTTGAAAACAGTTGTGATGGCTGAGTGGTTAAGGGGTTCGATTCAAGGTCCAATTGGGTCTTCCTGCACAGGTTCAAGTCCTGCTCACAGCGATCGAAGTCTAGACGAGTGCAAATCCTTGTTAAGTGATAACCAAACTTTGCTCCAGATTGGTCTGTCTGCATCTTCCATCTGTATTCAGATCCATGTCCTTCTGCGACATGCAACCACACCACTAGATGCTGCCAAATCCTACACACTGAACCTCCAGTCCTAGTATTTTGACTTCATTCTTTCCCCTGCAGTCAGGGTTTAGAAGCTTAATTTATTTATTCGTGGCAACAATGAAACTCATGCAAACAGCTTAACCTTAATAAGACCTTAACCAGAGTCTTGTGTCTTGGAAAACTGGAAAAACATAATAAAAATGTACCTTGACACTAAGGAAAATAATTACTACTACTCTTGAGTGTAATTTAGTTCAGTGCAGCAACTCAGTCAGACAACACTGAAGCAGCGAAGCTAAACGTCTGCTTTCAAATCAACGAACTGATGATCATTATTTGGAAATGAGTGATGAAATTATTGCCTGAAACATATGGTAATGTGCAATGAAATTGCACTGAGAGATAATAACAGTGACAGCGATAATCTATGGCAGGCTGTTGACTGCTGACGATGGCCTCGTTTCAGCTTTTAATGCCCTCGCCTGCTGCTTTACTGTCACTATCAGTTTGACAGATTGTGTTTCATTTGTTTCTAATTGTGAATTGTATGTGTCGTTGTTATTCTCTTTTAAGTTTTAATCAGGTAAAAAAGTCTGGGTAAAGCTACACCACCGTTCAAAAGTTTGTAATAAATATAGAAGCTTGATTGTGTGTAGTCAGAAATCTGAGAGGACTACTCTCTATGTCTGAATGGTCTTTGATGCTTTTAGCTTGTAGAAAGTCCTCTTAACTAATAGATGTTATTTTGTTTTGTACGTAGAGAACAAAACGCTGTACGATGGTTCAATCACACTGACAACTGAAAGAGGAAGATCCCTCAGAGCACAATTGAATAAAAATAGAAGAAATCACCAGTCATTGGTTAAAGAAACTGGAAGTTTAGCACCAGAACGTGTGCAGATTTAAACGAGAACAGGTTCCAGTTTCAGTGTCAAGGTCACAACAAGCTGGGATTAACGGCTGCAACGTGTTGTTTTAGCAAAGCTCTTCTTCACACTTCACAAGAGAAATAGAAAGTTAGTCTCATGTTAGCATTATTGGAATATCATCTGAACATAATCCTAGTTTAAACCTCTTCAATGTGACATCTGAGTAGACTGCAGGGATCAATATTTAGAGCCCAGTTGCACCGTTGTGGTTCAACAATGATCGAGGGCCACTGACGCTTTTCTGGACTGGAAAACAAATTCATAATCCAAGTTCCAACTTCTCATGCAGCACTGTGGGGATATCAACTAAATGAAAGTTTGAATCATTTCATTTATTCTTCTTTTGGGCCCAACGCTATTTCCAATGTGGATTATACATTTGGTTATACTCTTTTTATCATGTAATTCACGTAATCGTGAACCAGGAAGTATGAAGAGTGTCAAAGTCCGCGTGGGAGGAGGTCGGGGTGGAAGGTTGGGTCTAAAATCACCGGAGTTTCACCCAGGAGATCGTTGTTCGTACCCCGTGTGAAACCAGAAGTCAACGTTGATTTATTTGTCACGTAACTTCTGTTTTTAACTAACGCCACTTCCGTAGTTATTTTAACCCAAACCACGATCTTGGGTGGATGGGTCAAACACACACAAGATTTTCAATCAGGAAACCGGTGTTCGTGTCCCGTGCGAAACTAAAAGTAACGTTGACTTATTTTGTCACGTCAGTCTTTAGTCTCGTGATTTGTTGGTATCGTCGGTCAACCACGACTGTTTCTTAACACTAACTAAGTGGTTGTGTTGCCTAAACCTAACTTCTGGTGAAAAACAGAAGTTTATTTTGAAAGGACACTATGAATATAGCGAGCGTATATTGGCATGCCGTCCCTAGTCCGTCCTGACCAAGCGACGGTATTCGACGAGTTGGGAGTGAGAATGTGTTTGATATTTGCAGGAGAATGCAGGAAAAATGAGGAATAAAATCTCGTTGCTGTGTGAGTACTTAAGAGTAGGTTAAATTCATAAACACACATCAATTTCAGCCCAGCATTGTTTTAGGTCATAGATTCATTATTTACCCTCTGAGCTGAGACGGACAACTTAAGTAAATTCATTCTTGTTGTATTAAAGCTCATTTGAGAATCCATCCACTGGCTTTCACAGCATTAATGTGTGTGTGTGTGTGTTTAATATTTGGATCTCTCCCTGTGATAGCTCTGGATGAAACAAATATAATGAGAGAACCATTAAATAGAATTTACTGCAATTTTCCAAAAAGCATCTCAGACTGACTGGATGGAAATACATAAAAAAACGACTAACAGATAATCATGTCCGTCTGGATGATTCTGTATTTATAAAAAGCAGCTGTTTAAGCAGGTTATCAAAAATCACTGCTACCTCAAACATAAACATATATAAATGAAGAATGAAAGAGAGGCACTTATCCCTCCCTTATTACCACCACTGAAGTGCCCACTGAATTTTGTACGTTGTGTGTTTCATGACAAAAACAGTAAATTGGCATCGATGCAGGTTCGCTGTTGGAGGGATATAAAACCCACTTCCACTCTCCGCTAATTGGTTTGGGATGGCACTTAATGTGGCGGACCCTCCACGCGAACGTGCAAACGGAGTGGAAGTAGGTAAGGAGAGGGTGTAGAAATGCCCAGACTCAGTCTGCCACTCGGTCCCAGTCTCCAGCCACTTCTCACTTCCCCCAGGCTCACCATGCATCTCCCAAGAACTATCTGGACCTGCCACTCCCCATCCATCCACCAGATGCCCTCAGACTTTTACACCAGTCCCAGCAGTCACCTGACTCTCTCATTCACCTGCTCACCTGTTTCCACTTTCTCTCATCAGCCCAGTCAGTTGCCAGATTGTTTTTCTTCATGCCGTTGTTTGCCTGCCTTTGACTTTGGAACCTGGAATCTTTACCTGAACCTGCAGCCTGTATCCTGAAACCTGTATCTGTACCTGCCGGCACCTTTTTGTCCCATTCCGGTTACCTGTGGATTCTCAGTCACTTCTGTTTGGACTTGCAACCCATGTCAGTAAGCTTTTATATCTTCACAAGGGCTGTCAAAGTTAATGCGCTATTAACGCGCTAACGCAAATTTGTTTCAATGCCACTAATTTCTTACGCATTAACGCAACTTGCGATTTTTAGGATTTAGCGGGATCAGTTTGAAAGTGAAAAAGTGAAGATACTGGTATCATATGAAACTAGAAAACCTGATGAATCCATTGGTACCAACCATGTCATACTACCTTGTCATGAAGGAGGCTAAATAACACTCTGAACTTGTGCTAAATTTTGGCAAGGAAAAACTGGATTGGCCATTTTCAAAGGGGTCCCTTGACCTCTGACCTCCAGATATGTGAATGAAAATGGGTTCTATGGGTACCCACCAGTCTCCCCTTTACAGACATGCCCACTTTATGATAATCACATGCAGTTTGGGGGCAAGTCATAGTCAAGTCAGCACACTGACACACTGACAGTTGTTGTTGCCTGTTGGGCTGCAGTTTGCCATGTTATGATTGGAGCATATTGTTTTATGCTAAATGCAGTACCTGTGAGGGTTTCTGGATAATATCTGTCATTGTTTTGTGTTGTTAATTGATTTCCAATAATAAATATATGCATACATTTGCATAAAGAAGCATATTTGCCCACTCCCATGTTCATAAGAGTATTAAATACTTGACAAATCTCCTTTTAAAGAACAAAAAATGTGCGATTAATTTGCGATTAATCGCGATTGAATATTTTAATCGATTGACAGCCGTCCGTGTTGGCATCCGTTTGGGAGTATAACCGAGGTTTAAGTCAACGAGTCTGCAAAGGAAGGATTTAGTTCAGTTTTTATACAGTATTTTTGCAGCTGGACAGGGGAAACAATAAAAGGAGGAAAACTGATTCAAAAACGATGCAGAAATTCTACAGATTTCTCCTTTAATAACTAACTTTTTTGTAGCGTATTCAGCCCCAGTGGGGATCAAAACTCAGACCCTGGCAGCAGCAGTTGCCTTCACACTGAGCTGCAGAGGAAATGGGACCCCTAACCCTTTCAGAGTTAGTATCGCACTTTACCCGCCGAGCATCACTGCAATTAAGTTAAATGGGCACACAAACCATATTGCTAATGTTTTCATGAAGCCAGAGCCACAGAGAAGTGTGGAGATTGCAGAATCCATCAGTGAAATTGCACACTGGCATGCCCCACTAAGTTTGACTGCACGATGGAGCTCACTTATCCAAAAAGCATCCAATATACAGATATGTCCAAAACGCGTGGCGCGACATCAGAAAACCACTGACAGGCCCATCACAGACAGCAGCTGTTTGTTCCATGTTGGAGAATCATAATCCGCACTGAAAGCGGGACAATCAAATGATTCCTCCGACTGGATTTTACAGCCAACAAATGACAATTTGTTAAATTTAGACTGAAAAGCCAGCAGAAGGGGATTTCACGGCCAAATGGCAATTTGTTTTTACTGAAAAGCAGGCAATAACTTCATCTGTACACAGAGAAAAATCCTTATTAACAAAGTAATTTCATTATGTACTCAACAGACTTTGTCCAGTAATTCCTAACAGGGAGAGAGAAGTTTAGTTTTCTGTAACAAAGGAGCTAAAATAATGTTGCTCTTTTCATCTATAAAATTTTAATTTGTTTCCTATTTCAACCTGAGTCAGCAAAGTCCATCTTTCCTAGTCCGCAGCAGCAGCACGTCTATAACTTTAGTCCAATGCTTCACATTGAAATGTTGTTGAAACAAGAGTTATGTTTAACCTAGACGACTAGAAAACTTTCTTTTTTCAACCAATTTTGTTTGTTTGCCAACTAAAAACGGAGGGTAAAGAAGAATATGTTCTGTTGTTCGGGTGTTTCATATGCACCGAGGTCTCTACTAACGCAACCTATAGTAGAAATGTTAATCGTTTTTACACAAAGACGCTGTTTTAAAATGTAGACGGCAGGATGCAGACGTAAGCTACATCCATGCTAATACCTCCATCCAGACCAGCGTTTAAGGGCCGTTTCAGAAATAATCTCCGTCCATACTACCACGCCTGAAAATGCATATCATACGACCATTCACGTACACTAGATATGCACGTTCCGGTGTAAACAGGAAGCAGCGCTGGACACGAGAATTGATGCAAAGCGCTTGAATAATAGCTTGCCTCCTGCATTAGCAGTAGTAGCATTATAAAATGCAGAATTTAACTGTGCAACAGCTGCTAGCATAGACAACGCAGGTCAGCAACGCTTGTAACTTATCATCCGTGTTGAAATTAAGGTTGATGTTGTTTGTTTTCTTCCGGAAAAAGTTCACGTGATGGGGCGTGACTGATAAGACTCAATCAAGAAGCGAACGTTGGTGTCTGTGTCATCGTTTTCAAAGGTTTCCATTTCTGTCCGTCCAGACTAAAACGCAACCGAGGAGTTTAAAAACTAAAAGCAGCGTTTTCAAACGTCTCCGTTTTAGGGGCTCGAACACGTAGTAGCGTGGACGCTACGTATAAACATACACACGTTCTAAAACGTAAAGGTATTAGTGTGGTTGTTAGCCGTAGAAACATTGTTTTATTAGCGTTGGACGAAGAGGGAGTACAACAGTCCCACAACATGAGTTTCCCTCCCGCTGCGCGTTCAGAGAGCTCTATCGTAAACAGAGACGAGAAAAAGATGCCACCTTCTGTTGGGACAGCTGGCATTAAAGCACAGCTCATTGTTGGATACAGTGGAAGCATTAGCTAAGTGCATTCTAGCCCAAAAATAGTGGGATTTGAGGAGCTACACTGAGTAATGATTTTTCAAAGAGACAGTTTTCACTCCAGCACTGATGTACAAAAAAGGCCAATGGGTCATTAATGAAAGTGGAATAGGCTTAGCGCACTTTGAATAACCATTGGACTTAATACAAAAGCCATCACGGAGTAATCTACAGCAGTTACTGAGGATTAGCATGTGGAGAACAATGCCAGTTTAATCCTAAAAGGCTGACCTGTTGCCCAGACAACTCTACTGTAATTATGATTACCAGAGCTCATGATGAGACATTTCATTTATGCACATACATGATACATGAATAGAGATCGAACGTACAGTGTTTTCAGGTTTATAAGACTTTAGTCGCCTCTCATCTACTTGTGTTGGTCTTTTTGAACACAGTGTTTGTGAACTATCAGCAGAACAGACTTGTGTTACCTCCAGGAGATTTGAAGATCAGGCAAACACGGGATTTTATCATTTATCTCTGGGAGACGCACGCCACCTCTCTGCATAGCATTCTGTTAATACACTTAAAGTCGCTTTGTTTACATAGGGCTGTCAAAGTTCACGCGATAGTAACGCGTTAACGCAAAAATCATTTTATCGCCACTTATTTCAGTAACGCATTTTGATCTTATGGAGGTTAGCGGGCTCATTTTATAGCTAGAGTGAAGATACTGGTACCATATGAAACTACCATGTCATACTAGCTTGTCTGGAAGGAGGCTAAATAACGCTACAAACTTTTAGAGTTTGGCGTAGAAAAACTGGCATGGCCATTTTCAAAGGGGTCCCTTGACCTCTGACCTCCAGATATGTGAATGAAAATGGGTTCCATGGGTACCCATGAGTTTCCCCTTTACAGACAGTGTGTCAGTGTGCTGACTTGACTATGACTTGTCCTAAACTGCATGTGATTATCATAAAGTGGGCATGTCTGTAAAGGGGAGACTCGTGGGTACCCATGGAACCCATTTTCATTCACATATCTGGAGGTCAGAGGTCAAGGGACCCCTCGAAAAATGGCCATGCCAGTTTTTCCTCGCCAAAATTTTGCAGAAGTTTGGAGCGTTATTTAGCCTCCTACTCGACAGGCTAGTATGACATGGTTGGTACCAATGGATTCATTAGGTTTTCTAGAGTCATATGATACGAGGATCTTCACTCTAGCTTTAAAACTGTGCCTGCTAAAACCTAAAAATTGTAAGTTGCGTTAATGCGTTAAAAAAAAAAATTGTGGCGTTAAAATAAATGTGCGTTTACATGTTATTATCGCGTTAACTTTGACAGCCCTAGTTGGCATCCTAACACGCTATAACAAGATGGTAAACATGGTAAACATTATACATGCTAAACAGCATGTTAGCATTTAGCTTAAAGCACTGCTGCACCTACTTTTTCCTTTCCTAACTCAAAGGTCTGATGATAAAGGGCTTGTTGGTCACATGCAGCTGATTTTGACACCATGCATCTGTAAGTTGGGACTAGATAAATAAACTTGATATTACCTGACTTGAGTTTGATTGCAATGAATAAGATTAGGAGCTCCGACATGCAGTCTTATGCAGAGTGGAGTTTTCTTATTCTGTAACAGTCAGTGACCGCAGCAAACGCCTCCCTCCCTCCACAACTAAAGAGCAAAGCCAAATGCCAAAAATGTAATGAAACATTTAAATAGAAAACTCTGTTTTTCCTCTGAGATTCAGTCTAACATTAAACTGTGATTATTTGTCTCTGCCCACAGAGGTTTAACTCAAAAACTATAAGGTTATTTCTGCCTTTAAAACACTAAAATGTATAATAAAGTCACTATAAACACACTTAAGTTGCTATAAAAAATACCAGAAGAGGGTTGAAGTAATTTTTAAGAGCTGTAGTTTGATGACATTCAGTTTTCCCCGAATGCACTTATTGTAAGTTTCTTAAAACATCTGCTAAATTAATGTAATTTAGTAATAATAATCACAGTAAATATCAGAGCAAAACTGTAAACCTACATAAGAATATTATACTGACATTAAAAAAACATATCAAAGTACAAAAATAAAGTCTCTGAAGACACAAAAGAGAGAAGAAACCTGTAGAGGATTAATTTAACGTTGCCATAGAAGATTAAAATAATTCAGACATAAGAAAGAGTAAACTGTAACCCACCACATTAATATGAATATTAGTGTTTTATCAGTATCACAGTGATAATCACATAAACTTCACCACCACGCCTGCTGTACCAACCTTTGCCTTTACACCTCCTCCTCCTCTTCCTCTTGGACTTTCCCTTCATATCTGACCTCTCCATGTTCCTGCAGCACGTCCCATGCACCGGCGCCATTCACCAGATTCCTTCCTCTTTTAATTTTTCCAGTAGTTTGTCCTCTTTCTTCTTCTTCTTCTTCCTGTCTGAAGCAAAAAAAGCTCAGGGTTGAGGACTGAGAGTGCAGCTCTGCTGCAGGAAGCCCCGTACAGTGACTGACTTCTCCCCCCTGCTGCCGGCTTTAGGAGGCAGGCGGCTGTTCAGACTGTGACATCATGAGGAGAGGGAGCGCGCTGGTTCAAGCTGTGATTCAGCATCACTGATACAGTCACTCAGTTTTTAGCCATGCTAGCGGCGGGGCTGTATAGATGGTAATGTTGGTTTGTCAGTTGGTTGGGCCAGACTGAAATATCTCAACAAACATACGGTGGATTGTCATAAAACTTGGGACAGTTATTTATGGTCACCAGAGGATGAAGACTCCCCTGACTTATGACGCCACCCTGAGGTTCACATTTTTTCTGAAATGTCTCAAAAACTATTTGGTGGCTTAATGGGATTTCCAATTTAGTAGGGCTGCAACTTCTTAATTGATTAGTCAACTAATTGGTCGTTTTGAGAGACCCCAGATCAGAGGCAAGTCGGCGGTGGCTCGCCGCTTGCACAGTGGCGCTCGAGCTTCATGTGTGAGCTGCTCAAAGACACGACCCGAGAGGCTCGCCGATGCCTCGCAGACACATTCCAGATATCTAGCATGCTAAATATCTGGACCTGTCCATCCACGAGCTACAGCCAATGAGAGCGCAAGACACGGGTTGAGGGGAAACCTGTGGGAGGAGGGGTCGCCCATAACAACAGGAACTTACTAATGTAAGTAGTTGTTGCACCTCGAGGATTAAATAGTAAAAAAGAGTGTGGAAACAGGCTATTTTGTGAACACGTGCCAACAACATCAGCAAAGTGTCTCGTTTATGATATCACGTCATTTACCGTGTATTTCTCGCGTGTTTTTGTGACAAAACGTAGTCTGGAGACCTCATCGGGGATTACTCCTGGTGAAAGATCTCGTAGTGTGTGACCTCCTGTCACCGGTCAGTCATGTAGTGTGAAAACCACAACGACATAAAGACTCCCGATTACAAAACAGCAGGTTGTGAAGTGAGAACAATACAGCGATCTGACGACTTTGATAGTTGTGCAGAGTGAACTTGGCTTTTTTTCGATTAGTCATTTTTTATGCTTTTTTCATGCTGAATTATTAATTATTTACAAGAAACTTTGGTAAACACAAGATTTAAAGTGGTGCTTTGTGTGATTCTTTGTGGAGAAAAACGAATCAACTAATCGATAGTCGACAAAATCGTATCAATGTTCATCAACTAAGAATTTCTTTGGTCGAGGACAGCCCCACAATTTAGACTCATGGCAGTTATATCTAGAGAAGTACTCAGGTCCAACACTTAAAAAGTAAAAGTACTAATACCACACGGTAAAAATACACCGTTAAAAGTAAAAGTTCTGCATTTAAATGTTACTTAAGTAGAAGTATGAAAGTATAATCTGGAAAATGTACTTGAAGTATTAAAAGTAAAAGTACTCAATGCAGAAAAATGTCTCCTGTGACTGTTTTATCCCACCAATACTACAAAAATCTTAATTTGTAAAGTAACTAAAGCTAGTGAAAGTAAAAAGTAATATTTGCGTCTGAGATGTAATAGAGTATGAGTAGCATGAAAAGAACAGACTCAAGTAAAGTACAAGTACCTCAGATTTAGTACAGTACTTGAGTAAATGTACTTACATTGCACCACTGGCTACAGTCCTGTTTTTCATCGTTTATATCACTTATGATACCTCACCAAGTTAGACCCACAATAGACCTGTTTTTGTCTTTTTTAGGGGGGTACAGGGGGTCTTTAGGGGGAGATAGCAGGTCAACAGTACATGTCACATAGAAGTGGTGTACATCATCTGAAAGCTGGGAACCTGGAGATTAATTTGAGATGCAGCTCAGCGCTGTGTGTCAAGTTGTTCTAGTCATACATCAGAAATAAACATGAATTAAATAATTAAATTGTGTTATAACATCAAATTATACTGAAGACGTACAGAATATTTGATAAAAGTATATATTTTTATAGTTATGAATACTGCATGCATTTTTTTTTTATTATGCTACTTTCACACACATACAGTATATACACATGTATTAAACATTAAAGCACTGAAATGTGGGTTATAAAGATGTCCAGCTGTGCTGTTTCTGCAGCAGCAGCAGGAGACAAACTGAGCTTCTGTAGTCATGCGGCACTTTTATCTCCTTTGTCTCTCCTGCTTGGTCTGCAAGGCTGCAAAATGAACACTGAGGGGGGATTTAAAATGCCTAAATTACAATAAATAAAACATAAATAATAGATAATAAAACAGAGATAAAGTGAAATACAGTACAATTTGTTTAAACCCACAGAAGTTGATTTTTAATTCTAGTTCTTATAGCTTCCAAAGACACCAAATATGTCAATTAGTGAGAAGATCAATAATGAACTACAGAATACAACAAAGAAACTGTCTTTTTAAAAACAGACATCCTGATACCGTAACTTCTGCTCCAATTTGAACTATCCACTTCACTATTTTGCATCTTAATGCCAACTTTGCATAATCTTCTCCCCTTCACCTTTACTTCCAATTAACAGCAGCTGTTTAATCCCTGCCAGTCACCGTCCTCAAACTGATAATCTGACTGCGTTACGTCCAAACTAAGATCAGAATCGTCCCCTCTGTTTTGCTCCTCAACATAATTTTGTTGTCGCTATCATCGCATTTCATCACGTCACCCCTCCTCTCTGGCCTTTGCTGATCCTCTTGGTTTGCAGGTTTCCAGTGACTGACTCCCTCTTCGGGGGATTAGCGAGATGCTGTACCTCTTTGTTTGTCTCCAGCTGAAGGTGGCGTGCTCCTGAGCCTCTGGGATTCACATGTCTTGTAGTATTTCACCTCACTGACTCCCAAAAGCTCCACTGCTGCGTTCTGCGTGAGATTATCTATACGGTTTCTTATCACGTGCCTTCACTCATCATGTGTTAGAAGCAAATCTGAGCGCTGCAGAGTGAAAGGAGGAATGAACTCGTTGATTTGACTTTCCTTTTGGAGGATTATTCTAATCTCTCGCTGGAGAAGTGTTAGGGATTTGATTTGGAATGTATTTGTAAAGTGACTTAAATGAAAATAAATGTAGATGTACAGTTGGTATCTGTTTGTTGTTTAGCCATGCAAGCAGCATCACTCTATAGGGATCGTGATGTCTGTCACTTTTGTCCTAGTCTCTGCATGACTTATCTCCACATCGCTGTGTCAGCGCTAAAGAAAGCTCCACACATTAATGCTCCGACTTCTTCGTATTTCTTTAAACCAATCACAACAGACATTTTGGCTTGTAAAAAAACAGGAAAAGCTTAGGATAAATAACGCTCCAAACTTGCGCTAAATTTTGGCGAGGAAAAACTGTCATGGCCATTTTCAAAGGGGTCCCTTGACCTCTGACCTCCAGATATGTGAATGTAAATGGGTTCTATGGGTACCCACGAGTCTCCCCTTTACAGACATGCCCACTTTATGATAATCACATGCAGTTTGGGGCAAGTCATACACTGTAAAAACATAACATAACATTTCATAACAACAAACGTAACATTTTTTTTTACATTTTTTTTCAAGAAATTTTACATTTTTTGTCTCTATTTCAAAATGACAGAATGTTTAATTTGTGATTTATATGTAAATAGGTCTTAGATTTACAGTATTTTTTGTAATCACAATCGTAATTATCTGTATTTAAGCTTTTCTTGATCATTTTTAAAGATAATTATTCTGTTTTTTAGAGGTTTATGACTCTATTTTAACAATTAATTTATGTTAGAAGGAAAGGATTTCATGGAATTCTAAAAATATTTCTTGTAAAAATACAGATTTTTTTTGCAAAACTTCTTAGAGTTAATATAAATTTGGGCTTTTGCAACGTAAAATTACATGTTTAATTTGTGATTTATATGTAAATGGTCTTAGACTTACGGTGTATGACTATTCTAACAATAAATATATGTTAAAAGTAAAATATTTCTTGTAAAATTACAGTGATAAAGGCTAATTATATAAAGATAATTACTGTTTTTTGTTTTTTTTACAGTTTATTTAGGTTAATTAACGGACAGTATTTTTCTGTTTTTTAACAGACATTTTCTGGCGCCCCTGCTGCCGGAAAATTTCTGTTATTTTACACTTTTTTTACAGTGTAGTCAAGTCAGCACACTGACACACTGACAGCTGTTGTTGCCTGTTGGGCTGCAGTTTGCCATGTTATGATTGGAGCATATTGTTTATGCTAAATGCAGTACCTGTGAGGGTTTCTGACAATATCTGTCATTGTTTTGTGTTGTTAATTGATTTTCCAATAATAAATATATACATACATTTGCATGAAGTAGCATATTTGCCCACTCCCATGTTGATAAGAGGATTAAATACTTGACAAATCTCCCTTTAAGGTACATTTTGAACAGATAAATAATGTGCGATTAATATCAAAGTAATCCAGTGATAGTTGTCTGTACATGCATGTGTACACTGCAAACAGGAACTGCTAATAACTAATTCAGCATACTTATAATGGTGCCAAAAAGTAAACAAATACAGGCAAAAGAAGTTGTAGCCCACAGCTACCTGACTAACTGTCTCCATGGCAACAACATACTTCCTCTCTACATCTCCCAATGCATTATGGGAACCAAACTTCTAAAACTCCAGCAAGACAAAGCATAATAATAATAAGAGGGACAGATGCCCGTAATATTCATTTTAATGTTGCACTATCAATATTTAAAGGAAATTATTATATATTCAGGCAGCAGAACTTTGTTTTGTATTCTTCCTCTCCCCATTAATCATCTCATGACTTTGACTTAACTCTCCAACTCTATATAAATTAGTTAAAATTAATTCCACTTCAGTGAAATGCTGCTTATTGATGCATCAGTTTAACACTCAGTATTAATGTAGAATATAACTAGGGTTATATTTAAGGGTCAGTACTTTTCTTTTCATAGTTTAAGTGCAATTTTGAATGCAGGAGTTATAATTAAAATGTTGTTTTGGTACTTTTACTTAAGTAAAGGTTGTGTTTGCATCAGTGCTTTATTGTTACATAAATAAAATATCAGTAGAATATTTGTTGGTGGTATTTGTTATTATCATTACTACAGTTAGAAACCACAATAGATCCACAACCATGCCATGTAAACAGCTACCCAACGTAAACTAAATGTCATTAAATCTGACAATAATAAACCTGATTAACATATAATTACAGTTATATGATATTAAGGGTGCAGTGCTAAGACATAAAGACGTCCCAGCACAGTACAGTCAGTCATTTGGGAGATGTGATATGATCTCCCAGTCTGTCAGGAAGGAAACCACCAGTAAATATTTAATCAGCAATTTGGTTTCGCCTTTCAAATATTCATGAAATCTAATCAACTTAATCACGGTGTGATCGTTATTTCACAGCGTAATGAAACTCCCCGCCACTTCACTCAGGCGTGACCAGGGTGGCTGACTTCATGGCGCCGCTCTCAAAAACAATAAAAGTAACACACACACACACACACACACACACACACACACACACACACACTGATGACAAGGTGGGTGAAAGTAGACTGGAAGGAAATAAAGAGAAGTCAACAGGGAGAGAAGGAAAGAAATTAAGTGTGCAAAGTCTCAATACACTTTACAAGAAGCAGCATCCAGCACATTAACAGAAAAGACATAAGAAAGGGACGAAGGAAGAGAGAGGGGAAGAAAGAAGGAAGGAAGGCCAGGAAAGAAACTACAAACTGCTGCTCCTGTTTCTAATAATAACATTATTTTGGCTGCAGTACCCCTTTTAAACGCTGGCCATCAGCGTTACATATTTATATCCTTCCTTTAACGCCGAATACACACCAGAGCAGCGGCGAAGTGTGGCGGGCTGCCATGCAATGAAAAGCTGCGGCAGCCGCTCCCGAGCTCACCGAGCTTCAGCCGTTTGATTCTGCGGCGAAGTACGGCCAAACAAAAGTTGGGAAAGGTTTAACTTTTAGCGCCGAAGTGCGGCCAGAGAGGACCCGCAGCCAATCAGTAGACAGATCCTGTGACTCCTGTGATTTATATGTTACAAAGAAACATTCGGCATAAAGGCGCTACATGCGAGATTAGGAATATTTCTATTGTCTCCTCACGGTTCTCAACATGGCGATGGCCGATCCGGCGCTCCATTGCATCGCCAGCGCCCAGCAGCAGAGCTGCGAGAGAGCGAACTCTGGAAAGCGACTTCCGTCTGCCTACAAAGTGCCGTACAAAAGTAAAACTAAATTATTTCTGTTCTGTTGTCATAAATGTAATGTCTCTCTAACGAACACACAGGAAGCAACATGTTGAAAACCAGACAAAGAAAGTGTGGGCTGAGAAGAGTTAAAGAGACAGACACAGAAAAATGCAAATTCTGTAATATGACACAAATGTCCAGATGACTCAACAATACATTTGTCATTTATGGTGTACATGCAGCCAAAGAGAGAGCGTGCCTGCAGGTTGCAGCAGCTCTTTACGCAGGAACAGTGAGATAGATCTAATGTACAGTATAATGTTTGGCCTGAGGAGCGCACAAGGAAGCTGCTGTGTCCTATTTGCTGGGATGTTGAGCTCGTTTTGGAGAGCAGTTCATTGTGCCTGCCCTGTGGGATCTTAGCCACAGGCTGAAATACAGTACAATCTATCTGTTTTTCATCAGGCGCAGTAATAGCCTCTCTGTTGTGTCTGTATGATGCTAAAGTCTCACATCCAGGCTATATCTCACCTTAACAGTTCAGATGTCTGGAAACAGCAGGAGGAGATGATGGACATGTTATTATTCTATCACATGGATGCACACATCAGAACGCTGCACATTTCCGTGTAAATTAGTGTGTGTGTGTATAATCTATAATCCTATTTCTAGGTCTTCATCCAGTTGGCATCAAATGTAGTCGTACATATTGCTGTTTTCAGGGTTTTGAGTCCTTTTTTTTAATTTCAGAGGAGCATTGAAATTCCAGAAACAGTCAATTTGAGGCATAATATTAAATTCTGAGAATAAGGGTATTAAAATGTAGGAACTACATCCGTTAGTTTGCCTCTGGTCTTATCTATCTGGTGGTCTTTTTTCAATGCTGAATCTTATTTTCGATGCCAAAACTTACTGTCACTGTTCAAGCTCCATATTCTTCCACCGCTGCTCATGTCTGTACGAGGGTTGTCAATCGATTAAAATATGTAATTGCGATTAATCGCATCGTTGTCCATAGTTAATCGCGATTAATCGCACATTATTTATCTGTTCAAAATGTACCTTAAAGGGAGATTTGTCAAGTATTTAATACTCTTATCAACATGGGAGTGGGCAAATATGCTGCTTTATGCAAATATATGTATATATTTATTACTGGAAATCAATTAACAACACAAAACAATGACAGATATTGTCCAGAAACCCTCACAGGTACTGCATTTAGCATAAAACAATATGCTCCAATCATAACATAGCAAACTGCAGCCCAACAGGCAACAACAGCTGAGAATAGTTTAGTAATTTGTTAAATACTGTTATCTGCTACTGTTTTCTTTTACTTTTTGAGTCATGACTTTTGTATTGCTCAGTTTACCTTAACAAGCCCCTCAATGCTGCATTATAGGAGACATGGGACTCTGGCGGCTCCAAGAGGCAATAAGACGTAACTGCATCAGATTCTTTGAAATGATGGAGGCATTCAGAATGCACACTAACAGATATGAACAACATCGCAATTTTTTTTGCACAAAATCTGTGTCTTGTCTTTAGAACAAGTCAATCTGTAGAAGTGTAAAGTGTAAAGAAACCAAACATCCGAGCCACAGCATCAGTAGACGTAGTAAATATTGCTACAGACAGATACTGACAGTGAAACACACCTTGGTGACTGCAGACATGGGTGAATATTTTACAAGAACATTAGAAAATATGACATTTACAAACCTATTTGCATCATGAATGTAGAAAACTGTATACATTTCTGAACATTTTAAGACCGTTAATCCAGAATGAAACCTTTAGACTCTAAATGTAGAGCTTTATCCGAGTTGAACCTACGTGACTTCTTGATATGCTCAGCACTGCAGCTGGCACTGAAATTAATTTGTTCCCTATCAGCTCCTCGCAGACATTTAGATAAGATATCTTCCAGTGAGGAGCTGGTGCGTGTAGAACGAAGTCGATCAAAAGGATCTTAATTACAGCAGAAAGCTGAAAGTCACTCTGCTTTAAACAAAACATTTCCATCTGATGAGGAATATCTACGTTATTGATAAGTGAAACCTGCAGCGATCGGCTCGTCGTTGAATTAAAAACTGATGGTAGACTTGGTGCTGTTTGTTCCTCTGTGGGGAATCAAACTGTCAGAGGCTGCAGGTCTTAAACAGCACAAAGTTTTATCATTTCATTCTGAATTCAACCTCCAAATTAATATTACATAGTTAATAGGGCTGTCAAAGTTAATGCGATAATAATGCATTAACGCAAATTCGTTTAACGCCACTAATTTCTTTAACGCAACTTGCGATTTTTAGGATTTTTTTTGGCGAGGAAAAACTGTCATGGTCATTTTCAAAGGGGTCCCTTGACCTCTGACCTCCAGATCAGTGAATGTAAATGGGTTCTATGGGTACCCACGAGTCTCCCCTTTACAGACATGCCCACTTTATGATAATCACATGCAGTTTGGGGCAAGTCATAGTCAAGTCAGCACACTGACACACTGACAGCTGTTGTTGCCTGTTGGGCTGCAGTTTGCAATGTTATGATTTGAGCATATTTTTATGCTAAATGCTGTACCTGTGAGGGTTTCTGGACAATATGTGTCATTGTTTTGTGTTGTTAATTGATTTCCAATAACAAATATATACATACATTTGCATAGAGCAGCATATTTGTCCACTCCCATGTTGATAAGAGTATTAAATACTTGACAAATCTTCCTTTAAGGTACATTTTGATCAGATAAAAAATGTGTGATTAATTTGTTATTAATGCCGATTAACTATGGACAATCATGCAATTTATCGCGATTAAATATTTGAATCGGTTAACAGCCCTAGTGTGCATCTATATTATTAAGTATACTCCAGTTAAATGCTGATTTGTCAGGTTTATTAAGTGCAGTACTCAAGTAAATGTACTTAGGTACTTTCTGTATGTTTAAAGGTTGGGTGATCATTGGGTCAATGTCTAATGTGGCTTCTATTGAACTTTAATCTTCTGTCTCGCTCCCTGTCAGCTATTTGCAGATATTAATCCTCCACTAGAGGTCACTCTTTACACATGCATTCCACTATCACATACGCAGGTGTGCTTTACTGCAATTTACAATATACAAATACACCTGTGGGATGAACTGGTCACCCTCACTGATGCTCTTGTGGCTGAATGGGTACCAGAAAAGTGGAGGCTGTTATGGCAGCACAACATGTTCAACAATTGCATATAAGTGTCATTTGGTGTTCACATACTTTTTTCCACGCCATGACTGGAGTGCAGCTAGCTGACTAACATAAAGTACATCAATGCCCTCTGACCCCAAGGCCTATTGAAAGAGGCTGGATGACAGTCTTGAGCTATGGGGTATGACACATGCGTAGTGTAACTGGAGCTGTGGTCTTGCGTTGCTATTGCCTCAATTTTGGCAAGTGCAGACTGCGCATGTGTTATACCCCAATAATATGACACGACGATGACGCGTGACATCTCCTGTTTGCACCTTCCTTGTCTGACCCATGCTCTGACCTCATGAAACACATTGAGTGACAGCCCTCTCATTTGCATAATGAGGCATAAATGTATAAAGAAATGTAAAAAGAAATGTCTAAAGAAAAGAATACAGAAATAAATACGTTTGGGGAAATAAATAAGGGGTGAAATCGTGCATAAATAAATTAATAAATACATAAATAAATGTGTAAATAAACGTTTTTAATTGAAATTATTGTCATACTCTTGTGGTCTTTTTTTTTTTTATTGTGTTTTTTTAATTTTTTAATTTTATGTTGGTTTTGTTTCATTTCTGTTGTCCTTTTATGTTTGGCACACTTCTTTGTTTATGTTTTCGCAATGCTTCTTTTGTATGTAAATGTTTTCTGCTGTTACTATGTATACTAAAAAAAAAATTACTTTTTTTCTTTTAAAGTTGTGACTTTATTCTCGTAATATTATGACTTTTTCTTGTAAAGTTATGACTTTATTTTCGTAATATTACGACTTTTTTTCTCTTAAAGTTGTGATAGATAGATAGTGCTTTTATTTTGAAGAGTTTCCGGTCTCTTCGGGCTAACTCCCCTCGTCTTGACGCAGCGCTGTGAGAAGATGTTTTTGTAGGTGAGATATTTCTTAATATGAACGTGTTTTTATCGGTTTTAACGGCCTGCTTTGTGGAGTAACTCGGACATGAAGCTTTAAAAAACCGTGTCGTCAGCTTAGTGAAGCGCAGAGTCGACATTGTTGTTGTTTTATCCATCGGTGAACGTTTCCTCTGCGGGTTAGCTTGCTAGAGGAACGCTCCGTTATGCCACCAAACTCCCTTTAAAAAAACATCAATTAATACATATTTGGCCAAGCTGTAACATTTCACACGTCGAAGAACATAACGGAAACATTTTCTGAATGCGTCTTTGTCTACTGGTAAATTCGGCACATATTATTTAGCTATTTGTTATTTAATAATAACCAAACCTTGTAGTCTTTCCTCTCAATCGCTCTAGCTAACGTCAACCAGCTTGCTAACGTTAGCTAGCTACTAAAGTGGGCATACGTTTGGTTTGAGCCATGTCTGTGTCTAGTTCATTGACTTTTGGTGAATGTAATGCAGGCCGAATATATCCTTAGACATCATCGATTTAGGAAATAGTAAAAGTTCGATCAAATGTGGGGGTTACATTAAGCTACAAAGAAAACAATCTTAAATATATAGATGATTAATGGGGTTCGGCGACATTTTTTCTGAATATTTTTTTTTCATTTATTTGACGCCATGTACTGGGGCTCCCACTTTGAAGGCATGTGTGTAGGGAAATAGTACAAGCAGGGAATGAAATCACTTCAGTTCAGTTCAGTTCAGACAACTTTATTTATCTACATTTTATTTTATTCTATTATTTATTTACAACAGACAACCAATAATTAGTTAAGTCAAAGGAAACATATTAAAGGCATGGGGCAGTTGGAGGGACAAGTTACAATAAGAACCATATAAATACATAGGATTATGGCAATAAAAGCCCCAAAAAAGAAACAATATATAAGAACAACATATCTTAAAGGGACTATTTGTAACTTTCAGAATTGCTTGTTTACAGCGACACCTGTGGCCGTTAAGTGCATCGCTCAACGAGCATCGCTCAAAACAGTGAGGCGACACACGTCAGCTAAAACTACAATATCGCTCTATATTTCACCAGCATTTATTTCTGCACAAACGTCCACCGTACATTCACTAAATATTCTCAGAGCTACTAACTCTTCTGCAGTGTGGAGTGTGCGCGCATGCACGTGAGAGTGGAGTGAAAGAGTGGGAACGAGCGCGGTGTGTGAGTGAAGGCAGGCAGAGGAGCAGCGGAGCAGAGACTCCGGCCCTGGAGACCAAAGCTACGGTCTCCCCTGTGTCTTCTGGTCGTGGTCGGGGGGCTGGAGCAGGAAGAGTTAACAATGTTTAACAGACAGGCTACACTAGATAGAACTTTGCAGGTTTGGTGCTTCCGTGTAGTTTGTGTTGGAGTCTGAACAGCGTAGTCCCACGCAAGCGCGCATATGCGAGCGGTAGATTTATACAAACCCTTTAAATAGTATTTATATTACCAACATTGTCTTTTTTCATCTCGTGTAATTTCACAGGGCAGCACAAAATATGCTTTGCAGCAAACTTGAAATCAGTGGGTTGATTTTGTGCATAAATCCACACATATATAACAGTTTTATATCTAACTGTTTTATATTTATGCATACATCTCAGTCAGTACATTTTTTTTTTTTTTTACAGTAAACGTTTTTAACGCTTTTATTTTGAAGTGTACTCTTCCGGTTTCCGTGCAGTTAACTCTGCAGCTTGACGCAGTTGTTTTGAAAACAGCGACTGCTGAGCAGCTGAGCACTGCGGTGTTTCTGAGCAGCGTTATTATCCGAGCAGCCCATCACCACACTCCCTGGACTTCTCTCTTTTCATTACCCTCGACTACTCTTCCTCTTTGCTGATTTTTTATTATTATTTTTTCATGCACATCTCCAGGGATTTACACAGAAATATAATCACTAAATGACAGCCTTGCTCGCCTGCTGGGAGGACAGCTGGTGCGGTGATAACATCGGGAGGGGGTGGGGGGGTGATGCCCTTGACTCTGGGAGGATGAGTTAGGAGGAGAAGAGGGGGGTGCATCATTTAATGTGCAGAAAGAAGTGACATTGTGACTGTGATCTTCATTGGCAGGGGTGTCAGGGATGCGCTGCAACTTCATTTCATCCCTGCCGGCCGAGGAGGAGCAGCAGAGTCCAGCTGAGAGCAGCCATCTCTGAGTGGAAATGTGCATCTGTAGGGAGCCCTGGAGCTGAGGAGGCCTGAGCGGTCGCCACCTCCGGATTACATGGTGGCATGAGGCAAGTGTGCATGACAAGATAAACAGAGGCTGTCTAGCCTGTGCTGCAGATAAGCAGTGAGTCTACTTCCCCTTTGCTTTTTTTTGGGCCTCTTTGTGTGCCAGACTGTATTTGTGGGAGTAGATGTACCTATTAATAATAAATGCAATGGGCAGCAGCCCCTGAACTGTAAACGTAGGCTTGGAACTGGGGCGGTTTATTCTTCTACCCCCTTAAAGAAAGGTGACTGGGAATAATGGCTGACCACGAGGAAGCGGAGTTGTCAGAGTCCCTTCAGAAGGAGGACGGGTTTTCTAGCAGCGAGTTGGAGGAGCCAGGTACGGACTTCAAATGTAAAAATTTGCCTATTTTAAACGAAGAAGCGCCTCAAGAGGAAACCTTACTGGCTAGTTCGGTGTCCATAACGGCGGAAGAGAGCGCGGAATTTATCCAGCTCCCGGCCAAGACTGAGTCCTTTAAGGCCGAGTCCCCGACGAGAACAAACTACCTGCCAAAGCCGGGGAAGTCGGCGCTGAACCGGCCGAGCTCGTACATGGAGAACACGGAGAACCGTAGGAGTAAAAACATGGCGAGAAGGAAGCCCCCGGGGTTGTTCGCTTCCAGGCTGGCTCGGATTCGTCTGCCCACTAGGAAGTACCTGAACGTCCTCTTACAGGACTCTCGCTGCTTCCTGTTCTGCATGTGCTACCTGACGTTCATCCAGTCGCTCATGGTGTCCGGCTACCTCAGCAGCGTCATCACCACCATAGAGAAGAGGTACAGCCTGAGGAGCTCCGAATCAGGCCTCCTCGTCAGCTGTTTCGACATAGGGAGCCTCCTAGTGGTCGTCTTCATCAGCTACTTTGGTGGGCGAGGCCAGAGGCCTCGATGGCTGGCGGTGGGCGGGGTTTTCATCGCTGTAGGCGCCGCCCTCTTCTCCTTGCCTCACTTCATCTCCCCGGCCTACCAGATCCAGGAGGTCAACTCGTCCTTCGGCAGAGAGGGCCTGTGCATGAACAGCAACGCCAGCGGCAGGGACCGCGTCGACATCACTTCCTGTCCCAGAGACCAGGAGGGCAACGAGCACAACCTGTACGTGGCGCTGTTCGTTATCGCTCAGATCCTGGTGGGCATGGGGTCTACGCCCATCTACACGCTGGGACCCACCTACCTGGACGACAACGTCAAGAAGGAGAACGCCTCGCTGTATCTAGGTAAGAGTTTGTGTGAATGTGAGAGGAAGTGAACACGAGCCGCCGTCCGCCAGCCAACCTCTACAGCTGCTGATGTCACTGAGTAGTCATTACTATCTAGTTTAAATATGATCCAATCAGTGACATCACTTCTGCAGTGATTGGTTTGGATGAAAAATGGCAGGTGTTTGGGAAGCAGTGACTTTTGTTGTTATATTCATGTTCTCTGTAATCTTATTAGAATCATCTGACATTCACATCCAGTGTGATGCAGCATCTGAAAACGTCTTCAAGGAAGCTGCGTTACAGCTCTGTTGAACCCAGCAGCAAGCGCAGCTTAAACCTGAGCTCAAACTGCGCTGTGTCGCGAGCATAGCCTACTCATATCCGCCGGGAAACAACATTTGGTGTAGCTCTATTGTCGTCCGGGTGGAAACAGTAGGGATTATACACACTGTTCCGTTCCAGAAACAGGTTGAGATAACGAAAATGAAAAAAAGTGTGAAAATTGGCCATGAATCGGGAGAAATATGGGAGAATTGTGACCCCAGGAGGAAAGGGGCAATGAAAAAAGAGATTCTACCAGGAAAATCAGGAAGGTTTTCAAGTATGCAACGAGAACCCAAACTAACCCAAAAAACAGAATTATACAATAAAATACAAGAAAGGAAATTTTCCACAGTAGGCGTTACAGTTCTGGGGATTCTTGAACTACATACCTTCAGGAGCGTTTTTCTGTTTGCATTCGCACCGACAGTAGGAACGCTGAAGTGACGTTAGCTGGCCGGTGTCGCTCGCGCACATCTCCAGCTGGGTGATTGCCGAGCGGCTAGTTCGCTACAAGCTCTCTTAGCTTTTTGAGTAATATAAGAATAAATTATGTACAATACAGCTGTCAAAGTTAACACGATAATAATGCGTAATAGGCTGTGCCTATATGGATCATTGTCATGTTGAAAGGGCCAAACACAAACTGTTGGAAGCACACTGTTGTCTAAAACATCATTGTATGCAGCCCAAAGATATAAAGACTGGTCTGCAGACAATGTATGACTGCACATACATTCACCATTTGCACACAGCTATGTGCGTTTCAGCAGCTTGGCAGTTTGAAGATGCAACTGCAATCAGCATGTAGCACCACATTTGTCACGTCCCCAAACATTTGAACTTACTGAGTAAGCCATAGAGCTATGTTCAAAGGCACATCAGCAGAAAGGCTGACAAGCAGGAAGTTGAAAACATCAGCAGAGAGTTCCTGTATTCCCTGTTTTTACCAACACCGTGGCCTACATGTCGGACACTTGCTCCAGATATCTCTGTGGCCAGATCGACGGTGTGATCCTTCCCTTTCCCTTTCACATGCTTCCCCACAAGTTTTCGCCCCAGTGGACTCAAACAAGGTAAAGCCTAATTAAACCAACAAATGAGAGCAGGGTTATGAAAGAGAGTGGGGGAGGCGGAGGGAATAGGGGAAGGTCTTATATGCATTCCTGTCGTTGGGGGGGGGGAGAATAAAGTGAGAGTCCCGCAGAGGCTGGGCTCTGGTCCGAGCCCCTTTTTTCTTCTTTTTAAAACAAGCAGTAGCAAAAGGAGAGAGGCTTTGATCAGTGGAGCAGCCGGTTGGTGGTGCGATGTCACCTCGAAAGGAGTCTGGAGTCCTCCAGACTGCTCCAGGTTGTAGCTTAGAAATTACAATAATTACAGTAAGAAATAGTGAAGAAATGTACCTCTTTTTGGCTGCAATTAGCAGAATGCATAAGGCTATGCCATCTGGCACGGCCATTTTCAAAGGGGTCCCTTTTATATTTGCATAAAACAAGCATATTGGCCCACTCCCATGTTGTGTTGACAAATCTCCCTTTAAGGAACATTTTGAACAGATACAAAATGTGCAATTAATTTGCGATTAATTACGATTAACTATGGACAATCATGGGATTAATCAAGATAAAATATTTTAATCGGTTGACAGCCCTAGTCAAAGTGCAAGAAACAAAAATAAAACAAGATTTGGAATAGTGTTGGAAAGTAAAATTAAAATAAAAGTAACTATAATGTTGAAATAGCTCCCAGACACCTGCCAAATGTTGTTGAATATTTGGCTACGGATCAGTGGAGCGGCCAGTTGGTGGTACAAGGTTACCTGCAGGGCCTTGGAAAATATGGAGGGTTAAAAAATGATTTCAACAACATCTCGGTGGTTAGAAGTTCGGAAAAAGTCTGGCTGTAGTGCAACGACGATTAGATTTTGACCGTTTTTTTGGTTTGTTTCAATGTGTCTCTCAAATTTCCTAACTTTCAGGAAGTCTGATAAGAGATCACTGAAGTTCCCCTTTATTGTTTCCTGTATTATGAGCAAGTTGTAAAAAAAAGAAAAACCCAAAACATTAAAATTCAATATTTAAATACATGTTAAAGAACATTTTGTGAAAGAACATTGTGTCCTTGAACATGCTTTGGAGCCACAATTATGCCAACATGATGTTGTCTCAGTGAACTTGAGCATCTTACGTATATATCTTGTTGTAGAGTTGTCTGTAACCTATTCATGTCCAAATAGAATACCTATAATATGAAAATTAGCATAGACATGTACACGTGGCCTGTCCTCCAGCTAGTACTAAAACAATAAGTAAATTCATCTTTTGGTTGATTGACAGAAAATGAATCAACAGTAATTTTTGACAATCAATAAATTGTCATTTATCAGGCAAAAGTACCAACAGTCTCTGTTCAAGTATTTTCTGCTTTTCTCCGTTTACATATACATATAAGACGTTACCTCTGGTTCTGGGAATTGGGATTTTTTTAAAGGCCGTCAATTGATTAAAATATTTAATCACAATTAATCGCACATTTTGTATCCGTTCAAAATGTACCTTTTAATGGAAATTTTAACCGTTGAATATTAAAACTAGGGCTTTTTATCTGTTCAAAATGTACCTTAAAGGGAGATTTGTCGAGTATTTAATACTCTTATCAACCTGGGAGTGGACATATGCTGCTTTACGCAAAAGTATGTATATATTTATTATTGGAAATCAATTAACAACACAAAACAATGACAAATATTGTCCAGAAACCCTCACAGGTACTGCATTCAGCATAAAACAATATGCTCAAATCCTAACATGGCAAACTGCAGCCCAACAGGCAACAACAGCTGTCAGTGTGCTGACTTGACTATGACTTGACCCCAAACTGCATGTGATTATCATAAAGTGGGCATGTCTGTAAAGGGGAGACTCGTGGGTACCCATAGAACCCATTTACATTCACATATGTTGAGGTCAGAGGTCAAGGGGACCCCTTTGAAAATGGCCATGCCAGTTTTTCATCACCAGCGTGCATATGTGTTATTATAGCGTTAACTTTGACAGCCCTATTTTAGATGTAACATTTAAACTTTGATTTTGAATTATAATCTGGGTGAACAAAATGTTTTAATTAACCTTGAAATGATCTTTAGTTGTTGTTGGTCGTAACTTTATGTGCTCTACCAGCCACTTTGGCAAGTAACCAAAAAGTGTTTGTCTGTCTGGCGAGACCCACTTGACCAGTAAACTCTGGCATTCAGTTGCTTTTGTGACTGCTGAATGAAAACATTTGTTTCCCGGCCTTAACAGGCTACGGTCAGCAACGGCAGAGCAGAGCTGTGCAGGGTATCCCAGCCAACAGGAGCAGATACTGTTTGGCTGCAGAAACACGTTGGTGTGGTCCGTTGGTTTAATGGCAGCTGACAGCTTCTACAGTCACTGGAATGAGGACACCGTCCGTTAAAAACCATCACAGTTTAGAAAACACACAAACCAGCATGCTGTTAAATGTTGTGGCAAAGCTTAGTCACTCTCGCTTTTATTTTCCAAAGTAATCAGATGTAGAAAGTATGTTTTACATATAGTTAGCTGCTGTATTGCAACCTATTTCTTGCCATACGACCAAATTGAGTTTTTATCATTTCATAATATCCATGTCGTCCTTATTGATTTACTTTGGGGTTTCATTTTATGATAACATAGCAAGTTATAGTTTGGGTTCTCAAACTTTTTTACATCAAGGAACCCTAAACTGACACAAATTAGACCACAGACCCCCACTTGATATGATTTTGTAATGTTTTATTACAGAAAGTATAATAAACCCATTACCAAATAGTCATAGATTCTGTCATTGTGTTACTTGTGGATGGACATATTGTGAAAATGAATTATTCCCCTTTTTGCTGGGGGCCCCCCTGGAACCCTCTCAAGGACCCCACTTTGTGAACCATTGTTTTAGGCAACCAACTCAAATCTTGCATATCAAAAATCTTGGGTACCAAAATAACCTTAACGCCCTCTCTTGTGTTTATGCACATTGAAAAAACACTGATCGAAATACCTGCAATTCAAAAGAATGTCAAAATATTGCAAAAAAAAAAAAAAAATGTCACTCCGGCACCGTTTTAATTGCGTCCTCTCATTGCATCCTCTTCTTCTTCAGTGGTTTAATAGCACCCAACTGGAGAATTAGTGACACCAGCTGTTTATCTTGAACTCCCGATACTCGCACAACAATAGTGTTCGCAAGTGCGTATTAATTCACACGTTCATTTCTTTTGCTGATTTTCTGGAAATTCGGTTACATCTCGATGGACGTGACTACTGTACGGCATTTGTGAAATTTTGGCAGGCGACTAATCTGCTCAAGAGGAAGCATAAAAAATGTGTTTTTAGTTTGCAATTTGTTTAAAGTGCCTTTCAGTTTTTCCGTCTCTTTTGCCTGACTTGAGATCTACAGTGTGTCTGATTTTGACCATGAAGCGTGCACAAAGGGTTGACTGTACACAGATAGGCCTCTTATGCTACTTAGCCTACTTAGGTTATTATGTTAGTGGTGGAACATGAGACGAGCGGAGACAGATGATGTCTTTAGTAAATCTGCAGCTGTACAGTTGATTCAGCAGACAGACCACTACTGTATTCATTTAGCCCACCGCTTCATCTCTGCAGACACTTTTCAAATCACAGATTGATCGAGTGCTTAAGGTAGCAGAGGCGGGGATTTCCTGGAACAGGCCCGCCACGCTAAACGTAAACCGGAAATCAATCGGTACCAGTTGTTTCGTAATCTCTTGTTAGATCAAAGGTGTCTTCTGGTTTATCTCAGCTGCTAATGGAGATAAAAGGTCAACCTTTGGGAGGGAAATTTAAACTTGAGTTTCTGGTGAATCTTAAGTCAGATGGCCGTGTCCACTGGGAACAGGGCCAGACCAGCAGCAACACAATGCAGCATATTCTGTTTGGGCCCGGCCCCGCCTCGAATAAATAAGAGCACGGGACGTCACGCCGGGACAAAGATGTGATTTATTCCCTTGTTATTAAACGAGGAATCCAACTGAAGACGAGCCCATATTCACAGCTTTGAAGCCACTTGATGTTTCTCACATTGTTTTAGTCGTGCTAACTATTTGTACTAGGGCTGGGCGGTATGGCTTATTAATAATATTTCAATATTTTAAGGCTATGGCCTAAACACATGTCCAGAAGTATATGGACACCTGACAGTTGCACTCATATGTGTTAGTTGAATGTGGGCATTAATCAGCATCACTTTTCTGGTTTCAGTCTCTCCACCAGGTGTTTGAACCACAAGACCACAAACACAAGAGCATTAGTGACATCCAACACTGATGTTGGGTGATAAGGGCCAGCTCACAGTTTGCGAAAACCGAAATGAGAAGAGGTAAAGACAGGGAAGGTCTTAATTTTGGCCTAGTTTACGGCATTAGCACACTGTGTTTTGCCAGTATGGGTGCAGCACACTCGCTGTCTGTTGTAGAACAAACATTCTGGTCCATTTTGGCCCTGCTTTGCGTTAGCCTACATATGAGATCATGCCCAAAGGCGTAACAGACATCCATTAGAATAATTCAGCACAATATTGCTTTGTAACCCCGATAAGAGACGCTCTGTTTGGCTTCCATGAGAGGCACTTGAAATTTTAATGTGCCAGCCCAGCTCAGAGATGCAATATGGTCCTGAACAGCGCCAGGTTGTGTTTGGCATGCTTTGTCATGTTACTGCACATAAAGACCTCAGACCTTTGTTAGGTTTTTTTGATGACTGTAGGTTGTAATTAAAGTCCCCATGAAACGGAAGTTAGAGCGTCTAACTACGGTACTGTGACGTATCTCACAGTGAAACAGAATATTTGAGTGGTGAACAGTTACAAGAGCGATTTAAATAAAATAATTCACATTTAATTGGGCTGCCAAAAAGTGGGCGAGTTAGAGTTTAGCCCGATACGGATCTACAGAGGACTGTTGGCTCGGCGCCACACACAAACCTCCCTCACCTGTTATTAGATCAGGAGGAGGACGAGGGAGAGATTAAAGGGACATTTGGCCGATTTTCAACCAGCTGTGTGGTAACGTTACTGCATCGCGGTCAGAACGTAATAATAATAATAATAAATTTGTCTTATATAGCGCTTTTCATGAACTCGAAGACGCTTAACAATATAGACATACAAATGAACGGCGCCCGGAGCCCCCCCGCTTACCGGCAGAAAGCGTTTCCGTTGAATGAATCGGACCTCAGCCACATTGTTTTGGAAATGAAAACAGCGTTTTTGCCCTCTGATATCCAGAAACACATCTCTTCCAGTCTCTCTCCATACTGCTCTATTAGCTACTTCAATCAAACAACGTATATTGATCGATCCATAAACGATTGGCTAGCTAGTCGCCCATAGTCTCATTTGATTGGATGCATTTTTAAAACGCCTCTGAGTGCAGAATGAGTCATCAAACTTTTACAGGAAGAGAGCAAACGGGGATTTTATCAAATTTTGATGTAAAAATACTCTGATTCTGTTTTTTGTTTTTTTTACATATATTTGGCATATAACGAGAAAAATGAACAATTAACACGGGATTAAAACTGGGAAAATGTATTTTTCATTTCATGGGGACTTTAAGAGTCTATTAAAACAACCACCCAAACCCCCCCTTTCTGGATTAGATATAAAGTCATGCAAGTCTGTACTGTGATTTCTTGTTTTCTCAGAGGTTAATCATGGTTTTTGAAACCCTTGCTATCACATTGGACTGTGTTTAAGTCCTGTGAGAAGCTTTATCAGAGTGATAATCAGACTAAATTGCCCCTTCTTTAATCGGCCTGATGCCATGTTCATGTCGGCGGTTTTCTGTTTGGGTGGGGGAGTTATTTTGCTTTATAGTCGACCCACCAACGTCAACACAGAAGCTGTGGTAGTTGCTAGGAGTTAGCTTAATCTTTGTCAATGTTTGCATGTTGATACTTCTCTAAGTCAACTTACAACAACCGGTGTAGCTGTGTCAATCTCATCCATGCTGCCATTTTCTGTCGCTATGTTTCGTGGATTTAGCTGTTTTTCTAGCTCCAGCACGGGAAGGTGATGCCCATTTTTAAGCTCTGATTGGTTGGTTGTTTTTCTTAATGGGGAAACCCCCGTCAACGAGCCCAACAGCAGACTTACAATAGTTAAATTGTTAAAATAATCAGAGGTATGGTTGGTGAGTCAGAGGTCTGAAACCAGGCCATCACCACAGCGGATTGTTTCTCAAATCGAATGCTGTTGTGCGGTGTGTGTGGTTGCGCTGGGCACCATTGTGAACTACGGGAAACAATAATAAAAAAGGGTCAGCGGTGAAAAACGGGGAACCACTTTGTGCTGCAAGTAACTGATTATTTTCATTATCAATGGTATTTTTTTTATACATTGACTTATCTTTGAGTTATCATTTTTTCTTGATCTGTAATTTTAACCGTTGAATATTAAAACTAGGGCTTTTTATCTGTTCAAAATGTACCTTAAAGGGAGCTTTGTCAAGTATTTAATACTCTTAACAACATGGGAGTGGACAAATATGCTGCTTTATGCAAAATGTATGTATATATTTACTATTGGAAATCAATTAACAACACAAGACAATGACAAATATTGTCCAGAAACCCTCACAGGTACTGCATTTAGCTTAAAAAATATGCTCAAATCATAACATGGCAAACTGCAGCCCAACAGGCAACAACAGCTGTCAGTGTGTCAGTGTGCTGACTTGACTATGACTTGCCCCAAACTGCATGTGATAATCATAAAGTGGAGACTCGTGGGTACCCATAGAACCCATTTACATTCACATGTCTTGAGGTCAGAGGTCAAGGGACCCCTTTGAAAATGGTTGGTACCAATGGATTCTTTAGGTTTTCTGGTTTCATATGATACCAGTATCTTCACTCTAACTTTAAAACTGAACCCGCTACAACCTAAACATCTCAAGTTGCGTTAAAGAAATTAGTGTCATTAAAACAAATTTGCATTAATGAGTTTATCGCGTTAAATTTGAAAGCCCTACTTAAAACTGTTGTCAGGTAATTTTCTCTCAACTAAACATTCCCAGAAGAGTGCATCTGTTTATTTAAGACAAGCTGCATTTTGCCTACATTTTTACATTGAGGACACTGAGGCTTCCAGTACAATGAAACATTTTCTCTCCTGATGAAGAGCTTCAGATGTTCTTAAAAGCCTCTCGTCCTCCTGCCATGAGGTTTGGTTATCGTGCTCCCTGGTTTATCAGGGAACAGTTTGTGTTCACAAATATTGATCTAGCAGTGATCCGCCATGTGGAGCGCGTCAGTGGAAGCGTCTTTACACTACTCAGAGAGTTCAATTCAGAGGGCTTTTATCGGCTGGTGTGAGTAGACGATGAAATCAGAATGTTCTGCGAAGCTGAACAGCTGAAGGAGGAAGGCACTTAGACAGGCAGAGTTAGTGGTTCAAACACCTGCTGGGGTCACTAATAGCATAACGTATGCACTCATGGTGTTGCCAGGTACTTTGGATAAAAGCATTTACCAAATGGTCAAATTTTTGTTGACATTAAAACCTAGACATCCATTTGGTCCACTTGTATATGTTGCATATTTTTTTCCTTTTGCACTTCAGTGTGAAACAATTGGTCAATAGCTGGACCAAAGCCAGCCCACCTTAAGAGCCTGAGCCGACGTTATGCCTAACTTTGGGGCTAACCCCAAGAAAGCCACGGGAGTTGTAGCATTTATTCACCGACAAGTATCCTAAACTGTACACACACTGCACTGCTGCGTTCACAGATTACAGGTTACTGAAAACGTAATACTCGCTACATCAGTGGGATGAACGGAGATGATATGCGGGTGGTGGTGTTGAATATAAACATGTGGCTATAAACTGCTTTTGTAGTTTGAAATAGACTAAACCTAAAACACTCTTGTTGTGACACTGAATCCATTAAATATGCACTTCTGCTACGTCATGTAAACAAACCACGTACACATCAGCTGTGTGTTCCACATCGTACTGGAGACGTAACCACTTAAAAGATGGGTTAGTAGTACATGCTATCTACATTTGTAGAAAACAGAAATCACACGTTTTATATTGTGATATTTACTGGAAATGACATACAGCCCGCCGTGCATCTTGCTCGTGCCCCGGACAAGATGCAGCAACACCACAGGCAGGGACACAGACAGGTGCCGAGATCAACCAGATCGTTCATTTGTGGGAACAACATGAGTGTTTATTTAACGTGTCTCCATGACTTCATGGCCAAATCGTTGCTCTCCACACACTATAGAAACAAAACTGTTAAATTTAACATAACATGTCATTATGTGTGGAGTCTCTCACATTTTCAACATCTGTTTTAGCGTGGGCCAGCCTTTACTTGGAGACTTAATTTCTTTATGGAAAGCCTGTGTTACAAATTTGGGTTGTACAGTTTGAAGGTCATGTCATTTACGGGGGCAGAGAAGGTCTAATGAGGAGAAGCTATCAAGTCGCATTATGGGAAGTGAAGATCCAATGTTTTTGGAGCATATTCCATGCCATGTACTAACAGTCAGATTTTGACTATTGTTTTTAAATATCTGTTTCTTGTGAGTCCCTTTCTTTATGGCACTTTAATGCTAAATCTCTGGAGATCACTCGGTGGTTTTAATACTTGTAAATGTTCAGCTGTAGACTGACAGCCGTGTTGTCCAGCAGCACGTTGAACACAGACAAACTGAGCATCAGGAAATTACTCCAAAAACCTGCAGTAAGCCTGTTCACAGATTTCATGGAGGCAGGGGGAGGCTGATTTCGGCGCTGGCAGCCCGTTGGGAAGTTGTAACGAGACAGTGCTGTGTCAGCAGGTTGCCATGACAACGCTGTCCGTCATCCCATAACATTTCATTGTTGTTGTTCCAATCATCTCGCCACGGCCCGGCCTGGCCTGGCCTGGCCTCAGCTGTCTGTCTCTCCAGACACTGTGTCACATGACTTCTCTCTCTCTCTCTCTCTCTCTGCTGTAGTTTTATAGCGTGTAAAAACTCACAAATAAACCCGTCCATCAACTGGCGAAGATCTAATGAAACCTCCAATGAAACTTGGCAACTCCCGATCCTGATTTATGTTTTTGATTTATGTTAAATGGATTGAAAGCATACAAGCGTTGTGCTATGTTGATTGAGGTTCACATCTTTCTGAAAGCCACACACAAGTCATTTCAAAATTACATTTTTACATTTATTATTTATTTTATTAGCTTCTCCTCTGATTTACAGCGGCCATCAATCTCTTTTACGGCCGTGTTGGGGTGTGTGTCGCAGGCCCAGCAGGTCCAGACTCATGTAATCAGGGTTGTAGAGCTGCAGATGACTACAGATGCAGTAACAACATCATTGTGTGTGTGTGTGTGTGTGTGTGTGTGTGTGTGTGTGTGTGTGTGTGTGTGTGTGTGTGTGTGTGTGTGTGTGTGTGTGTGTGTGTGTGATGGTGATGCAACACCTTGGCAGCACCAGAGTGCCGATAATCACTGTGAGGAACCCTGCAGAGGGCATTATGACATGGTAGGGTATTATTATAGTGTATTCAACACACCATTATTATTATAGAAAGTTGCCTCTCAGTTACGTGTACAGAAAGGAAGGAAAAAGTATGAAATGAACGTTTGCTAATTGACTACCTGCTCACCTCTAGAGCTGCTGTTGCAGCCAGTTAAACATGACTCAGCACAGTTCAGAATGTGTCTTAAACCAGATCAGACTGCTTGGCTGAATCTAGGTGTTGTATAACAGGCAACATATTAAAAAGGCACATTGTGTAGCTTCAGCGTACTGGATCACAGGATACATTACATTTATGTCTTTTGAAGTGGTCACTATGGACTGTCTGATCAAAGCCGTTGATGATACAAGTCCAGCTGGTCTATCCAATCTGAAACCTAAAACCATAGACATGTATATAAGAAGTAGACGTCGTCACCATGATGTCACCCATTGGTTTGAGGACTGCCGTCAAAGAACGTACATTGATAAGAAGTGAAAGTCAATTGATCGTTCCATTGCAACGTCGGCGCCCAGCAGCAGAGCCCGCCTACGAAAGTAAAACAAAATTATTTCTATTCTATTGTCAAGCGGTGCCCAGTCGCCGGTCTTTACCACCAGCAGCCTGATCGTCTTTCATCCCTCTGCTGATGGTCTGCATCACGTTGCGTAACACGGCAGCCCGCCAGCCGAGGGTTTTCCCTCTTCTCCTGCTAGATAAGGGATTATCCATGATGCCGCTGGGTCCCCTTGGAAAGCCCAAGCTCTCAATCCCATCCCGATGCTTTATCATCCCAGGCTCTGGCTATCCCAGTCAGATGATGTAATAGTGTGGCGGGGCGAGTGCGGGGTTCAGGAACTATCCCTCTGTGAAGATGCTCTGCAGATGGGAAACTACAGTGACCGTGCTGATGCTGTCAGTTTGTGGAATATCTTGGAGATTTGATGGGAAAGGGCCTATCAGTTAAACAAATGATCAGTTTTCATTCATTAGGGCTGGTCATTATGGACAAAATCTTACCTCATGTAAATGTTGTTTTTCACAATTTGTGCTGACTTTATTAATTGACAAAATATGAATTAACAATTTTGATAATGCATTAATTGTTTAACTAATTTAGGGGCATTTTTCATTCTCTTTTTGCTGGTTCAGTCTGTTTTATTTCACTATAAATTGAATATGTTTGGGGGTTTGACTCAAACGCAATTTAGGAAATAGTAATGTCAATTATTTTCTCGTGTTTAAACATGTTATACTTTATAAAGAAAAAGCGATTAATGGTAAAAAATAATCGTCAAATTGACAAATAATGAAAATAATCATTGCAGCTTTAATCATGTTAATGCATAACAGTGGATCGTGGTCACATAGAACATTCAGTTGGTTATTTTATTCATTTTGCGTACATTTGCTCTATATGAATCGATGTAGGAAACTTTTCTCATTAAAGGGACTATTTGTAACTTTCAGAAATGCTTCTTAACAGCGACACCTGTGGCCGTGAAATCAACGAAAGTCAGCGTCGGGCTCGCGCTTGCTCGCTCTAAATATACCTGAACGAGCATCGCTCAAAACAGTGAGGCGACACACGTCAGCTAAAACCACAATATCACTCTATATTTCAGCTGCTTGGCAGTAATGTTAGCTGACCAGACGAAGGTCTCTCCATGAACATGATTTCGATCTGATCCTAGTGTTGGCTTTTCCTGCCTAAGTGCAGGCTGAGGCAGCGGGGCTCTGCAGCGTGTCTCCCTGCTCTCTCCGCCCGCAGCTGGAGAGAGCAGGGGAGACACCGGCACCCGGTCCGTAACGAGAAGACAACGTAAATCTCTGTAGAGCTCCGTCATTTCACAAGACACGGGAAACCTCTGTTGGTCTGGAGGAGCTGCAGCATTTATTTCTGCACAAACGTCCCCTGTACATTCACTAGATATTCTCAGAGCTAAACTAACTCTTCTGCAGTGTGGAGTGAGCGCGCGTTCACGTCTAGAGGTGGAGCGAGCTGAGCTGTCTGAGTGAAGGAGAGCAGGCAGAGGAGGAGGGTACAGCGGCTACACGCGAACGCGCATATGCGAGCGTGCATGTGTGACGACCCGCTACATTTATGCGCTTACAAAGTTACAAATAGTCCCTTTAAAGTGTCAATTCACAAAAAATTTAATTTAATTTACAAAAAAAACTCTAGCCTATAGAAATAAAATATATATTCTATTTCTATTACCATCACTCTTGAGGAAGTACGTAGCGGTGCACAGCGCGTGATGCACGTGTACGTAGCGGCTCCATGAAACGATCCATTTAGCTGCTACCGTGTTCCAAAAATGAAGCGGTCTATAGCTGATTATTTTAAAAAGCAAAATGAGGAGAGAGAGGTGGAGGCTGGTGGGGAGGGGAGAGACAACTGGAGGTTACGAGTGAGCCAGTGTCATTGATTAATACCATGCTGTACCAAAAAAAAGGATGCATTAGTGTGTTAGTCCTGCTAGTGTTATCCAGCCGTGATGGGAGATTTGCTTTTATGTGGTCGTATATCTGTCTCTGTGATATCCGCCTCCACCACAACACAAAAGAGGTCAATAGAAATAGGAAAATAATGTCACGTTACTCTTGATTATTCCCAGTCCTTACTGTCAACAGTTTTCATTGCTACTATTTCTGCTGAAGGAAGTTTCTCTGGTGTGGGAGACACCTGTTTTATTCCCCACTAGCTTCCACAAAGAAGCTGCTAGTTGTTCTGAGGTTCATTTAAATAATCAACTGTATGGAAATAGTCTGTTATAGTGGCCGTTCAATCCCCAAGAGAGACTTTTATATATACTTGTTTTCTGTACGTGCAGTGTGTTATTCCAAATAACAGAAGATTAGATTTTCATTTAGTCCCCACAGTCAGCCATGACAGCTGTTGATGCATCACTTACGAGTTGTCATTTTATTTTGAAAAGCACAACTCTGGTGATTAAAAATTCTACACGAGGCGACTTTGAAACTCCTGCTGATATGAACACAGAGCTCCCAGTGAGTTCCCAGGACTCTGACAGTTAGATAACGTCCAGTCTGGTCCAGTGCCTGGCCCAGCTTTGAGTTTTTAAGTCACGCCACCGGATTTTTGTGTTTTTTTGCTTTCAACTCCAGCCAAGGACTCAAAGATGTTAATTCCCTCTAATTGGAGAAATCTTATTCTCAGCCTCAAGCAGGCCCCTTATTACGTGGTCATATGATCTGCACACATGACCCACACACATGGCCTTTTGTACCCCGCTCTTAAAGCTAGATTAGGTTGATTTGAAGCGTTACATAAGGGTTACAGATAGGTGTTGAGTTTGGGTAATTGAAAAACGTTGACATACAGTCGTTCCTCTCAGACCGATGTTGCTAAAATCATCTTCATAAGACACAGACAGTCCGGGAAAGTGATGAGGATGACACCTGGCTAAATACTGAGCAAAAATCAGGGATCACACCTACTGGTGCTCTTTCTCCTGCCACTACGTGTGTTTTCCTGATCACTCCTTTTAGTCTGTGGAGGAAAAAAGGAAGGACAATACAAAGGCATTTGTTTTTATGCTTGTTTATTGCAGCTTTAAAGTTTGATCTCTACTCTTATCTCGTTTCTCCTCTCCTCTCCTCAGCCATCATGTATGTGATGGGAGCACTGGGTCCAGCAGCTGGTTACCTGCTGGGAGGAGTCCTCATCGGCTTCTACGTGGACCCCAAGACCGTCGTCAACATCGATCAAAGTGACCCCCGCTTCATCGGCAACTGGTGAGAACAATCTGGCTGCTTTGGGCTGGTTGAAGTGTAATATACAGAGTGTGATTATTGAAGCATAGGAGTGAAACAAGAGGAGAAAAACTGCAACCAATAAAGACAATCAACCCCATTTTAAATTATACTGTGTGCAAGAATCTACCAAAATGCAACATCACTTTAAACACATAAGATGCATGTTTGCTCTTTAGGTCATGTTTTTTTTTTTTTTTTACATATCTTATATTATTGTTATATTTTTTTATTATATTGTTAGTCATCTATTTCCAGCTCTCAGTGATGCCATCCTCTAACTGACAGCATAACCAGTGACTCACTAGCTAACAGCCGCTGGCTTCCTACATGAATTATAGGTGATGATAGCAGGAAGGGGATGGATGAGTGTACCGGTGATTTTCAAGCCTGATGACAGTTTATTTATTTATTTATGTGCACAATAATGAGGCACATAGATAAAATGATACCAAGTTCAGACTAAGAGAAGTGTCACATCCACGACTGACTCGACTGACCTCATCTGTCTAGGTGGAGCGGGTTCCTGCTGTGTGCCGTGGCCATGCTGCTGGTCATCTTCCCCATGTTCTTCTTCCCCAAGAAGCTGCCACCCCGACACAAGAAGAAGAAGAGGAGGAAAAAGGTGAGCATGGACGACCTGTCCAGCGACGACGACGTCCTCAAGGAGAAGACCAACAACAAGAACCAGGCGGTCACCTCATCCATGGGCTTCGGAAAGGACATTAAAGGTACCGGGAAATACTGCGACGTGCCAGCAAAGGGCTGCTGATGTCACTGATGATGTCGACTTTAAATGGAGGGTCTCTCAGAGTTGTGCGTGTTTGCTCCTCTTTAAAATAACAGAGTGTAAAATATGAGTCCAGCTGGTCAACATCTGTCTTTAAAGTTTAGTTATATAGTAGTTATATAGATATAGTACTTCTGCTCTTTTCTCTGTAGGTTCACATCAGTGTTATGTTTTATAAACATGAAGTAATTTGTTCTCATATATTTCAGGAGAAATCAACAACACAATACTTTTATGATTCGGTCAGGACAGAGGGTTCTGTCAGGAACAAATAACTTCTTTACAATAAACAACAAATAAAACCCTTTCCTCTCTTCTTCTCCTGCAGACCTGCCCAAAGCAGCGGTGAGGATCCTGAGCAACGTGACCTTCTTGTTCGTCAGCCTCTCCTACACGGCAGAAAGCGCCATAGTCACCGCATTCATCACCTTCATCCCCAAGTTCATCGAGTCTCAGTTCGGCATCCCGGCCTCTAGCGCCAGCATCTACACCGGTGAGCTGGATCACACACGCCACATTGTGCTGAAGCAGCAAAGTTACCTCATCACCAGATCAAATTTCTGATCCACTCTGTAATCTTTGTCTGAAAAACTGGTGTGTGGTTGTCTCCACCGATCGGCATTCATACACTTAAATGTGATGTTTCAAAATAGGTTTTTATTAAAGACAAACATGTTCGCAGCCTTCCTCTCTGAACTCCCCTTTACGTCTCTACAGCAGCACAGACAGGACTCAGACAGACCAGAATATTCATACAACACACAGGACTTAAAATTTCTGCCAGTTCAGCTGCTCTGCTGGTTTTTATCTTAGAGAAGCAGCAGAGAGCTGCAAGCCAACACACATTAATAATAAAGAAACTGCTGGTCTTCAAATGAAGGGGGCACCTGGGACACAGCTGGGGCACTGAGTGCATCACATACACACAGATACAAGCACAAATGCACTCTACATGCACTCACAATCACATGCATGCTTAAACAGGCATATAGGCTAATACATCACATGCTCACACACACACAGCATATTAACAAGCTACCTTGCTAAAGGCAACATATAAAAGATTGTTGGCTTTACAACATGCTAATGTTGTATTCTAAAATGCCAAAAGTTACATCCAATAGATGATCAATATTTTGCACATTTCTTGCACAAACTGTACAGCTTTAATTGTGAAAACAGACATATTGTACATATTTTTTAAATGTCTTATATATTAAAAAGTGAGTATTTATTATTATAAAGCCTGTTTTAGTGCTAAATGAATACTGTGAAAGTATCAAAATGCTCAATCCATAGAGAAATACACACAGCCCGTATTCAGAAGCTGGGCCTTTGAAAGAAGCCGTCGTAAACAGTTTAAGTTTGTCCAGGTTGCATTGTATGTGAATCCGCTAACAGGAAGAAAACATGGACCCAAAGCTGTTCATGTTTGGGTCATAGCAATGCAATTCTGTTGAAATGCAGTAAAACAGAGGTTGCGTCCGAAATTCCGTACTACATCATGCTATTTAGTCCGCTAAAACAGTATGTGAGACTTTTTATTATGTTTGAAACCTTAGTATGAAACCAATAGTATGTGCATACTATTTCCTGTGAAATATTACAGTATGCAACGCTGGACACTACGGCGGTATAAATATCCCACAATGCAATGCGGTAGTAACAACGGACGTTGATGGACAGCTCTGTAATGTCAATAACGCTTAAATTTAATTATAAGTACAAGATTTCACTTTGCTAGGCGTTAAATGTATTTTAAATCAATTCAGACTTTGATTTCTCACAAACCGTCGTTTTGGTCACATGAGGTTGACACAGGTTACCATGGTTACACGTCTCCAACTGGCAAGGAGGCTCTCAGAAAGTGACGACGTAAACTACTGCTCAGTGCGTCCGAAAAGATACATACTACTGTTTATTCACACAAAAGTATGTTGGACAGTGGTACACATATTGAGTATTTAGTGCATAGTATGCGATTTCGGACAAAGCCAGAGGGTTTTACTTTTGCGCCCAGATTATGCGCCGCTTAACTAGCAAAAGTGGAGATGGACACGCCCTAAATGCAATTGCGCCTAGCACTTTAGACCACGCGCTATAGATAGTTTAAATAGGGCCCTTTGAGTCTTAGTAAAGAAAAGGTCACTTCTTTGTTGACGCTGTCATCGTTCTATAGACCAGCTCATCTCTCTGTTATAGAAGTGAAATGACCAACCGTAGAGGAGTATAGCATTGTGTCAAAGGAATCTTCAGTCTGTCAGGTGTGTATCTTACAGATAAGAGGCACTCAGCTCTCTGCTGTGGCTGATAAGTCAAGAAGCTGAGAGGAATGTTCTGCTCAGACCTGATGTCCTTTTTTAGTGATGGTGGCTATTTTGGTATTCTGTGGCTGTTGATAGCAAAAGTATTTGGACGTTAAGGTGACGCCTTTGCTTTTCTCTCCAGGTTTCAGGGACATGTTTGCAGATGCACAGACGCTAAAACACTGTATATCTGTATTATTTCACTATCATGACACGCAGGTGTCTGTTTTCAACTGGCCAACCTTCCTTAGTTGAATAATTTGTACCAGAATGATGTTTTGAAAATGTTGATGCCTTCTCCAACTAAATGTATGACTAAAAGAGTCACAGGTCTTTGGATGTCTAGACTTAAAACAGCAAGCAAAAATTATAATATTATATAATTATTTGCTTACTGCAATTTTCAAGAGTTTGATTAAAAAATCATCTTTTGAAAAAAAAAAAAAAAATTAAATTGCAAAGTGCAGTTCATCATTAGTCACACTTGCTGGTACCGTGAGTCATCTTAACTTTCCACACAGAAAGCTCCATTATTGATGGCTGAAGTTTTTAAACACTGAACCAACAAATTGTATTCAACAAAATCTTTATTTTGATATAGTTTTAGAAACCTTTTATTCATACTCGCATTGGTAAGATTTTCTCCAAAGAAATTCCATCTCGGAAGACTTTTGTTATCAAATGTTTTAGTGTTGAGTTGCGTAACTGTCTCAGCTGTCGGTGGAGTGGGCTGTGAAGTCTGTGATTAAAGCTGCCACTCATACATAGTTTTATATGATGCCAGCCTCTAGTGGGTGAAATCAAAACATTCCTGCTCACAGACTTGTGAAGGTCACAGGACCCCAGTTTGATATTAGCTGTTAAGTCTGTGGAGTATGGCTGTGATTTGGTAGAGCAAGGCACTATCACCACTTGCAAGGGTTTGTGGTTCTATCCCTCAAGAGAATAAGTATGACAAGTGTTGGTAATCATTTTGTGCCCTGGCTTGTTTAGTATTTTGTTCAGTGCTATGTACCCATAGTAGGAGGTCATGCTCAGCCTTTTTTTGGTTCATGAGAGGTCTAATGAAGCATCTGTCTCATCAGATTGTCATCTCTTTTGATTGGACAAACTTTACATCTTTTTCGGGAAAGACGGATCAGTCACTTTCCATTTAGCCGAGGAGTTCCTACATTTAATGTGGCTGTTTCTGAAAATGAAAACCAGTCTTCTTGGCATACTGTTCGTCTTTGCTTTGCTTATCCATTTACATTACAAAACATCACAATACATCCCTAGGCTACATCCACACTAATACGTTTTTGTTTTAAAACGTATAACTTGTGCTACGTTTATTGATTTGTCTTGTCATTGAAGGCTGCAAAGACCACAGTTATAATTTACAGCGGATTCAATTTGTTGAGCTTCAAAGTAATCTATGACTTTTAAAATCTTTGAAAGAGTAATAGAAGAACTGCTTGGCTTCCAAAACAAGGTCAAGCTGTTTTGTAGCTATTCAACACTTTGTAAAAAGAATGACAACTTGGCTGCAATGCCTCCGTCGCTGGCATCTACATGAAATCCAATATTAACACTATAGTTTATTCACAGTTTATTTTTTATCTGGTTTCATTTGTTAAGAAACTGCTACAGATATGTAACACCACAAACGTAGCTAATTAAAGCCATTGAAATGACTAAAAGGCTAGCAGCAGGCAGAATCTTATAATGTGTGAACACCCCAGAGTGTGAATAACGGGAGGTTTTTCCTGGTCTTCCTGCTCTGACAACATTGCATAAATGCAATATTAGGTATACCTAATCCCACCATTGTTAAGGTTAAATTGTAAATGAAACATTATCTTTCATGTGGAGTCGTGTTTGTGTCCACCTGATGAGTGTAACTCAATATTCACTCTCTTTTTAGCTCTGGTTTGGTCTCCACCACCAAAAATATCTGTCAATTTAGCTGCTAAATGCTCCACTTTCTCCACCAGTTAGTCTAAAAAGTGCTTGTTAGAGCTGCAGAGTTGGGACACATTTTCTGTGGGCTTACTAGTGTGAATGACAAAGAAGTCTTTTGATTCATTGTTAATATAGAAAACGGTGATTTGTGGAGTTTTTAATCTACACTAGGGACATAAGACTTAAGGTACATTCTCATTGGACCACATTTCTCTGCCCTGTCTCCTGCTTTTATAATATCATTTTACAATTTTATCTTACTAGACTAACTGTAAGATGCTTTGAGTAGAAGCTGTATGAATAAGAGAGTTCTCTGAATTTCTAATATGTACCTTTCTCCCTCCCCCCCCCAGGTGTGATTATTGTGCCCAGCGCCGGCGTGGGCATCGTCTTGGGCGGTTACATCATTAAGAAGCTGAAGCTGGGAGCTCGCGAGTCGGCCAAGCTGGCTATGATCTGCAGCGGCGTCTCCCTGCTCTGCTTCTCCACGCTGTTCATCGTGGGCTGCGAGAGCATCAACCTGGGAGGAATCAACATCCCCTACACCACCGGGTGAGGAGGGGAAACTGGGAGGGTGAAATTCGGGGAAGCGGTGGGCTGTCATGTATCACTGCTGACGAGGAAGAAGCACGTCAGTGCAGCGTCGAGGCTGTCTTGTTTTGTGTCGAATCTTAATTGAAGATGTAGAGTTCGGTGTGCGGTTTCCACAGTGATGTGATTGTGGAGGACGGAGGGAGGCAGCCCAAAGCACACTCAAAGGATAAAGGAGAGAAGGAAGGTAGAGATACAGACAGGAGAGAACAAGTAGACAGAAGTAAGAGACGAACAGGCTGCGGAGGAAGAGTTGAAAAAAAATAACACCCACAGAGAAAAACACAGAATTATGAAAGAGGCTGAAAGAGAGAGGGCAGGTTTAGAAAGAGACGTAGCCTTGGTGACTATTTTAACGTCATCTCAACACATGAATAGTCTCTCTTTCTCCTTTGTCTGTCTTATTCTCTGTCTCTGTCCAAGCCTGTTATGCTGATCCAGTTAAACACACTCCTCTGCTGTAACCTGATGGATGTTTCAATCCCCCAGACAAACATCTTCACCAGCTTAAGATAAAAGATGTGATATAGGGATCGGTATCGCTAGGATTTTATTCATGGTGCTGCTCTTGATACTCCTTATCGGTTCAGTTCTTTATCTATACTCTTGTTCTTTTTCATTACTAAATAATTGCTTTTTAAAAATGAATAAATTCAGAACAGGATTAGAATGTAATACTGTCAAAGTTAACGTGAACGCGTTAACGCAAATTCGCTTTAACGCTACTAATTTCTTTAACGCATTAATACAGCTTGCGATTTTTAGGTTGTAGCGGGCTCAATTTTAAAGCTATAGTGAAGATACTGGTATCTTATTGAACTAGAAAAACCTAAGGAATCCGTTGGTACCAACTATGTCATAGCATGTCATAAAGGAGGCTAAATAACGCTCCAAACTTGAGCAAAATCTTGGCGAGGAAAAACTGGCATGGCCTTTTTCAAAGGAGTCTCTTGACCTCTGACATCAAGATACGTGAATGAAAATGGGTTATTTGGGTACCCACGAGTCTCCCCGTTACAGACATGCCCACTTTATGATAATCACATGCAGTTTGGGGCAAGTCATAGTCAATATTTGTCATTGTTTTGTGTTGTTAATTGATTTCCAGTAATAAATATATACATACATTTGCATAAAGCAGCATATTTGTCCACTCCAATGTTGTATTTTATACTTGATAAATCTCCCTCTAAGGTACATTTGGAACAGATAAAAAATGTGTGATTAATCACGATTAAATGTATCGATCGACAGCCCTAGTAATTTTAATTAATACTTGAATGTTTAGCAACACATCCTGCATTGTGAGGGGAAAGCGTGACCGGCCTCCTAAACATGGTTTTTAACCTCCAATTCACCAGTTTCAGTTAAAACAGGTTTAGAGGTGGAACAAATACAGTAGCTGATCAATAGAAAATTAATCGGCAGCTGTTTTTATAATCAATTAATAATTTTTTCCAGTACAAATACCAAACATTTTCTAGTTCTAGCTGCTCAAAGGTTTGGATTTGCTGCTGATCTTTGTCATATATAATAGTTAACTAATATTTTTCGGGGTTTCGGCGAAACAAAACAAACATTTTGAAGAGGTCACCTTGAACTCTAGACAATTGTTATTGGCATATTTCACAATTTTCCAACATTTTATTGACAAAATTAGAAATTGATTTATCAAGGAAAAAAGCAGAAGACCAATCTATAACAAGAGTAATAATTAGTCGCAGCCCTAAATATCAAAATCAAACCTTTGGTACAACAAATAAATAACTTTGTTTTCATCACAGTTTTAATTACAAATTTTTTGGGTTATATTTCGTTGTCATACATTTTGTGCAGAGACAGACTTTTGAGTTTTGGCATAAATACATAGAAGCAGCTTTCACCGTGATCAACCATTAACATCCACTAAAAACAGATTTATAACCTCTCTTGGGGTCACTTCTCTCAGGTCTCGTTGTCGTCCCGGGAGGCTTTCACTTATATCGGAGACAGCCGTTTACTGACTGCAGTTTGCCCTTTCTCACACGAAATCACTTCCCGGTGTGCCCGAGTCAGTGGTAGTTTTTATCGCCCCATCTGTGGCCGGCGTCGGGGAGGAAGCGAGTGTTCAGATCGGTGCAGGATATCAGAGAGCGAGCCAGTAATCGGAGGCGTTTTCTTTTGGACGGAGCGTCCCTGAGAGCGATTACATGGCAACGATGGAAAATGTCCAAGGACAGCTTGGAAGAGACGATGTTTGGCTGACTGCCTTCGTTTTTTCTCTCCCTCTGGTCTTTTTTATTTCCCTCTTTCAGTCTGTCTGTCTGTCCTTCTTGCCCTCCTCTCTTCATCTCTAGCTCTGTTTATTTAATGCCCTTTTTTATCTCTTTAATTTCTCTGGTCTTTTGTTCCTTTCAATATCCTCTTTGTCTTATAATCTTTTGTTCTTTTATCCCCTCTCTCATCCCTCCTCCATCATTCTTTCTACTTCTTCCAGTCTGCCTTTCTCATTCATCCTTTTCTTTTCATCTCCTCCTTAACGCCCTCTTTTTTTACCCTCTAATCTCTCATCCTTTCTTCCTCCTTGTATCTTGTCTTTCCGTCTTGTTTCCACATCCCTCTCTCCTCATCATTGTCCCTGTCCTTTCTGTCCTCATCCATCACTTTACTTTCCCTTTCCAACCTTTCTTTATTCTGCCCATCTTCTTCAATTTACGTTCTTTTCCTTTTTTTATGATTTATGGCATTTCATAACTGTGTTATGCTGCACAAAAGACATTGTTGAGTTCATGATTGTGCTGTTTCCATAGAGGTGCAGGATTTATATACAGTAATAAAAAACAAGACCACAGTGAGTAAAATGTGACCGGAGCAAAAGAATTGCCCTGGAACTGCTCGGGGGGTCAGAGGGTTAAAATGCAAAACCTAACAAGCTGCTGTCTTTTTTCTGTCTCCAGACCGACTCTCACCATGACCCAGAGGAACCTGACCGGAGGTTGTAATGTGAACTGCGGCTGTAAAATCCACGAGTACGCTCCAGTCTGCGGCTCCGATGGCATCACGTACTTCAACCCCTGCCTGGCCGGCTGCAACAGCGTGTCCAACGACAGCACCGGGGTAAGAGGCCGAAGAGGCCGGGAGGGATTCACCGACAAAACTCTAAAAAGTTCAAAAGAATATCAAGCTTTTACACATCTAATGTTTCTGTGATGGTCTAATTGTAAGATCTTAATAGAATTATTGAAATGTTGTGATTTCATGTGAGGCTGGCAGTCTTGTTGATGATGATCTTACAGTACCTGAACCTTCATACATATTCGTAACTTACCTCCAGATCCGTAACTACTCGGACTGCGCCTGCGTCCAGAGCCGGCAGGTCATCACGCCGTCGTCCAGTGGTCAGGGCAGCAACCAGCTGCAGCTCGTCATCGTCAAGACCTACCTGAACGAGAACGGCTACGCCGTGTCGGGGAAGTGCGACCGCACCTGCAGCACCCTCATCCCCTTCCTCATCTTCCTCTTCATCGTCACGCTCATCACTGCCTGCGCCCAGCCCTCCGCCATCATCGTCACGCTCAGGTATGACCCTCTAAAATTAAATATTTGTATCGATAGACGAAATGTACTTAAGTTACATTCCACCACTGTTTGGTTCACATCATCCTCTATTTCTATGAAGTTCCTCAGTCTTGACCTTTCTGTGTGGTTCTGTGTGTTGCAGGTCTGTAGCGGAGCAGGAGAGGCCGTTCGCTCTGGGAATGCAGTTTGTTCTTCTCAGGACTCTTGGTGAGTAAAAAAACTACAGGACAAAACAGAAAACTACTTCTTTAGTTTGTCTTTTTATGGTGACATTTTACTCCTCAGTATTTTTTACAAGGTTTGTTTTTAACATGAAAATGAAAAGGTAGAATATCAGCGGTGATATTTTTCGGGCTGTCCCGAATACCATTTTTGGGGCTCCGGAACGTCGATAGCAATCAACAGCGAAAAACACGTCATGTGTCATGATGAGTCCACGGGTGCTATGGTAACGCCTCGCGTGAACGCCCCGCGCACACGTTTTTGGCCTCAAAATCTCGTTGCGGATCCTCTCCTCCTAAACGGCGCCGTTTTGAGCCTGCCGTCTCCACTCACCGTCTCTCCAGCAGTGCCCAGCTGTAAGCCCGTGCGTAATGCAGCCTGCGGCGACTTCCTCTCCTTCCTTTTGGCCCGAGCCTCACATGGGTTGCACTCCGACATAAGCAACGGCGACGAGGGGCTTGGCTTGTCTCCATGACCTTACTCAGGAAGGACATTTTTCCGTTCTCGGCTGAGAAGGACGCCATAGCGCTGCAACACTTTCTGCAAGAATTTTCCAGATAGTTTGGTGTTTTTTATGCATATTTGTAATCCCGAGAGGATAAAAAAAAACAAATTCCAAAATTGAAAACTGAATACCTACCCAACGACAATAGTTGAATAATCGGAAATCTGTATAAGTGCAGCTGTACAGAGGAAAAGAGCGTCAGCTAAATGCATCGATGGTAAATGCACTGCACGTTCTGTAACTGCTGACCGTCGAGCTGATTAAGCATCAGGAAATTAGATGTTATCTATTTAATGCCTCGACGTCGCTGCTCTCCTGAATAAGGAGGTAAATTGGATTTGATAGACGGAACGATCAGAGATCTGCTGTCAGTATGAATCAGTCAGAATAGAAACACAAACTGGGGGTGTGGAGTTTGAGCCAGGATGAACACATCTCATCTTCTACTGCAGCTTTGACCATTTTGATCTGTTCCTTACAAGTCCAACAGCTTTACAGAAGTGTGATGCTCAATAACTGGAGGAACATAAACAGGATTTAGATATACAGTCCTGATTTTCTCAGTGTGGTAATTTCTGTCCTCTCTCTCTCTCCCTGTCTCTCTTGTCTTCACTTCCCCTCACCATTTTCACATCTGTATTCTTCCCATTTCCCTCTCTCCCTCACTTCTTTCCTTTTCACTCTCTCTTCTTTGCCTATTCTCCTTCTTGACTTTCCTTTCATCCTTTATCTTCTCTTGTTTCTTTATCCTCACTCTTTTCTCTCCTCCTCTTCCTCCTTTTATGTCTTCTCTCTCCTTTTCCTTCTCTTCTCTCAGCCTACATCCCGACACCCATTTACTTCGGTGCCGTCATCGACACCACCTGCATGTTGTGGCAGCAGGATTGCGGCGTCCACGGCTCCTGCTGGGAGTACGACGTCACCTCCCTGCGCTTCGTCTACTTCGGCCTCGCCGCCAGCCTCAAGTTCTTCGGCTTCCTCTTCATCTTCCTCACCTGGTACTCCATCAAGTACAAGGAGGAGCGGGTGGAGCGTTGGCTCAAGCGCCACTTGTCGCCCGTCGACACCGTGGGCAGCCTCGTCTGCCACCCTGGCGGCCACAAGGGCCATGCCCGCACCCGCTCCTGCCCCGTCAACATCCCCCGAACCGACCCCAACGCTCTGCCTGCTAACGCACCGCCACGCGCCGGCCCCCTCAACCGCGGCGTCAGCACCCAGAGTTGCCCCGGCAACGAGCTTAAAGCAATAACGCCTCCCCCTGCGGCCGCGCCACCACCTGCAGCGCCGCCTGCCCCCGCGCCGGCACGTTCGCTGGAACACGTTTCAGTCCGAGTCTGAGCTTCAGAAGCGGGGTGGGCGATGAGGCAGGTCTCACCCACTGACATAATTTTAGCCGCTGTCAAAGGCACCAACCATCACATGAAGGTCCCGCTCTCATCTCATAACTCAAAGTGGCCGGTGAAACGTTTTGTCCGCACCGCCGGCCTCTGTGGGTTAAAAACCATCAACTGGGCATCCTGATTTATTCAGAACCTCCAGATCTGTGATGAATGATGAAAAGTTGGACCAGTTTGGGGACCATCCGGCCAGGAGTCCCTCCTCTGACACAAAAAACCTGCTTCGTTGGCGAAAATGTTGAAAGCAGCCGGGTGTTTTCTTTGTGATCCATCAGCCGGCGCGGCAGGCGGACAAAGGCTTCGCTTCCCCACTTTGGATGGAGGAGAGTTCATCGCTCAAAAATACCCACCTGCCCCCCCCGCCTCACCTCGGCAATATGTGCCTTCTGTCACCACGGTCCTCACATGTACAGTATAAACACACTGGACGTCCCTCAGACCGACTGTGGTCACCCTGTAGGAATAAGAGTCACCTGAACAGATACCTCAGCTTCGCCAATCCTCCTGCTTCCCCGTCACCTCACTGACTGTCTGTGTGCTTCTTCTTCTTCTTCTTCTTCATTCGTGTTTTCATTTCTTCACCGAGTGATTTTTGTTTTCCGGACACTGCATATCGGCGCTCTCACGGAACAAAAAACAAAAAAGAAAAGAAAAAAAAAACCTGTGGAAATGTGATACACTGCAAATAAGTGTTAAGAACTGGAAACCGATGGCATGGTGCTATGTGAAAAAAGTTTAGTGTCCATTTTTTTTGTTCTTTTTGGTCATTTTTGTAGGGTTAAAAACACTTGAAAAGAACCCAACTGGACAACATGTCACTGGGCTAAGCAGCTTGGCGCGCACAGAATGCATTCCTGTCCGATGCAAGGCCTTTTGTTGCTCCGCTGACACAATGATACGTAGTATTACCGCTGGAAGTCGGATTGTTTGGCTTTTGCCAGCTCCGTACAATGCATCCATACATCCGAGCTGTTTCCCTCCTGACTTGGCATCGTGATAAGTGGTTTAACCTGAAAAGAACAGGGTCGGCATTTTTCTCCTGACCGCATTCCTGGCTGGACGAGTCGGAATACGGAAAAGAAAAAACTACGCTTGGAGACGTTTTCGAGATTGGACTGGGAGAGGCGCTCTGGCATTCTTTGACAGACTGTATTTCTGACTCTTTACCAGGCTCAATGAGAGATACAGCCAATCATTTACCAACAGCATCACCGACGTTTATACTGAACATGTAGGCAGACAAGTAGTCGACCGTCACGTAGAGGTCATAGTGTAGTCGTCTATTCTTCGTCACCTCCGGACATGAAAGCTGCTGGTGAATTTGGGGATGGATCCTGAGTGGAAAGTTAGTTTCTTGCTTAAAAATTGAACAGTAGTCCAAATGATTTATGGGTAATGACTGAATAGGATTTGCAGTTTTCTTTGCCACATACCAGACGACACAGCAGTTTGCATACATGCAGGTTAAAGTGTGGAAAAGTAGAAAAAAGGCAAGTTTCCAGGTCGTGAAAAGTTTAGAAATTAAACAAAATCACTGGAAAAATACAGAAAAATCTACTGATTGTTTTCTTTAGCTATAAATCTACTGATTATTCTTTAAAATTAATCAATTAATTGCTTGATCGAAAGAGAGACAGTGAAAAAGAAGTGAAAAAATGCCCATCACGCTTCACGTTTTGACCCAAAAATCAGTGATATGAAAACACAGAAAAGCAGCAAATGCTCACATTTGAGAAGCTGTAACGGTTAGATGTTTAGGTTATGACTTAAACCTTCAATTGATTATCATAAATGTTAATTTAAATCAATCATTTGACTAATCGCTAATCGTTTTAACACTAGATCAGTCCCCAGTTTAGGCCCAGTAGTTTAAGTAGTTAATATATTATATTTTTTGCTGCAGTCATTTCAACAATATTTTTTCACTTATTTTGCGTAAATGAGATCTTTAGGACTCAATAACAAACAGAACATCACCAAACTCCTCTAATCTTGTAATTCTTCAAAGGCAGTCGGGCGTTTTGAAGAGGAACATTTTAAAGCACGGAGAAATTATTCTTTTTTATTTTTCAGCAGAAACAATTCAACCACATTTAAATGTTTTATGCTAAAATTAGTTAGTTAGGTAAGATAATGAAAGTTTGGAAGCAAAGTAAATGCCGTAATTAGAATTTTAATAAGCGACTGAATCCGTAATTGTGACTTTAAACCATTACTGAAATACCACTGGATTTATAGCACTGAGATGTTTCACTTTGAAAACCATGTATTTGAATTTATGTGGTTTCCTCTTTGCAAAAGTCATTTCTAGTGGTGTAATTTGATAAATTAGAAATTCAGATAACTAACGTTAGCACGGATGTTTGATTTTTGTTTTATGTTAACATAACTTCATCAATCTCTAATTTAAGAAACCTGAATTTGACTTTTATTAAACCTTATTGAATTTGGTTGAATTCCTATTGTTTTATTCCTTTTATGAATCTTAAAGAAACACACATAAACATTTTTTTTTTATTAAATTGCCCCACTTAAACTAACCGTCTGGCAAAGTCAGAGAGGGGAAATGAAACCACATAAATTCAGACAAATGGTTTTCAAATATTTCAGTGGCATTTAAATTTCAACATGAAGTATTCACTAATGGTTCCATTTCACAGTTAGATAACCAGTTACTCATAAGAATAAAGATTATTATAGCGATAATTGGTGGTTGGGGGGGCTGAAAAACATTTGAAAGGGTTTAGTCCAAAGCATTTCTGAGCTGTAAGAACTGAAGTAACGCATTATGCAACAACTAAAAGCAGTATTATTTCCTAAAGGGCAGCCTTCTTGCTCATGCAAGTGTTACAGCAGTGTGAAATCTTCCCTGCTTACTCTGAATCTTCAGACCTTAGTGAAGACGCTGGACTGTCCCGCTGTCTTTAGAGGTTCAGTGTTACATGTGTACTTACAGTATTAAACACATACAAGAAGCAGTCGTGAGTTGTCTGGCTGGTCGTTGTCCTCTGAGGACACCTGATGGGTAGATGTGGAACAGCATGTAGAGGCAGGACGGCATGACTTCAGATCAGAACGAGAGAAAGAGGACAGATGTTTGTGATTGACAAAACAACCAAAACAGTGTGTTAACAGGACAAAATGTGTCTCAGGCAATCAGTACTTTTACATTTGAGATTTTTGAATTGATGATTACATTTGAGATTGTTCACTATTTTCATCATCAATTAATTTGCTGATTAATTTCTGGATTAATGGTTAATAGTTGTGTGTATAAAAAATGGAGAAAATGTCTGTTACGATGTCCTAAAGTTCAAGTTGATGTGTTTTTTTTATCTGTCCAAAATATTAAGTTTACAATCACAGATCATAGAAGCCAGAAAAATCTTAAATTAATCGTTTCAGCTCTGGAAAACCTCAGCACGTCATTTCTTAACGCACTGCTTTTTGAGAATATTTCTGAAATCCTTATAAGACTGTTTTATCTGGTGTAAAGAGTTAAACCTGTTTTAACCCCTCTTTCACATTTATAAGCAATATAGACATGCAGGAGGAGTTATAGTGGACGACAAACCACATACATTAATAACCACATTAAAATGCTGCTTACAATTACATTTGTGTGTTATAAACCATTTATTAAATGTTTATATACTGCTTATAAATGCTAAATAATACTAATGCCAACAACAGCAGTTATTAGTACCAACACTGGAGCAGAACTTTTTGAGGAATATAGATCCAAATATATTAATTTTACGCACAAGTCGCACAAGATGAGGAAAAACAGTAAATCTTCTAACATGATTCATTGGTAATATTAGGATTAATTGATTATAACAGATTATTGGCAGATTAATTTAATTAATGGACTACTCGATTCAGCTCTGCTCAACGCATTACAGGAACCTGCATATGTCTCAAAAATATAAAATTACATTAGATTCCTAATTTCCTGATTTAGTTTGTTTCTGATTAACAGAATAGTAAGAGTCTGACCAAGCGTTTGACGCCATCAGAGCTTCAATGCTACTTAAAGATTTGGGTTGGCACTCTAAAAGGAATGAGGTTTTAATGTCCTATTATTTTCATGTTCAATTACAAGCTATTTTTATTGCATTGAACAAGGTATGACGTTTTGTTTGAGTCTTTAAGGACTTCGGAAATGTCTTCAAATCAGCGTTAAGTGTTGTCAAATGACCTGCCAGGTTTTTCAAACCTTGAAAGAGTATTTTTTTTTTTTTTTTAGGAAAACTGTTCAGAAATCTCAAATATACAAATGACGCTAACACGAGAGACATAAACTGGAGCTGATGTTTTGGGGTTATACAATAAGGCTCCAGTGAAACAAACTTTGAATTCAGCTAAAATCTAAAATGTGGTGTGCAATGTTGAATGTCCTACAGATAAAGATTAGAGCTCTCACTTTTTTTTTTGTGACATCTACAGAGGCGAGAGGATAATAATCGTACATAACCGGTCTGTCAGACGCACACTGTTGAAGAGAAAAGTATGCGGGAAAACACAAAAGAACCACTTTTCGATAAATGAAAAGTAGTCGGCGATCATTCTACACTTGCCAAAGAGCAGTGAAGAAGAAAACTTGACGCATGGTTTGAGTACTCGACACAGTAGAGACAGTAGACTAGAGTAGAAACACATAACATGACATTTCCATTTTCATGTAAAGCGAGAAAACAAACAAATACAAAACACAACTAACTCCAGTGTGGATCTGTGTAGTGTTAGTGAAGCACTGAGATACTCATCCACCCACGTCCTCTTTCTCTGTGCCTACATTTTTTATCTTGTTTTTTTTTTTTTATGTGACGCTCTTATACGGCGACGCTGAGAGGATCAAATGTTGAGTCCACCTTCCTGAGAGCGAAAAACTGAGCTTCTCTTTTGAGGAATTCACTTCTTCAATTTTGTGAAAAGAGTTCCTCTCTATTAGACATACTTGCCTGGTGTTGTTATATATGTTTCTAATTGTTAACGAATCCCATGAATAGACCAAATCAACAATGTGGGTAACACTTCATTTTACAGGTTCGCAAATTTCATGGTAATTAGGTGATAAATGGCAAGTAACATATTTGAAATTTGTTGTGAATTACTTCCAAATGACTCCAATATTTACCTCAAAATGTATTGAAAATGACTTTGTTTGTCTGTCTTGACTTGGGACTTGACTCTGGACTTTTATTATTATTTATTTATATCTATTATAAACATTATTTAATAATTATATTCCACTTATTTCCCAATAAGCAGTAATAAATAGCTGGTTAAACATTTAAAGGAAAAGAATACAAAGTTAATTGAAATGCTTTATTTCCATGTCTGCTGGTAAATAGATAATAAATAGCAAATAACTTCTTTGAAATTTCTTTATAAAACTCCCTGAATCATGACATTAGCTACCAGGTTACATCTGTGTAGACAATAAGTCACACAATGGTGAGATTTGTGTCTGATCAGAAGTGTCTTCTATTAGTTTTCCACCTCCGATGAAGAGCCGCCTCTCAAGCCTAAGGGCCCTATTTTAACCATTATATGCTATTTTAGCATTTCATTATTAAATAATGTTTATAATAAAATAATTTGTGATACATTTTGAGGTAAATATTGGGGTAATTTGGCAGTAATTCACAAGAAATTTCAAATTGGTTACTTGCTAATTATCACCATGAAATTTGCGGACCTGTAAAATGAAGTGTTAGTCCGTCCGCCAAGCACATTGGTTCCTACTGAAGACATAAACTTAAAAAAAAACAACTTGCAAATATATAGTTTTTTTTTTTTTTTTTATAAAAGTCTCAGTAATTTCCTAAAACAACTGGTGACTTGTAGTTTTTATCAAACAAACAGGAGCAAATAGAGCATTTGTTGGGGGACTATTTCCAGCGGCGGATTAATCCACATTTGGTGCTCTAGTGAGTATTTGTGGCAGCAGGATGTGTATGTGGGATTTAGTCAAAATACACTACAGTGTGTGTGTTCATGGTGATGAAGGAACATGTCATCCAGTGACACAGTGAGGCTCCGTGATGTGTTTTTAATTTTGGACAACAATGGAGCTCAATGACAGAGAGGAAGTAGATGGTTTTTGGTCTTTTAATGGGATTTGTTGACAAAAAGAAAAATATATTTATCCTTTACGGCTTGATCCATGACCTCCTTTAGTGGCGTGAAAACAGGCAAAATGTGGCCCAACTCAGCAGGCTTCGGAAAAAAAAATAAAAATAATGCAAATTTACATTTGTGTTTGTGTACTTATATATATATATATATATATATATACACTGTACAAACACTTCAATCAGTTAGTGAGCTGTAGAGGTGAACAGAATCAGGCTAATTTAGGCTAACCACATCCTCCGTAGCTTCAGAAATCACTAACACACAGACATGAGATTCAACTATTCCTTTTAAAAACACCAACTCCGGGGACGTAACCCGATGTTTTTCATGTAATTAATGTTTTTTCTCTCTCCATCAATCCAAAATGTTTTTTGTTTTTGTTTAAGTATCTGCTACGTTAATGTCCTGATTTCACATTTGTTGGCTCAAACATGATATTTTTGCAAAATTAAGCTGAAAAAAATTGCAGTATTTTGGACATAATTTGTGTTTTTGACAGATTTAAAGACCCAAAATATCCTGAAACTCACTCGACACATAGTTTGAGAAAAAACTAAAATCGGTCATGAAGGTGGTCTGAGCATTTCATCCCCATGTTGTTGATTTTCTCTGAATCCACTGACATTTGTGGACACCATGTCTGGGATTTTACGGCGTCACTAGTTTTTATCCTCCGTTCACCTCCTCTTTGGTACGAAGGAGTAATTTACCTCCATGTGTCGTGCGGTCGTTTCATGTAGTAATGTGGCATCATTTCCAGACTGTGACTACAGACAGAGACTCTGGATCTGTATGAGGTTCTTCAGGCAGATGTAGTTAGAATATTCTCAGTTTACTTTCTTCTTTTCTTTTTTTTAAATCAGTATTGTATTTATTTCAAAAGGACAGTGTTTTTGACCGACTGAAAAGCTACACTGATGAGAGGCAAAATGTAGATTTGTGGACACACTGTTTACAGATGCCTTGGATACTTGACTTCTGTCAATAAAAATGTGAAAAAATAATAAAACAGTATTACAGAAACTGCTGGTTTGTGGGTTTATTTCTGCGTACAAATGTCATATTATAGTATGCCATTAATGGCATTCTTGAATGACATTCTTTATGACATATGTATGAATATTTATACATATGTCATAGGGAATGTCATAAAGTCACAAAAGTCAGTATAGTATCTCATAGAAAATGTCATATCAAAATATAAAAAGACATATGTATAGACGTATAGTATGTCGAAATATTTGATGGAAAAAAAGTCATAGTTGAATGTTGTATGTCAAAAAATGTGATGAAAAAATTTCATAGAATAGTATGTTGAAAAATGTCATGACAAAAAGTCATATAGCATGTCGAAAGATTTGATGAAAAAATTTCATAGTATGTCTCAAAATTTGATTAAAAAAGTCATATTATAGTTTGTCGAACAATTTGATGAAAATATTTCATAGAATAGTATGTTGAAAAATGTCATGAAAAAAAAGATTATTTTTAGACGGTGGTGTTACAACTTTCACTTAAGAAAAAGATCTGCGTACTTCTCACCGGCCTTCCATAGATTTGGGTCTCCGTAGTTCAGGAGAATGTTGATGCCATAAACAAACTAGAATTACCGCCTCGCGGTTGTATGCCTCCACCAACCAGTGAAGATGCAGTTTTACATCCATGTCTGTCCAAAAGGCCATCACTTCATCATTTTCTCCTGTTAAGACATTTCTGTGAAATTGTCGTAATTAGCTCATGAATTCTTGAGTTATGGCCAAAAACAGGTTTTGTGAGGTCATAGTGACCTTTAACCACAAAAATCTAAATCAATTTATCCTCGGGTTCAGGTGGACGTTTGTGCTAAATTTGAAGAAATTTGATCAAGGCGTTCCCGAGATATCATGAGAATGGGACGGACGTGAGGTCACCGTGACCTTGAGACAAACGTTAAACGTTTATGCCAAATTTTGAAGAAATTCCCTTCAGGCGTTCCTGAGATAACACGTTCAAAAGAATGGAAGGACGGACAGACAGACGTACAGACCGACAACCCTGAGGCATAAAGAGAGGAATAAAACATGAAAAACTATACATGATTTCACATTTTAATGTTTCTATTTTACAGACAGGCTTTTCATAAAAACAAAACCACTCGGCTTGCAAGGCATGCATGAAGATATGTACATGTATTTTTCCAACTCATATTGAGCTCCAACTGTATCTAATAGCAGCTTTTTAAGAGCAGTTTACAGTTTCATACAGAGCAGCTCATACCTTTACGTTGATGTGCTGCATACTTATGGCTCATATAGTTTTAAAGTAAAGTAATACTTCACTCGTTTAGAAGCAGACAGTAGTCTTAAAATCTTGACACTGTAATATTGTTCCAATGTTGCGTGCAAGTTGTTTCACTGCTTTTTGAGACCTGGAAGTAGTCAAATACATTTCTGAGTTCTGCAGTAAACTGTAAATATTCCGCCTGGCGTTTGCTACGAACGTGGTCCATAAGCTCAATACTGGCCGAAAACAATCCTTCCTTTCTTTATGCAGAGTCTATGGAGCAAGCTATTTGTCCTTTACAGTGAAACCCAAGCATGTGAAAATGATCATCAACTTAAAAGTAAACATTATGTTTGGAAATATAAGATATTAATGAGAAGAAATAAATAGTTGTATTTTCTTGTCAAACATTTTGAATTATAGTCGGATACTGAAATAGAGCATTTGGGACAAAAAATGTGCAAATTTGTGTATAAATATCCGTTAATATGAATTCTCCTGGAAGCTACATGGTTTATTAAATGTGAGCGGGGAAAACAAATCCTGAAAGTTAATAAGTCGTGATACTGAAATTGCTTTTTAAGCGGCACTTTTGCGTTCCCAGGTGCACATGCAGAAGGCTGATATCAGAAACAGAGGTGCAGAATGCCTCAAATAGCTCTTTGTGTTTTCATACTATGAAAGACTTCTTTGAGGCAAATAAAAACAAAAATGGCAGAAATGTGTAAGGCAGAATTTTCCCTCAGTAGCACAACAGGAGCGAGAGAAAAACGTCACCTTCCGAAGAGGAGATCCTGAGGAGAATAAAAAACGAAGAGAGTCAAAATGAGGTCCATGATTTGGGGGAAAGATACTGATGTCACTACATCCTGTTTACCTGTTAGATCACCTGCTGAATGAGCCCTTTCTCTGGATCGTGTTTATCATCCAGTTCCTCATCAGAGTCTGAACACGAGACAGAAACAAATCAGTGTGAAGATAAAACGGCTAAATTCAACATACAGTTCAACCTGAGAGCTTAAAGCAACAGTTTGGGAATATTTACTGTTTTACAGAGTTAGCTGAGGAGATTCTGCCGGTAATGTTTTGTCCTCTCTCTCTACATGTCTCCCCCTCTATTTACCTCCCTCCCTCCCTTTCAGTTCAACTAATTTAATTTAATTAATTTCAATTAAATTAATTTCAATTAAATTAAATTAAATTAAATTAAATTAAATTAAATTAAATTAAAATAAAATAAATTAAAATAAAATAAAATAAAATAAAAAAAATAAGCTTTAATGGCCACGACATTTAACATGTGTTGCCAAAGCACGATTACGATTATGAAAGAAAATTTATGAAATTAACACAAAAACTAAAAAAAGTATCAATATTAGACTAAAATTATAGTAATACAATTTGTTTTTATAGTATGCCGTAAAATTTCATAGTTTTTTTTTCATATTATAGTATGCCATCAAAAATTCATAATTAATAAATTAATAATTTAACTGTTTTTAACATTGTTCTGTGGTTATCTGGCTGATCGCTTCTTGTAATTCGTTAATTATGTTCTGTGTATATTTATTTAGTTTTATTGTCCTCTCGGCATGTCCTCAATAATCCTCGAGATTTAAATAAAGGTTGAATGACTGAAAATTTCACAACACATGTCATAGTTTAGTATGCTAAATTTGCCATAAAAATGTCATAGTAACAAATGTTATACAAAATGTCACAGTATAGTAATACAAGAAGGATCTGAAATTAACTTTTCTCACTTCCTGCCACTGTGACAGGCAAGTATTTGTTTTTGTCTGCCACTTTTGAAATCTCTGCGCTAAATGAAGGAATACCATCTTAGATCTGATGTAATTCAATGTTCGCTATATTTTATTTTATATGGATGGTAAATTCCAGTGTTTGAATTACATCGTAGCTTCCGGTATCGCCCTATTTTTCGGAGGTAGGAGGGTACTGTACTTTGTTATTGTCACCTATAGTGGTTATTTGCATTGAAACACACAATTCAAATGATTGGGAATTAAATTATTGTACTTTTATTTGCTTTACTTTCATTAAAAAATAATCTTGGCATTAGTAGTTTTAATAATGTTTAATAAGATGCTTAGAGCTAATGTTAGGAAGTTAAACACGTCATAATTCCCTCTCTATTATCTATTTTATATTGCTGTAAAAACATCTCCTTCAAACAACTGGATTTATTCAACTCTCAGACACATATCTGAAAACCTGGACAAATAAAATCCAAACTATCTGCATGACTTCATCATAGAGGTAACAGAGTGGATTTAGAGGAGTCAATCCTTTAAGGGGTTAAACGATATATAAGTATCAGTGTGTTTTGAACCTGGATCACACTTTCTATCATCGCACTGAGCTTGTGAAGCGATAAGAAAAGGCTGATGTAAGTGTGAGATCTGTTGTGGTTACTGTCAGTGTGAGTAAACAGACCTGCCACAGACTCTGGTGGAGAGTAGAACTGTCCGTCAGATAAAGGACCCTGACACATGAGAGGAGCTCGCTCTGTGGCATCCATGAAGGACTGATATCCTGAAACACAAAGGAGGACACATGAAGAGAGCGGCAACTGTAACAGCTGGACAAAGACTACATACTGGAGTATTAATGGTGGTAGAAGTAGTAGTAGTAATAATATCTGCAGGACTACTAGAAATCACAAAACTAGTCACATAAAGAGCAGTAATAGTAGAAGTATCGGGGCGCCCTGGTGGTCTAGAGGAGGCTGACTGTCATCACAATGTCCCCGGTTTGAGTCCAACCTGGGACCTTTGTTGCATCATGTCATGTCTCCTCTATCCCCTTGTTTTCTTCTAGGGACTTTTACATTAGAAGATATCTACATTAATACAGTAATGAGCTGCCGTCTACAGCGCTATCCTTCAATAGTGGACCAATTTCAGAAATTGTTGTCCGTATAGACACAAAAACACAACAAAATATGTTGAAAAATACCTGTTACCCAATTTTTGAGGTACTACTACTTCACTTTTCTGCTACTTCATACTTCTAATCCACTACATTTTAGAGGGAAATATTTAAGTAGTATTTTGAGTGCAATACTTTTACTCTTTCCTACTTTACTCTTTTGAGTATGTGAGTATTTTTAAATTCATGTATTGGTACTTTTGTTTAAGTAAAGAACTGAATATCAGCAGTAACAGTAGTATTACTGCAGAGGCAGTAACTATAGTGGATTATTATCAGAGAGAAGAACTGTGTGTCTGCGACTCACTGTTTTCGTCTTCGGCCTCCTGAGGCAGGACCTTGAAGTCGAGCAGCCACGTTTCTATCCAGGCCAACACGAAGGAGATGATGGGCAGCAGGTACCCAAAGGCCCCCTGAGACAGCAGCTGCACACACACAAACACACACATATATAATACCTTTAGATTTCAGTACACTCACTGTCGTACCTCATCTAACAAAAAAAAGATTACAACTCTTCATGCCAACAAAAAATAATAATAAAAATATATTTGAAAGAGTTTCTGATGTTATTTTGGATTTTGAGCCTGAATATTTCATTAAAACAGGTTTGAACTCTGCTGCAAAAATAAAAACAAAGCATGTTAAACTGCACTTTCATATTAAAAAATGAGCTAAATAAGCATAAATCATTGTTATTACCCCGAAAAAGGAAATATCTCATAATTTATACGTTGTTTGGGTTACGCACCAACAAATATATATTCCTTCTGTTTACTAGGAAGTCATTCACAGACAAAGAAACTAACTCCATCACAAAACAATTTCCTTATTTAGACTTATTTGTGATTTGGAAGGGGTATTACTGCCAATACCAATCACAGATATCAATTAATAATTCAAATAATAATAAAAATGCAACGCAACACAAAGTGTTATAGTTAATAATAGTGAATAAACAATAAAAACATTTCATATATATGTGATATTTGCAATCAAATAAGGATAATAGAAGTAAAATAAGAACCGGCTGAGGCCCACTAGATGACTTTGCAAATTTTGCAAAGTGTAAAAATTGCAGAGAAGTCATTAATTCCAAATTTACAACAAAATGCACAGCTATTCCTATTCGGGTCGCGCTGTCCTAATAAGTGTAGCATGCTCTATGCTGGATACGCTATTATAGATCCCACGCGACATGAAACTGGTCATGCAGGAGCCACCGGTGGAAAATATCTTTGTCAAAAAAAAAGAAAAGAAAAGTGGACACTGTCAGGTTTTCCAAGAAAATGGACCTGTTCCTATTTCGTCACAGAGGTAAATGGAAAGCTAGTGTGCTTGATGTGTTCACGGCACCTTTCAGTGCTCAAGGAATATAATATACAATCAGACTCGTGGCGTGAAATACAAGAACTTGCCAGGAAAGCTGAGAAGATACAAGGTCAGCGAGACATCTCATCATCTCTTTTATAAATGGATTGTTCATTCATTGTGAACGTTTTCAGAGTGTACTTCTTTTCATTAACTGGAAGGGACAATGTTGTTGTTATTTATAGGTTATTATGCAATGGTTTTACTGGTCCGGCCCACTTGAGATCAAACTGGACTGTACGTGGCCCCTGAACTAAAATGAGTTTGACACCGCTGCTTTAGGCGATGTTATCGAACAATGTTTTACGAGGGAAACAAACATGCAATAATCATAAAATAATAAAAAGTCTCAAGCTGATAAAACAACGTAAAGTATATCTGTTGGTTTTTCTTTTGTTACTGAAGACCGAGAGTCTCCAAACAACCTTAGTGTTATAGTGATATTATTCAATATGGTAGTTCTGATAATGAGCAGCAGGTGGAGTAATGAGCGAGCAGCCTGACGGTGCCGACCTCTTCACCTCCGATGACTGATCACAATAGTGATGTAACGGTTCTAAAAACTAAACAGAAGTGCATCTTTTAAATCATGATTAATCATGTGACTCTTACCTTTGATTCTATGACTTTAACAATCAAGAAAGCGCAGCATACTGCCGTGGTGATCTGTGCAAACCGAGGAAACACTGATTAGAGACACTCAAACAGCAGGGTTGGTATTATTACATGTTTCTATCGTGATCATAATCATTATTAACCTTTGTTTTGTAACACAACACAGAGGAAAATAGTAATTAGGTCAACAAAATGTTTTGTCAGAGTAATCTCCGTTGGCGTTATGTGGTCTAAGATGTGTAAAGTTACCGCAGCGTCCCCGGTCTGAAAACATTTCTCATAAATCAGGACATTATTTCTAATATTTTCACAGAGATTCCACAATCTGCACGTGTTCTGCTTTAAAACCTGCACTGAAAACCATCCAATATGATGAACAAAAATCGAAAATTGAAAATTGTGGTGGACAAAATAACAGAAACATCTTACAACGCCCTGCATTCAGCAGTTAAATGCTGTGACAGAGCACTTTATAGCAGCGTTTACTGTGGCATATGCATTCTCTATCTGTCGGTTTTACTGTTGAATGAATATTCTGGTGCAATGTGTAATATTGATGTGCTATATTCCAGTCTTACTGGTTTTATCGGTTGTAATGATTTGATATTGTTTTTAATCTGGAATGTTTAAATGGATAAAATCTTATAAAAACAATTGAAAAATTGCAATTCTAAAATGTGTTTTTAATTCATTCTTATTTGTTACTGTATTTCTTGGTTTTATGTCTTTGTAAAGCACGTTGTAACTTGTTTTTTAAATAAAATTATTATTATCATTATTATTATTATTATCAGTGACATCTTTTAAATCACTTCTTAAAACTTATCTTTTAAAAAAAGTCTTTTATTAATTTTTTTTTCAACATGTCTTATTTGTGATGAAATGTTTTAATCCTTGTTCAACCATGTAAAGGACTTTTTAACAATTTGTTTTGAAAAGCGCTATATAAATAAAGTTTATTATTATTATTATTATTATCATTATTATTAACATTGGCTTTTAAAAAATGTATTTCAATGTATGATTCCCCATTGGGATTATAAAATATATCTTATCTTAATCTCTGGCAGATCTATATAAAAGCACCAATAAACAGAAATAGGAAACACACTGATCACTCATTTACATCCAGGTAAACAAACAACAACAAAAACAACACTGTTTCATTTAATTTCTTAAAAAATGAAAAGTCAAAAATCAATTCATCAGATAAAAATGACTCATCTCATTTCAAGAGAAGCTCATAGAAAGTCTTTTTACCGGCAGCGCCCTCTACTGACACAAATAAAGAAATACATATCGTCATATTACAGTCTTTAAAAAAAAAGAAGACTCACAGCGATGGCCCACCAGTGACGAAGCTTACAGACGGCGTAGGCCAGGATGAGGGTGGCAAACCTGAAAACAGCCAGGAGCTGAGGGAGGAAGAAGTAAACATTCAGTGATCATGAAGAGAGAAAGATTAAAAAGGAGCAACGAGAGGAGGATAAATAACACCAAAGAAACGGAGGCAGGAAGCGAGGAAACAAAAGTAGGAAAATAAATGAAAATTAAACATCAATAAGATAATATAATAGACACATATTAGATACATACATGTACATTATATACATACAGTATATGCATTTTATTTTGCACCACCTTTTAATTGATGTATATATTTATCAACATTAAAGGTCCCATATTGTAAAAAGTGAGCTTTTCATGTCTTTTATATTATAAAGCAGGTTTAAGTGATATATAAATACTGTGAAAGTATCAAAACACTCAATCCACGGAGAAATACGCACAGCCAGTATTCAGAAACTGTGCGTTTGAAACAAGCCGTTAGGATTTCTGTCCATTTGTGATGTCACAAATATACAATATTTAGACCATTTCACAGTTTTAAACGTAAACATACTAAATGTGTCCCCAGTTTATTTCCTGTTGAAGTGGATGTGAATGACATCAGCTGACAGGAAGTAAACATGGACCCAAGCTGTTTCCTAGAAATGCAATCCCGCTGCCACTCCGTTGAAATGCACTAAAACGGAGCGTTTCAGACAGAGGGTAAATACAGGTATATTCGGGCAGACAGTATGAGAGAAAAAAATTTGTTTTTTGAACATTACAGCATGTAAACATGTTCTAGTAGAAACCCAAAATACAAGTATGAACCTGAAAATGAGCATAATATGGGACCTTTAATATTATTTATTTATTGACTTATTTATTTATTCCTCTCTCTTCCTCCTCACACAATCCTCTGCTCACAGTTCGGCATTTTTTAAATACACCTTCACACACCAGATATCACACCAAATATTCCCACCAACAAAATCAAAATCATAACCTCTTGTCTTGTGTTAATGTCTGCATATTTTGTATGTCGAAATGTGTCCTGTCTTTGAACTATGTCACATTCATAAAAAAAAAAATAAAAAAAAAATAAAAATGTAAGAACTTACAAAAATATCGAAGAAGGAGGCGTGGTAGTCGTAGTGCAGGACTTCTATCTCCAGCTGCTTCTGAATGCCACCGTTCACCTGTCAAACACAAACCAGTGATGAGAACACTCACTTTTACACTTGAAACTTTTACACTGGTTATTACTAAGTCTGCAAGTCTTTTATATACATATATTTATACTTTTCGCTGCAGTGGATTTGTGTAAACTAAAGGGAAGACTTCAGCTTTCGTCAAAGAGACAAATATTTTTGTTCGAGGTCCGGATATGGCCTACGGGTCACTATTTACCTACCACTAATAACTGATAAGAATAATGCTATTATCATGATCGTTTAAAACGAACACAGGAGATACTATTTGTTACACTGCTAAATTTGACATTTTTTTACCACTTGAGAATTGATAAAAATGATCAATAATCCCTCCAAAGTACCACATTAAGACAGCAAGACCTTGAGGAACACCATAGACAAAGTAATGCTGTGATTTGGTTTCAAAAACCTTTGACATTTTGAGATTTCTGCAAGAATTGCATTTTTTTGGCGACCGGATGGGGAGCACTTCTGTTTTGGAAACTTCTAAAAAAAAAAACGTATTGTCAATCTAGCTAGGAAAGCCATCCATCCTCTGAATGCTCTAGGTCTCTAGTTTGTGGCTGTAAAGTTTCATGAGGCTGTGATTATCCTAGAGGTCACCACAGGTCATTTTATACAGTGACGTCAAGTTTAAAAAAACACTCACACTCATTACAATGAAATGTCTCCTACGGGGACTAACATCATCACACATGAATACAGTTGGACTCATTGAATCCACAAGAGTCTCAGCTTTACAGTTATATATAATTTATGTAATTCCAAGATTGTTTAGGGACCCCAGTATGCAGAAATATTAAAATACCCCATTTTTAAAATAGGCGAAAATAACACATTTATACTGCATACAAAAAACTGAATGTTTACTGCCCCAAACTGCATGTGATTATCATAAAGTGGGCATGTCTGTAAAGGAGAGACTTATGGGTACCCAGAGAACCCATTTTCATTCAGATATCTTGAGGTCAGAGGTCAAGACGCCTTTGAAAATGGCCATGCCAGTTTTTCCTCGCCCAAATTTAGCCTAACTTTGGAGTGTTATTTAGTAGCTTCACTACAAGTGTTAAACTGAACCTGCTACAGCCTCGGAAAGACAGCAGAGTCTGCAGGTCTCAGGGGGTTAATTGTGTGGTTTTTACTTCAGGAGAGGAGGCCTCTACCTCTGCTATAAAAACACTGCAGCAAAATGCAAACTACAGGCCTTATTTGACTGGATCTAGTTGATTCAGCTGCCTCCTCAGCTCCAGCGGTATCATCAGTATGAGTGGAATGAAGTGTTTGGCAGGAAGGGTCACTTGTTGTTGTTGAAACTGTTTCGGTGACTAAACTTTGCTCTGGAATTTACATGCCCAGCAAAGACCTGTTGTTTGTCTATCTTTGTCTTTAGTTTGATTGTTATCCAGGGATTATTTTTTATTCTCAGGCAACTGACACAGCGAGGAGGCAGCTCTCACTAAAACCCAGCGCTGTTGGTGTGTCAACAAACAGAGAAGTATAACTAGTAGGTTGGTCGGTAACCAACTTTGGGTCCGGACTGAAATATCCAATATACTATTTAAAGGATTGCTACGAATTTTTGTAGGACTGCATCTAATGATTCATCATTGATTAATCTATTAGTTTTTAGATTATTCGCTTTATTGAAGTGTCAAACATTTATGAGAAAATGGCCATCACAATTTCTAAGATCCCAACGTGAAGCCTTCAAATTGCAAATTCCAAAACCCCAATATATTAAATTTACAATGATATAAGATAAAGAAAAGCAGTGAATCCTCACATTGGAGAAGAAAGAACTAGCAGATGCTTGGCACTGAAATCGATTAATCATCTGCCACCAGCAGGTTGACATGTTTGGTTCAGAGTGAAACATCTCAACAACTGTTTGATAGACTGCTATGAAGTTTACTACAAACATTCAATGTCTCCCTCAGGATGTAATTCATCTTTGGTCTCAGGTTCCTTCAACAATGCTCATAAATATAAGTATATATAAACGGGGAAATCCTCCCACAAGTAAACGTAAAAACAAAATGATATTATAAGGTTTAAAATAGTGCAGTTAAAATAAATATAAACATAAGTAAATATAAAATAGTAATGTAAATGTAACATGTATTTGGACGTTTCATCGAGCACTAATTCATGGTCATTCCGTGATGAACTTGATTACAGGCCAAACAAATTGGGTGGTGAAGCAGCCGACTTCACCACCCAATCAGCTTGGGAAAAGGAATGGGAGCCCAAGGATGTCCCAAACAAACATCTGGTGTCAGACCCCACCCAACAGGTCCCTGGCACCAACCTGCCAAGGATACAGTGGTCAACCCTTAATAGATTCAGGTCCGGACATGGCCCGTGCTTGGCCAGCCTTCACAAATGGGGCAGCAGCCCAAGCCCATTGTGTGCTTGTGGAGAGGTGCAAACAATGGAACACATCATCGAAGCTTGCCCGCTCCACAGTCTAAAAGGAGGGTTAGTCACCCTCCATACAGCAGACCAGGAGGCAACTGCCTGGCTCGAGGACTTTGCATTCGCTAAATAAATAAATAAATAAATAAACAGGCCAAACTTGTCTTATATCTGGTTAAAGTGCTCTCTGCAGCCGGCGTCTGTACTCTGCAAAAGACCTTATCCTCCCCTCTGCAACGCCGCTGTGCAACCGTAGGTGAACTGAGTGTTAACTACAACATCGGCTGAGGTCAAAAAGTCAACAAAACAAATCCTACTGTCTTTTCCTTGACCTCGATGGAAAACGTCATGAGGTCAAGGAAAGACGTGAAGGAAGAGACAACCGCGGTGCTCAGAGAATCCGACTGCACTTACATCGTTGCATCATTATGATGATGCAACGGCGGTTGTTATTGACGCAAGTCTGCCTTGATGAAACTACGATGATCGAAGATGGACGACAAAAAGCGCATCTCACACTTCGCCCCATGTTTGTTTAAAGCAGGCTCTATAAACAGCTCCTTCATTGACAGGCTGCTTCAGCTGTGGTGCGTGAAGGAGAGATACCGCAGGTCCTTCCTTCCTTCCTGCTGATGTCACACTTAACAATTAACACAGTTCCAGTAGACCGCACATACCAGAACATGGGCAATATCAATTTAACTGTTCAATATCAATATTTCCTATGTGTAATAATGTGAATTCAACCATTATATTTGGCTTTTTTTTACTGTTAAATTATGTATTGTAGGCCTATCTACTGTTTCTTGTTATTGCACTATACCCTTTGCTGCTGTGACACTGCAAATGTCCCCGCCGTGAGACTAATAAAGGATTATATAATCTTAAAAGTGGACAAACCGGTGATAAATATGACTTAATCATTACCAAGATTGGAATAGAAATAAAAAAAAAAGGAATAAGGCTACCAGTCACAAACGTTTATATGCTAAATATTGAGTTAAGCTACCCCTTACTGTTTATTATATGTATTCTATGTATTAATGTTTGTTCTGCATATTATTCTGTACATTACTCTGCACTTTACTGCTTCTGGTTGGATGCTAAACTGCATTTCGTTGTCTCAGTACCTGAACTCTGTGCAATAAAGTTGAACCTAATCTAATCTAATAACTCGAGTACTTGTAGTCTCATGCTGGATTCAAATTTGTTGCATTGTTTTCACGGGTTGAGCCTGCTTGACTCAGAACAGAATACCGTAAAAACGAAACTGTTCTATATTTTAGCGTTGCAGTTTAGAGAAGAAGCAGGGCAAATTTCCAAAAGTGCAGGAAAACCCTTGAGCACATATCTGAATTTCTGTCCAACAGGTTTACGTTAACAGAGATGAATGTGAGCAGAGTTACTGTTCAAAGTTCTTCCAAATACAGTTATGCAAAAAGTGTGAGCGTGTGTCAGCATACACACACACACACACACACACACACACACATCTATTTCTCTGCTCAAGGTTCACTTTGTTGAAACTGGAGCATTCTGGGAATGTGTGCCGCGGTGAAATCACTTCCTCCTTCTGGGGCACAAAGTTTTATAACCTCAATTAACTTCTCCAGCAGCACCTGATCCGTATCTGTTCGGCCTCGACACAGTTCAAACAAAACATTTGACGGTAAAGCCATTACCGTGTGTACAGTCGTAGCTATATATTTGAGGGAAGTATCTGATAAAGTGTTACATAAAATACAAGAACTCATCATGAACAAGGTCAGGTGAATTCTTTTAATAGGAAGTGGAAATGTTAGTCAATGTTTGGTTAATGTCTTTGCCGACTCTGTTGTTACACAAGTCAAATAAAATCTTTACAGTTCTCCCTTGATACGAGTCTCCCTGCGGCCGAATAAGAAACAAAACTGATATAAAAACTTGTGCCAAAAGACTGAGACTGAAGTGTTGGGCTTTTTTACTTTAAGGGTTACTATGTTTAGAGCCCAAAAGCTTTTATATTGTACACAAAAAAACATCAATCATGAATCAAATTTGTCTCCCTTAGGGCTGTCAAAGTTAATGCGATAATAACACGCCACTAATTTCTTTAACGCAACTTGCAATTTTTAGGTTGTAGCGGGCTCAGTTTTAAAGCTAGATACTGCTAAGATAGATAAGCTAAGATACTGGTATCATATGAAACTAGAAAAACCTAATGAATCCATCGGTACCAACCATGTCATACTAGCTTGTCGGGAAGGAGGTTAAATAACGCTCCAAACTTGCGCTAAATTTTGGCGAGGAAAAACTGTCATGGCAATTTTTAAAGGGGTCCCTTGACCTCTGACCTCCAGATATGTGAATGTAAATGGGTTCTATGGGTACCCACGAGTCTCCCCTTTACAGACATGCCCACTTTATGATAATCACATGCAGTTTGAGGGCAAGTCATAGTCAAAGTCAGCACTCTGACACACTGACAGCTGTTGTTGTCTGTTGGGCTGCAGTTTGACATGTTATGATGGAGCATATTGTTTTATGCTAAATTCAGTACCTGTGAGGGTTTAGACAATATCTGTCATTGTTTTGTGTTGATAATTGATTTCCAATGGTAAATATAAACATACGTTTGCATAAAGCAGCATATTTGCCCACTCCCATGTTGATAATGAGTATTAGATACTTGAAAATTCTCCCTTTAAGGTTCATTTTGAACAGATAAAAAATGTGTGTTTAAATATCTTAATTGATTGACAGCTCTGGTCTCCCCTCATTAACCTCGATCCAGGCATTCAGTGTCTGACACGCACTCACAACACAAAACAGATGTCTTACATTGAGCTCTATGATCCAGAGCAAGGTGATGAACAGGAGGTCAAAGGTGACGAAGAGGCAGAAGGTCCTCCTCACGTCCGAGATGCACTTCTTCTCCCCGGTTTCATACGACTCCACCCTCGCGCAGATGGGCGTGGTGTTGACAGACACCACCCCCCTGCCGACGGTCAGCCGTGAATCGGCGCTGCTGCTGCATCGGCTGTCCATCCCCGGTCACGCACACCCCCCGCCCTGAGCAGGGCCAGCCCCGCCCGCTGGTCAACAGAAGGTGGACTCAGGTGGAGTCAGAGGAGGTGGGTCATTGGAGCAGGTCGGTTTAGAGGATGTGAACTCAGTCTGTGAAGGTGAACTTCATCACTGCATCTGCAGGGAGGATGAAGCAAAAGGTCAAAAAAGATGATTTTAGAACGAGAGATTTATCCACTTTAAAGCTGCACTAATCATTAAGTTTATATTATCAATTAATCAAACGTCTGATAAACCCACTATACGTTACCTACCTACCACTCATCAATCTGCAGATTAGACAAAGTTAGTGACAAGCTGGTGAAGAAAGTGAACATTTAGAGCCACATGTGTCCCTCAGATGTGTCCCTCCTCTGGCCCAAGAGCTACAAGGAGAGGGAATATTGGACTTACATTCACCAAGAGGACAAAAACACTTCCCAGAATGAAGGATCATTTTGCTATATGTCTGTTGAGTTGCAAATATGAAACTGTTTGCCAACACATTTGTCAAAACAACTGACAAATATGTATATATTGTTATAATAATATATGTAGCAACAAGAGGTTGGTGTCTAACTTCAAAACACTGCTTTATTGAAAAAAAGAAGAAGCTTGATTGCTTCACTTCTTCTTCCTGACAAGAATATTGTAAAACAGATTTGTTACATGACTCAGATAATAGTGTTGTTATTGTCCGAGTGCTGTGACCTTTGACTGTAACACTTGTTTAAAATGTCTGTGTTTCAGGAAGTGAAACTATTTGCTCTTTTGCACTTACTGTAAAATCACTCTGATACAGAGCGACGATAAAGACAGTGGACGTGCTCTCCTCGTTATAACCTGGTTGCACGTGATCTCATGATTTTCATATCATATACTTAAGTTTGAAATCAGCTTCATCTCAAAATGCATTTTTTTAAGCATTACATTTCCAGATTGAGTAACACACAGGGTATTACAACACCTGAGCTTAGAGCGGCATTTTGTAAATGATTTATTAATGATCCCGAGGTTTATTGGACGGCATCATTGTGATCTACTGGAAAAGAGTGAGTCAAAAAACGAAGGCAACTCCCACAAGTTCAAATCATAAGCTGTAATTCCCCTGAAAGTACAACCCTCCACCAGCTTCCTCTCTCATTCTAGAGAGCTTTTATAGCTACACTAAACGTTTTACGCTTTAACCTGATTTGACCCTCGGCTTTTTTAGGCAAACAGGGTATGAAATGAACTTTTCTCACTACCTGCTTCTATGGGTTGGTGCCTGATTTTAGCTCATTTTCCAACACGACTGATGGATAGCTGACTTCAATAACTTCTTTCTAGTGTCCCCTGGTAACAGTTTTCATTGTGTTGTGGCGCTACTGCAGCGTGTTTCTGTATCTGGTTGTGTTTCTCCATTTGAAGTGTTTTATTTTTTGAAATGCTGCTCTTGTTTTGACATATTATGTTTCTTTTGGCCGTCAGTGAGATGAAATTTCATCAGACTGAGATAAAGGTCAGTGGGTCAGTAGGTGTCCTGTAGCTAATGGGTGGGGCTCTACTTGCTCCGTCTCATTGTTGTTAAAAAAAAATAACTGCAGCAAGCTAACTCAATCATAATGATCTGCACTTTCAGATCTGACTGCTTAGATTCCTTTTCAGGACTGTTCTTAGATCTCAGTTGACTACCGGTCACAGGATTTCTACGGATTAGTGGATTTCACAGAAACACGTGTGAAACGGTTTCTCCAGTGTAATCGTTCCATCTGCAGATGAAGAGCGCAGTCATGCAGAAGAAGCTCTTTAAATCTTGTGCTTATTTAAGACCAAAGCATATTTGTGCACCGTGACAGCATGACTAATGACTACCAGCTCATTAAAGACATCAAAATAACATCCAATTAATCTGATTTCTTCTGGTTACTTAAAAGGAAGCTGATAAGACAAACAACTCGCACACAGAGCAGCGTAATCATTCAACTGGAGCGGTGTTTTGTGTCCACATGATGAGCATAAATCTGGCATTCACTCTCTCTTAGCTCTCGTTGGTCTCCACCAACACCTGAGAAAAATGCTTGTGTCTGTTTGGTGCTGAGCAGGTAGTGTCACGGGTTCACGGGATGAAAGCAGAGCCATATCTTTTGTTTTAAAATCACCGCGACCACCCATTTAATACTACATAACATCATTTGATTTAAAAAAACGTTGGTTAATGGGTGAGCAAGACACAAATAACCAGTGTGGTCGATTCTTCTACGTATGAATACAGCCACAAAAACAGCTTTTCTTCCCATTTATGTGTCCATAATAGAGAAAGGTAAGTCAGAATTAGGTCACTTTTGTCCTATGATACCCTAGATTGTTTCAGAGACAGAAAAAAGGTCTATTCTGGTTATGATTGAATTTTCTGAGACTACCGACTATGTGCTTGCACATTTGAGAAAACTGTAAAGGCCTTTCCAGCATTCACACCAACAACACCAACAACAACACCACCAACAAAAAATCCAACACCAACACCAAAAACAACAACACTGACACCAACCCCACCAACAACACCAACACCACCAACGACACCAAAAACACCACCAATACCAACACAACCACCAAAAACAACAACAACAACACCGACAACACCAACAACCCATAAAAACCAACACCAACACCAAAAACACCACCAACAACACCAACACCAACAACAACACCAACAACCCCACCAACACCACCAACAACAACCCCACCAACACCACCAACAACAACCCCACCAACACCACCACCAACAACCCCACCAACACCAACACCAACAACACCACCAACACCAACAACACCAACACCACCACCAACAACCCCACCAACACCACCAACAACAACCCCACCAACACCACCAACAACAACCCCACCAACACCAACAACACCAACACCACCACCAACAACCCCACCAACACCACCAACACCAACACCACCAACACCAACAACAACACCAACAACACCAACAACAACACCAACAACAACCCCACCAACACCACCCAACAACAACCCCACCAACACCACCAACAACAACCCCACCAACACCACCAACAACAACCACACCAACACCAAAAACAACAACACCAACACCACCAACACCACCAACACCACCAACACCAACACCACCACCAACAACCCCACCAACACCACCAACACCACCACTGTGCTGTGGATTCTTCAGCATATTATCTGAGCCTGTTAGATACAAGCAACCATAAGCACCAGCAGATGGTGAAATGAAGGAAGCTCATCATGCTGCAGCTGTGGAAGGATGCCATCATAATAACACAGAGGTGTTTACCAGCAGTTAGTGGAGCAACTAAACCAGCTAGTTAGCTTGACGTCACGTCTTTAAACCGGTCTATATTAGTAGTTTTATTACCTTTAAAGCTCAGTCTTTCCTTCGGGGGTTAGTTTCATGAATAGGAAGGTTTTCAGTCGGCAGGATTCAACCTCAACGCTGCCGACGAGTCATCTGGTTCCCTTCGTCTGCTCGGACCGGAAGGACGTAACCGGAAGATGACAAAAAAGAAAGAACCTGACGCGAAGGATTCTGGGATATGAAGTCTCTGGACCAAACAGCTTTCAGTTGGACCCAGAGGGCCCCTGGCGGCCATGTTGGAGATCAGCAGCCCTTAACTTTAACCCTAGATCAGGGGTCAGGGACCTTTACTATCTAAAGAGACATTTTAGGCAAAAAAAAAAGGGCCACATTGAGGGAAAAAAAGAATAGTTATAACTTTACCGAAAAAAAAAATTGTAATATTACGAGAATAAAGTCTGTGAAGAACTGAAATATTAAATTTGTCAAGTTAGCATCAATGCAGCCATGCCAACTTCTGGGTAATGTACATTTTCTTAGCACATTACATGATGCAGGGCTTTATATTGTTTTATAACAAAGTATTATGAACATATAAATGTAAAAAGAAAAGAATATAAAATTATATATATATATATACATAAATATATTTATAAATGTGTATATATATAAATATATATATACATATATATAAATGTATATATATATACAATATATACATGTATAAATGTATATATATGTATATATATATTTATAAATATATTTATAAATGTGTATATATACTAAATATACTTATAACTGTGTATATATAATATATTATAATGTGTATATATATATAATATATATATACATATATATAAATGTGTATATATATATACATATATATGCTTATATATATGTATATATATATACATGTATAAATGTATATATATAATTGTATATATATATTTATAAATATATTTATAAATGTGTATCTATATAAATATATATGTATATATATATTTATAAATATATTTATAAATGTGTATATATATAAATATATATATATCATTTTATATTCTTTTCTTTTTGCATTTATATGTTCATAATACTTTGTTTATAAAACAATATAAAGCCCTGCATCATGTATGTGCTAAGAAAATGTACATTTATATATATATATATATAGAATATAATCATAATGATAAACTGTATTATTCCTACTAAAGTCTGCAATGGTGCAAGCTTAATAAATTGCATGATGCAGCGTCCTACCTTTGACCACTGGAGGACATTAAAACTTTAAATACACAGGTGAAGTTATCAACGGCCCATTTTTTTTATTTACCAGTAGTCTTAACCTGAATAATTTATATATTTTTGAATTATTAGTAGTTCCTGAGTCTACCCTCTATGTTGATGCTAGGAGGATGTTGATCTGAGTGTTGCTGCCCTCTAGTGGTGACAGAGAGGAACTGCTAAATTAGTCAAAGAAGCGTTAATGCAGATGTCATAGCACTTCGGAAGATCCTTTCAAAATAAACTTTCAATTTACACAGAGGTGTAGTTACTCGTGGTCACCGCAGAGGGCAGTGTGTAGTAATGGCAATGATTGTCTATAAGCAATAATAACACATGACCAATACATGATATTTAGTGGTAATTATTTAAAGTTATTTGGGATTGTATTTTAGGGATTATTTTGTACAATATCAGTGTTTTTCTTTGTATTTTCCCATATTGCGTTGACAAGAAAAAGCAAGCTGTAAATTTAAGGTAAAAGGCAACAACATGGTCACCGGTTATATAATGCAAAGAGATGACCTGTGTATTTTAAAATTAAATGTTTTTGATTTAGCTGTGGTGTTTCTGGGGGATTATGTCTCAGTTCAACTCTTATATTAGTTTCACATTTTTCTCCATCAGCTTTATTGATACCCCTGGAATGAAGACACGAAGAAACTACTTGTTTGTGTTTGTTTATTCATCATATAAAGCTTCAGTTTGTTCAAACATCACGTCAGTAAAATGGACTCTTTATATCAATAGATAGAACAGATTCATTTTTCATCCACACAATCAGTTTGTTTGACCTAAATCTCAGCGATGTGAACGGAAATAATGAAGGATCTCCTTATTGATTATGAATCAGGATAAACAAATAAATGTCAGAGTAAATGTCGCAACAAGAATCAGCTAAATCAGAATTTAACAATTGTCTTTTTCAAATGACCTCTGTCTATTTCAGTTACAGAACTCAGTCAGAGGTCGGACCAATTATGAAACCCCCAAGCCCAGCATGGAGAGGCTGAGTGAACGTGGTCTGGACCTCTGTGGAGGAGAGTCACGGTTTTGATCGGTGGTGGAGACGTTGTAGAAGGACAGAACACCTGCACTGTGATCCAGGTACACTCCTACTCTAGAGGACCAAACACCTTCGAGAGGTTACTTCAGTGATCTCTCGGTTGTACAAAATACTATATACCCATCGGTGCAACATTGCAACGCCCAAGACTTGTGTTCTGTCCAAATTCAGGTTTCTCCGAACCCTTTCTGCTGATATTCTTGTATCCGGCTGCTATAATAAGTCCTTCACCTTTCCATTTTCACCTCCCAGTAACAACGTCCAGTCAGACCCTCTTTACCCAGGGACCTGAAGGCAGTAGTGAAGCGGTCTGGGTGAGAATAACAATCAATCTGTTCGTTACTGTGCTTTTTGTTGTGCTGAGATAAGGCGATATGTCTGTGTGCTGTGTTTGGATCCAGTTTGATTCACGTGAATATTTTAGGAATTCAGCTCTGGGCTTGATCTCTTTCTGGCAGTAAATACTCCACTTTAGTGCCTCTCGGTGAGATGATGTCTCTTTCTCTCTCGTCCTGGATCCTCTGCTGGAGTCGACTCACCTCCAGCTCTCTCTGCCTCTCAGCCCTTTTCTTCTGCAGCTTTCTGTTCATCCATTTACACAGAGAAGACAGACACACTTCTGATCGGTACGGCAGAACATCTTTCATCACCTCGTGACGAGTATCAGTGTTCTCCTGGAGCTCCTTGGAGGGCTCCACCAGCTTGTGTTTTTTAAAAGCAGGTGAGTCATAATGAGGCTGGAGGTGTTTCTCACAGTAAGAGGCCAGACACACCAGACAGGACTTGAAGGCCTTTCAGTTTCCTCCCAGTGCAGACATCACAAGCCACATCTTCAGGTCAGCATAGCAGTGATCAGCAGGAGCAGCTTGGAGTCAGTCTTCTTCAGTTTCTCCACTAAATCTGCTAACATGTGTTTTTCATGAGGACAGGCCTCGGTGTGCAGGTCTGCCTACACTGAGGGCAGCTGTAGATCTTCTTCTCATCCTCTCCATCCCAAGTGGGTTTTAATGCAGTCCATGCAGTAGCTGTGTCCACACAGAATAGTCACGGATCCTTCAGTAGATCCAGACAGATCGAACAAGAGAATGACTCTTGGTCCAGTTTGAACTCCTTGCAGCGCCATATCCAAACAGACTGAGCTCTCAGAGTGGAGCAGGCTGTGCTTTATAGCAGAAGAAGAGGGAGGAGCAGGATGAGGTTTTGATTGGACCACAGCAGAGTGGGGGCGTGGACCTGTGTGAGTAATGGAGTCCCCCCATTGGTCAGTGGAGATGGAGCTTCCCCATTGGTTGGTTCAAAATGATTGTTATTGTTTCAGCCACTGAACTGATCAGCTGATCCTTTCTGTTGCTGGGCAACTTGTTCTCCCAGCAAAGCTCAAGCCAGAAAGAAGCATTCACAGGTTTTCTCAGAATTACTATTTTTTTTTTTTTTTTACAAAACAATAAGATCAAAACTCTGAACAATTAGTTTGTTGCTCACAACAGATTAGAATTTCTCATTCATTCAAGCAACTTGCACCAGTTGTGGCACATGTGTGCAAAAGAGTATAACCACTTGCACATCAAACCTGTCCTCCTCTTCACAACTTCTAAACATTCCTTCATCGTTTGAGCCACCACATGCAAAATGATCCATTCAGTTATCAAAATCTATCATATTAATATACATTTATATTCTATAAATTAGTACTCTGAGGAGGTACAACTTGTTTGTTTTTTTTAAATTCATTTTATTTGCAGACACAAGTGTTTCCATTTTTTGGGATTTTTAGTGTACATATACAATGAACATTGTGCCCGCCCCGCCCACCCGGCTATTCGTTGGGGTACACACCTACAGTAGCAGAGAGGGAAAGAAAGAAAAATAAAATAAATAAAAAATCGATCAAATCAGGATCACATTTCGCTGTCTAAATAAGTTAAATATATACATATATACATACATACATACCTGCATATACACAAATATATATACAGTATATAAATATGCATATATACACATATATACATAAACACATACATACTGTACATACATACATACATGATCATAACATATTCCCAAGAACCCTATATACATATTTGGAGTGCCATGTGGAGAGAAACAGAGCACCACATCAGATTGACAGCAAGCTAATATTGATAAATATAGAAATAGTAAGAGTAACAACTTGTTGTTTTTAACTGAACTACTGCAGGTTTTTTTTCATTGCTGCAGGGTTGTTGTGTTTTTTAGTCATAGATGTCATTTTGTGGCAAAATTTCTGTTCACTGTATATGACTTTACATGAAAAATCAAATAAAAAAGATAATTTTTCTATTTACAGTACATGTAAAATGTTGTTACACAAATAATTTTACTGTGTATATACAAATCCTTCTTCCGTGTAGCTACTACAGTATTGACATTTCCCTGTAAACTTTGACTGCTGTTGAAATGGGAATGTAAAAACGCTCAGTGAATAAAGTCATAATATTACACAACGACATTCACCTAGACCAGGGGTCATGAGGCTCTTTAGCTCCTCTCCAGTGGCTCCCTGTGGATCTTTAAAAATGGAAATGAATAACTGTTTTTGTTTACATTTTCATTTCTATTTATCATTGTTGTAGGTCTATTGTACGGACGGTGCGACAGATTATTTAGGGCCACCATTGAGGGAAAAAAAAAATCTGAGATTTTGAGAATAAAATCATAATATTATGAGAATAAAGTCATCATATTATAAAGTAGTAATTTTCTGTGTTTTTTCTTTTTTTCTTGTTAAATTATGAATTTATTCTCATAATGTTACTACTTTTTTCTCGTAATATTATGACTTTATTCTGGAAAATCTCAGATTTTTTTTTTCTCTCAATGTGGCCCTAATACTCCGTAGTACATTGTCTCTTTGGCCCTCACTGCATTAGGACTTATATACTATATACTTAGACTATAAGCTGTGTTACCTTCATCACAATGATCACATGTTTTGCGGGCTCCAAACTGATTTTTTATTTTATTTTTTTTTTGCCTAAAATGGCTCTTTTGATAGTAAAGGTTGCCGACCCCTGAGCTAGACTATACTGATATTCTGGTATAGTAGATAGATAGATAGATAGATAGATAGATAGATAGATAGATAGATAGATAGATAGATAGATAGATAGATGTACTTTATTGATCTTAAATGAGGAATTCCTTGAGTTACAGCAGCAGGTTACCAGAAAGTGCACAGGGTGTCGGTGTTCAGGACTGTCCCGTTGTCTTTCAAAACGACAGTAGGACTCATTCAGGTTCGTTGGACAGGCGCAAGTCGTTAGTGGAGTGTGTGTGTGTGTGTGTGTGTGTGTGTGTGGGGGGGGGGGAGGAGGTTGTAGTGAGCAGGTAGTGTACAGTTGCTTCTCTTGAACAGCCTGTTAACGTCCCCTCTCCAGGATGGAGAGAGTCGTAGTCGGTGTTCAGGACTGTCCCATTGTCTTTTGAAACGACAGTAGAACTCATTCAGGTCTTTGGCCATGCAGACGTCGTTAGTGGAGTGTGGGGGCGTTAGGTTTGCATTTGGTGATCTATCTGTGACCCTTTCAGACAGGCACAAGTCGTTAGTGGAGTGTGGGGGCATTGGTTTGCATTTGGTGATCTATCTGTGACCCTTCAGACAGGCACAAGTCGTTAGTGGAGTGGGGGGCGTTAGGTTTGCATTTGGTGATCTATCTGTGACCCTTTCAGACAGGCACAAGTCGTTAGTGGAGTGTGGGGGCATTGGGTTTGCATTTGGTTTGAACAGCCTGTTAACGTCCCTCTCCAGGATGGAGAGAGTCGTAGTCGGTGTTCAGGACTGTTCCCATTGTCTTTTAAAACGATAGTAGAACTCATCAGGTCGTTGGCCATCGTTATGGGAGTGGGGGGGGGGGGGCTTTAGGTTTGCATTTGGTATCTATCTGAGACCCTTTCAGACAGAAGCAGAGTCGTTTACTGACAACAGCTGTTGGAGTTTCTCAGAGTACAGTCGTTTTAGTTTCTCTCACTGCCTTGTATAAACCTGTATTTTTAACTCTTTAAACATGTCCATGTACCCACTCCTGAATCATTCTTCCTACATTTTTCCTACACGGCCGCACTATCACAAAAAATGTTGTATATTTCTCCAAATATTTTGTTGATTTTTTTTTTCCAATCTTTTTTATTTAATATTTATTTTTTGTTTCTAAAAGATATGGTTTCAAAAAGTCATCAGAATCTGCCTTTAATGAGCTGCATGCCTCACTGTGTGGAAGTGACTGGGATCATAAGTGTCAGGCAACATTTAGTGAATTGTTATTTATTCTTCAAATAATAAATCATACACCAGCAACTTTGTAAAAAATGTATAACCTCTCCTATAACAGCATATTTTATATGTTTACAACTGTATTTCTCTATATTGTCGTTAATTATCAGTTTGTTATGTTTAGTTATAATTACTGACAAATACTGTACAATCATGAACACTTAAAATGTCATTATATGTGGTTTCAACTACTATTACTATAGTAAGTTATAAACCATTTATTTAATGTATATATTACTGCGTATAAATGTGATTAAAGTGACCACTGGTTTCTTCAGCTTATTCTTGATTTATTGGTAGACTTTATACCCTTATTATATATATTTATCTCTTGTATCTCTCATCGTCTTTACCTTTAAAAATGTGCACAGATTAGAAATTCTCGAGACTTTGCAGGAGGATGTCCTAACTTAAGATGCAAAAAAAAAGACAAGCACAATATCTAATACCAATGTATATACAGTAGGGGTGGGGTAAAAAATCGATTCACCTATGTATCGCCATTTTTGTTTTTACGATTTATAAATAAAAAATTTTAATGCCAGTATCGATATATTTGCTTCATTTGAGTCAATGTGGAGGTAGAAGGAAGTTACCACTTTCATTGTGGTAGTCAGAGTAATGTGACGTCATATCCGTTCTGTATCCGTCAACCAAAACAAACCGTAGCGAGGCCGAAACGGAAAAGTAGAAAACGACGGAGGGTCTTCGTGGATCCGACCTGCACCCTCACATGTTAAATCCAGTGTGGTAAACACTACATATCCAGTAAAGGATGGAAACACTTTGGGTTTCACACATTGACAGGAAAAGCAGAGCTAGACATCACGGCTAAAGCTGCATGCTAACTCTGTCACGGACAGGAAACGTTATCGTATCACGGTAACGTGTGGTCAAGCCGGCCGTCACTCTCATCTCCGTGGTCAAATGGGCCGACGCTACAACTGTAGATCACCCAGATACTGACATTTATGTTCTCTGCATTCAAACGGCCCCGATGGAGCTGACCATGGATGGATAAAGAGAACGGAGCTGACGGGAGAGCTAGAGACCACCTTGGAGAAGTTAGAGGAAGTAGACACATGTGACTACCTCCGGTTTTCAAAATAAGGTGTTAACAAAGGGAACTGTATATACAAAATACATCTATGGAAATAAGATTGATTGGATTATATTCACCAGAAGTATAAAACATTACATGTCCCTTATAAATTAAAAATAAAATAGCACTAATTTGTGAGGGAAATGTCTTTATTCTTTGATTTATTGGTTGCTGGAAATTCTTTTATAAATAATTCCTGACAATGACTGATATATTTGACTTCAGGACATCTCTGACTACATAAATGCTGACATTTTTACTGTATTTATTTAGATATTTTCCAAAGTTCCTAGAAGTGTATGATTCAACTTTGCCCCATGGTCTAGTGTTAAAAAAGTGAATACAATTCGAGTCGAATCGCAATACATATCGAATCGGCACCCAAGTATTGTGATAGTATCAAATTGTGAGATAGGTGAATCGTCCCAGCCCTAATATACTGACATATCTGCTCACAATACTCCGTCCTAAACATTGTACTTTGTGGTGTTTCAGGAGGAAAACTGTCTCAGTTATTCTCTCATATTAGTTTCACATTTTCTCCACCAGATTTGTATGATACCCTGGAATGAAGACAAGGAGGAAAATACTTTGTTCATGTTTGTTTATTCATCATGTAAACCTTCATTTTGTTCACACATCCCATCAGTAAAGTCTGTTAAATGACTCTTGTTCAAGTATTTCATGTACAGATTCACTTGATCCGCACAATCAATGTTTCACAAAATACAGAATTCAACCCACTGTCCCTTAAATTACTCCTGTCTGTATTATTTGAGTTTACAGAACTCAGCAGTGTCTCCCTCAGAAACCCTGTGTGGCCCAAGTCCAGCATAGAGAGGCTCAGTGAATGTGGTCTGGACTCTGTGGAGGAGAGTCATGGTTTCAGAGACGTTGTAGAAGGACAGAATACCTGCACTGTGATCCAGATACACTCCTACTCTGGAGGACAGAGGACCTGAGGACACAGGACCTGAGACACGAGTGAAGGTACCGTTGTGGATAAAGACATATTTCTGTTCGAAACAATACAATGACCAAGATTTTGTCATTAAATCCGAATGTACAGTCTTCCCCTGTCCACCTGTCTCTGCTGATAGTCTTGTATGCAACTGCCTATATAAATCCCTTTTCCCTGTCCACTTCACCTCCCAGTAACAACGTCCGGTCAGACTCTCTCTACTCAGGACCTGAGGCCCTAAAGCACGGAACCTGTCTTGGTGCGGAGGATAAGTCTGTTGTCGTGTAATTAAAGTTACTTTTCTGTTCCCCTCAGATAATGACAGCCAATTTTTGTACTGTGTTTGGATCCAGTGTGATATCACGTGAATATCGTAAGAATCCAGCTCTGGTCTTGGGCTCTGGTTGTGGCAGTAAAACATCCACTTCAGTCACTGTCATCTTGTCATCTTCCACGCTGTCCAGTGTGAAGGTGTGCCAACACTCAGGGCAGATGATGATTTTCTTCCATGCTTTTCAAAGCAAGAGCGTTTAAGACAGTTCATGCAGTAGCTGTGTCCACAGGGAATAGTCACCGGATCCTTCAGTAGATCCTGACAGAATAACAGCAGAAGGTCTTTCGGTCCAGTTGAACTCCTTGCTGCGCCATTTCGCCTCGTGGCAGTGACTGTGTGAGAGTTTCTCTGACTTAAATCCAAACTCTGCTCCTTTTTATCATGTTCATATCTGTACTGAATGGGGCTCGTCAGCTCCTGCCCTATCACAGGTTGGTTACACCCATCTTCACACTTGCATATCAGTGAGGGGGGAGGGAACAAGGCGACATGTGCACAGAGCGGAGCTGGCTGTGTTTTAGAGCAGGATGAAAAGGGAGGAGTTATCAAGCTTTCATGCAATAGAAAGCCAAAGTCACGCCTCTTCCGGTGGACCGCCATGGGACCTTGTTTCGGAATAAATATGAACAGTAGTCAACGGAGAGATATACAGTGCCTTCAGAAAGTATTCAGACCCTTTCACTTTTTCCACATTTTGTTATGTTGCAGCCTTATGCTAAAATCGATAAAATATATGTATAATATCAATAAACAATTGGTCCCTGATATTGTTGGCTTAAAAGTGTTTAGTCAGTTTAACTACAACGAGAGTTAGTAGACCACAGTTGTGGTTCTGTGGTTCATCCCCACTGTAAGTAACATTGTGACTGTTACTATACTACTGATATCTACTACAGGAGGCTATGTGCACACAATGGATTCTTTGGCCATGACATTTAACCTGTGCATCAGCACATTCTACCATTGTGCTCAGTATAAAATCAATAAGAAACAACTAAATAGTAAACTTTTGACTCCAAAGAAAGTATTCTTATTATAATAATGAAATATGATCAAGTTAAACTTACATAGTAACAAATAAGATCAATAACAATGTAAATAAGATAACAAAAATGAATCCAAAGTCAAGTATGTACATTCAATATAAAAACGGTCAAAAATATTATAAAGTAAAACTACAATTTCACGTGTATTGATGTTGTTACTAAAAATATTGAAATCATCACCAAACAAACTTTGTTTGGACAAAATACACTTGGAGTGGTATTTTAGTAGCGTTATGTCCTCGTCTTTTAGTAACAATTCAGAAAAAAGACCAGCACAGCATTTTATGATGTTTTTAAAGGCAGTGTATTAGCACACACCTCAGCCGATCCTGGTATAGGTATGTCTATTTTTATTTAAAAATGTGTATATTTGGGATATTTAAACTCTGGTTTACAGCTAAGTAGTATGAGTATTTAATTTAGATTAGATTGAATGGGCAACGTTGGCACCTTTAGCAGCCTCTGCATCAGTGTATGAATGTGTGTGAATGGGTGAATACTGACATGTAGTGTAAAGCGCTTTGAGTGGTCAGATGACTAGAAAAGTGCTATATAAATGCAAGTCCATTTACCATTTACCATTTAAAGAGCTAAATACAGGTTTATCACGGCAGTGAGATAAACTCAACGACTGTACTCTGAGAAACTCCAACAGCAGTTGTCAGTAAACGACTCTGCTTCTGTCTGAAAGGGTCTCAGATAGATACCAAATGCAAACCTAAAGCCCCCCCCCCCACTCCCATAACGATGGCAAACGACCTGAATGAGTTCTACTGTCGTTTTAAAAGACAATGGGACAGTCCTGAACACTGACGACGACTCTCTCCATCCTGAGAGGGATGTTAACAGGCTGTTCAAGAGAAGCCACTGTACACTACCTGCTCAGCAATAAACAGCAGACTCTAATCCAGAATGAACCAGATCAGCTGCAACTACTAATCAACAGACAGCACTCAAACTTATTAGTTTCTTCATACCCTTAAAATTAGAAAGGATTTACTGATAGTTGTGTATAAATTGGTTCATAATAAAGTATCAGCTTGAAATGAAATCTTCAAACACACCGTGGTCGACCTGAACTTCGGTAGGTGGAAGCAGGAAGTCCAAAAGAACTTTTGTATAACATGGGTGATTATGAGTTGAAATAAAGGAGGGCAAACAGAAGTTAAACCTCCAGTCAGCGAGTATCATGAACCAAACAACCACTAATAAAGGCAATAATTTCAGCTTTTTTAAAATTTTGAATGATGCCGTCGTAGAAAGTCTGTCTATCTATGCAACACAGTGGTTAAAAACGCTGCTCAGTTCTCTGTGACAAAGCTGTTTTAGTGAGGAAAGTTTTCAGGACTGTGACTGACTGAGTCTAAACATGAACACTGTAGTTTGTGGTGTTTCAGGAGGAAAACTGTCTAAGTTCTACTCTCATATTATATTATATTGACTCCCTGACGAAGGCTTGATGCCGAAAGTTGGAGATTGCTTTTGCTAATGTGATTATGCCATTACAATAAAGGCGTTTTAATTGTTTAAAAGGAAAGTGTTTTTTTGTGTATACTCTCATATTAGTTTTACATTTTCTCCATCAGCTTTGTATCATACCCAGGAATGAGGACAGGAGAAAATACTTTGTTCTTGTTTGTTTATTCATCATGTAAACCTTCAGTTTGTTCACACATCCCATCAGTAATCATGTACAGATTCACTTCATCAACACAATCAGTTGGTTTTGACCAGAAAAGAGAACAATGAAGGATCTCCTTATTGATTATGATCAGGATAATTACAGTGAAAAAAAAGTGGGGAGAACATACGGTAAAGGAAGGTCTGGTGCCTTCTCTCTTGAGACTCATGCAGTGGAACAACCTAAAAATGCAAAGTCAGTTCAAGTAAACAAAAATCATCATCATGAGCAGTGAAACAGACACAGGAAGGAGCGCCACCTGAAGACATTCACACATTTACAGAACACCTCAAGAGAAGATGTCAAAGAATCACCATAATGTTTGATGACAGCTGATCTCTGAGCAGTGAAGAAATGACACAACAATCAGCTCTCAGCAACAAACATTTAAGAGTTAAAACACAGAATTCAACCCTTAAATTACTTCTCTCTATTTCAGTTTACAGAACTCAGCAGTGACTCCATAATTGTAATAAAGCCAAATTCCAGCATAGAGAGGCTCAGTGAATGTGGTCTGGACTCTGTGGAGGAGGGTCATGGTTTGATTGTTGGTGGAGATGCTGTAGAAGGACAGAATACCTGCACTGTGATCCAGGTACACTCCTACTCTGGAGGACTGAGGACCTGAGACAGGAGTTTTAACATTGTTGTACCAAAATGCATAACGGTCTCTGTCAAATCTAAATGTCCAAGATTTGTCATTGTGTCCAAATCCACATTCATTCCAGCCCCCTTCTCTGCGGTTGTTCTTGTATGCGACTGCTATAAGAACTCCATTTCCTCGCCACTCCACCTCCCAGTAACAACGTCCAGTCAGACTCTCTCTACTCAGGACCTGCCAACATTCAGTGAATCTGTCCGGGTGATTGGAATATTTCTGATTTTGCTCGGTTGATGTTGCTTTTCTGTTCCCCTCAGATAATAACACCACTTCGTGTGCTGTGTTTGGATCCAGTGTGATTTCTCGGGAATATTTTAAGAATCCAGCTCTGGTCTTGGGCTCTGCTTGTGAATTTGACAGTAAAACATCCACTTCAGTTACTGTCTGCGAGATGTTTGTCCATTTCTCACTCAGAACGACCCGTAGTTTATCCATGACTTCTGACACAGCTACCGTCACATCCTCAAAGTAGCGCAGAGGACGGATATCGATGCTGGATGTAGATTCACTGAGTGGTGACAGTGAGGGGTAGTTGTGTAGAAACTGATTGTGATCCTGTGTGTGACAGCAGCTTCAGCTCAGCGTCTCTCCTCTTCAGCTCAGTGACCTCCTGCTCCAGCTTCTCCTGAAGCTCTTTGACTCGACTCACTTCACTTTTCTGCTGGGATCTGACCTGCTGCTTCACATCACAGCTTCTTTTCTCCATGAGACGGATCAGCTCGGTGAAGATCTTCTCACTGTCCTTCACTGCTTTATCAGCAGAGCGATTGACAGCCTTCACCTCCTGTTGGAGCAGCTTCACATCTTTCTCTCTGTCCTGGATCCTCTGCTGGATGTTGAGTCGACTCACCTCCAGCTCTCTCTGCCTCTTGGTCCTTTCTGCCGCAGCAGAGACGGTGTCGTGGCCTTTATGTTCCTCCACAGAGCAGAGATAACAGATACACTGCTGATCAGTACGACAGAACATCTTCATCACCTCGTTGTGACGAGAGCAGATGTTCTCCTGGAGCTTCTTGGAGGGCTCCACCAGCTTGTGATTTTCAAATAATTCATAATGAGGCTGGAGGTGTTTCTCACAGTAAGAGGCCAGACACACCAGACAGGACTTGAAGGCTTTCAGTTTCCTCCCAGTGCAGACATCACAGGCCACATCTTCAGGTCCAGCATAGCAGTGATCAGCAGGAGCAGCTTGGAGTCCAGTCTTCTTCAGTTGCTCCACTAAATCTGCCAACATGGTGTCTTTCATGAGGACAGGCCTCGGTGTGCAGGTCTGCCGACACTGAGGGCAGCTGTAGATCTTCTTCTCTTCTTCTCCATCCCAGTGAGTTTTAATACAGTTCATGCAGTAGCTGTGTCCACACAGAATAGTCACCGGATCCTTCAGTAGATCCAGACAGATGGAGCAGGAGAATGACTCTCGGTCCAGCTGAACTCCTTGCAGCGCCATATCCAAACAGACTGAGCTCTCAGAGTGGAGCAGGCTGTGTTTTATAGCAGGAAGAAGAGGGAGGAGCAGGATGAGGGGGCGGGACCACAGCAGAGTGGGGGCGGGACCTGTGTGAGTAATGGAGTCACCCCATTGGTCAGTGGAGATGGGGCTTCCCCATTGGTTGGTTCAAAATGATTGTTATTGTTTCAGCCGCTGAAGTCACGATCAGCTTATCCTCTTCTGTTGCTGGGCAACTTGTTCTCCCAGCAAAGCTCGAGCCAGAAAGAAGCATTCACAGGTTTTCTCAGAATTATTATTATTATTTTTTTACAAAACAATAAGATCAAAACTCTGAACAATTAGTTTGTTGCTCACAACAGATTAGAATTTCTCATTCATTCAAGCAAATTGCACCAGTTTTAGCACATGTGTGCAAAAGAGTATAACCACTTGCACATCAAAACTGTCCTCTTCACAACTTCTAAACATTCCTTCATCGTTTGAGCCACCACATGCAAAATGATCCATTCAGTTATCAAAATCATCAAAATTATATTAATATACATTTATATTCTATAAATTAGTACTCTGAGGAGGTACAACTTGTTTTTGTTTTTTGTTTTTTTAAATTTATTTTATTTTACGACTTTACATGAAAAATCAAATCAAAACATAATTTTTTCTATTTACAGTATATGTAAAAATGTTGTTACACAAATAATTTTACTGTGTATATACAAATCCTTCTTCCGTGTAGCTACTACAGTATTGACATTTCCCAGTATACTTTGACCTGCAGTTGAAATGGGAATGTAAAAACGCTCAGTGTGATACACAACAACATTCACCTTGACCAGGAGTCAGCAACCTGCGGCTCTTTAGCTCCTCTCCAGCAGCTCCCTGTGGATTTATAAAAATGCAAATGAATAACTGTTTTTTATTTACATTTTTATTTATCATTATTGTAGATCTATTGTACGACGGATTATTAGGTCCACATTGAGGGAAAAAAATAAATCTGAGATTTGAAAATAAAATCATAATATTACAAGAAAAAAAGTCGTTATATTATGAGAATAAAGTCATAATATTATAAAGTAGTAATTTTCTTTGTTTTTTTCTTTTTTTCATGTTAAGTTATGACTTTATTCTCATAATGTTACTACTTTTTTCTCGTAATATTATAACTTTATTCTGGAAATCTCTGATTTTTTTCCCTCTCAATGTGGCCCTAATACTCCGTAGTACATTTGCACTTTGGCCCTCACTGCATTAGACTTATATACTATATACTTAGACTATAAGCTGTGTTACCTTCATCACGATTATCAAATGTGTTATGGCTCCAAACAGATTTTTTATTTATTATATTTATTTTTTTGCCTAAAATGGCTCTTTTGATATGATACGATACAACTTTATTGTCAGTTTGCACTGAAATTGATTTTGCATCCATAGGCAGCTCAGTTTGAAAAAAAGTACACATACAATAGACATACTGTTACCATAGACAGACAGACAAGTAAGACCCATCAGACAAAAAAAACAAAACACATCACCATTATTCATACAGAACCCATTACAAAATGACCATCTGTCCTCTGGATTCACATGTCTTTAGCAGCACATTTATTATTATTTAGCAACAAGATGGACTGATGGACAAAATAGTAAAGGTTGCTGACCCCTGAGCTAGACTACACTGATATTCTGGTATGGTAGATAGATATCTAAATAGATAGATAGATAGATAGATAGATAGATAGATTTGATATAGATATCAATAGATCAATCCCAAATTGGGAATTCCTTGAGTTACAGCAGCAGGTTATCCAGAAAATGCACAGGACTGACCCATTGTCTTTCAAAACGACAGTAGGACTCATTCAGGTCGTTGGACAGGTGCAAGTCGTTAGTGGAGTGTGTGTGTGTGTGTGTGTGTGTGTGTGTGGGGGGGGGGGGGGGGGGGGGGGGGGGGGGGTAGGTAGGTAGGTAGTGAGCAGGTAGTGTACAGTGGCTTCTCTTGAACAGCCTGTTAACGTCCCTCTCCAGGATGGAGAGAGTCGTCGTCAGTGTTCAAGACTGTCCCATTGTCTTTTAAAACATCAGTAGAACTCATTCAGGTTGTTGGACATGCAGACGTCGTTAGTGGAGTGGGGTGGGGGGGGGCTTTAGGTTTGCATTTGGTATCTATCTGTGAAGCAGAGTCGTTAGTGGAGTGTGGGGGCTTTAGGTTTGCATTTGGTATCTATCTGAGACCCTTTCAGACAGAAGCAGAGTCGTTTACCGAGAACTGCTGTTGGAGTTTCTCAGAGTACAGTCGTTGAGTTTCTCTCACTGCCTTGATAAACCTGTATTTTAACTCTTTAAACGTGTGCATGTCCCCACTCCTGAATGATTTTTCCTACATTTTCCTACACGGCCACACTTCACTAAAAATATTGTATATTTCTCCAAATAGTTTGTTGATTTCTTTTCATATTTTTTTCAATCTTTTTTTATTTAATTTTATTTTTTGTGTCTAAAAGATATGGTTTCAAAAAGTCATCAGAATCTGCCTTTAATGAGCTGCATGCCTCACTGTGTGGAAGTGACTGGGATCATAAGTGTCAGGCAACATCAGACTTGGCTTAAACATTACTTTCCCATACTTTGTAAAACAAAATGTGACCAATAAATATATAGAAAATTAATTTAGTGAGTTGTTATTTATTCTTCAAATAATAAATCATACACCAGCAACTTTGTAAAAAATGTTGTAATGTAGCAAGAATTAAAATTAAGTGTAAACCTTTTTAATACAGCAACAAATTGGTCAAAATTTAAACAGGAATTAAAATTGTAGTAGATGATGTATATAGTATACAAAATAAAATTGAATTGAATAGATCGGCCTCATTGTCACCGATATCCAATCCAGCTATTTGAGTCTGTATCGGCCCGATATCCGTTCCGGTATCGGTGCATTCCTAATTATAACCTCTCCTATAACAGCATATTTAATGTTTACAACTGTATTTCTCTATATTGTCGTTAATTATCAGTTTGTTATGTTTAGTTATAATTACTGACAAATACTGTATAATCATGAACACTTAAAAATGTAATTATATGTGGTTTCAACTACTATTACTATAGTAAGTTATAAACCATTTATTTAATGTATATATACTGCGTATAAATGTGATTAAAGTGACCACTTGGTTTCTTCAGCTTATTCTTGATTTTATTGGTAGACTTTACACCCTTATTATATATATTTTCTTTATCTCTTGTATTCTCTCATCGTCTTTACCTTTAAAAATGTGCACAGAATGCAATTCTCCGAGACTTTGCAGGAGGATGTCCTAACTTAAGATGCAAAAAAAAAAGACAAGCACGATCTCTAATACCAATGTATATACAGTAGGGGTGGGAAAAAAAATCGATTCACATATGTATCGCCATTTTTGTTTTTACGATTTTTAAATAAAACAATTTTTTAATGCCAGAATCGATATATTTGCTTCATTTGAGTCAATTTGGAGGTAGAAGGAAGTTACCACTTTTATTGTGGTAGTCAGAGTAACGTGACGTCATATCCGTTCTGTATCCGTCAACCAAACAAACCAGCCGGCCGCAGCGAGCCGAAGCGAAAAAGTAGAAAACGGCGGAGGGTCTTCGTGGATCCGACCTGCACCCTCACATGTTAAATCCATCGTGGTAAACACTACACATCCAGTAAAGAATGGAAACACTTTGGATTTCACACATTGACAGGAAAAGCAGAGCTAGACATCACGGCTAAAGCTGCATGCTAACTCTGTCACAGACAGGAAACGTCATCGTATCGCGGTAACGTGGCGGTCAAGCCGGCCGTCACTCTCATCTCCGTGGTCAAATGGGCCGACGCTACAACTGTAGATCACCCAGATACTGACATTTATGTTCTCTGCATTCAAACGGCCCCGATGGAGCTGACCATGGATGGATAAAGAGAACGGAGCTGACGGGAGAGCTAGAGACCACCTTGGAGAAGTTAGAGGAAGTAGACACGGGTGACTACGTCTGGTTTCCAAATAAGGTGTTAACAAAGGGAACTGTATATACAAAATAGATATATAGAAATAAGATTGATTGGATTATATTCACCAGAAGTATAAAACATTACATGTCCCTTATAAATTAAAAAGAAAATACCTCTAATTTGTGAGGGAAATGTCTTTATTCTTTTGATTTATTGGTTGCTGGAAATTCTTTTATAAATAATTCCTGACAATGACTGATATATTTGACTTCAGGACATCTCTGACTACATACAGGCTGACATTTTTACTGTATTCATTTTGATATTTTCCAAAGTTCCTAGAAGTGTATGATTCAACTTTTCCCCATGGTCTAGTGTTAAAAAAGTGAATACAAATCGAGTCGAATCACAATACTTGTAGAATCGCAATACATATCGAATCGGTACCCAAGTATTGTGATAGTATCAAATTGTGAGATAGGTGAATCGTCCCAGCCCTAATATACTGACATATCTGCTCACAATACTCCGTCCTAAACATTGTACTTTGTGGTGTTTCAGGAGGAAAACTGTCTCAGTTATTCTCTCATATTAGTTTCACATTTTCTCCACCAGATTTGTATGATACCCTGGAATGAAGACAAGGAGGAAAATACTTTGTTCATGTTTGTTTATTCATCATGTAAACCTTCATTTTGTTCACACATCCCATCAGCAAAGTCTGTTAAATGACTCTTGTTCAAGTATTTCATGTACAGATTCACTTGATCCGCACAATGTTTCACAAAATACAGAATTCAACCCACTGTCCCTTAAATTACTCCTGTCTGTATTATTTGAGTTTACAGAACTCAGCAGTGTCTCCCTCAGAAACCCTGTGTGGCCCAAGTCCAGCATAGAGAGGCTCAGTGAATGTGGTCTGGACTCTGTGGAGGAGAGTCATGGTTTCAGAGACGTTGTAGAAGGACAGAATACCTGCACTGTGATCCAGATACACTCCTACTCTGGAGGACAGAGGACCTGAGGACACAGGACCTGAGATACGAGTGAAGGTACCGTTGTGGATAAAGCCATATTTCTGTTCGAAACAATACAATGACCAAGATTTGTCATTAAATCCGAATGTACAGTCTTCCCCTGTCCACCGGTCTCTGCTGATAGTCTTGTATGCAACTGCTATATAAATCCCTTTCCCTGTCCACTTCACCTCCCAGTAACAACGTCCGGTCAGACTCTCTCTACTCAGGACCTGAGGCCCTAAAGCACAGAACCTGTCTTGGTGCGGAGGATAAGTCTGTGGTCGTGTTATTAAAGTTACTTTTCTGTTCCCCTCAGATAATGACAGCCAATTTTGTGCTGTGTTTGGATCCAGTGTGATATCACGTGAATATCGTAAGAATCCAGCTCTGGTCTTGGGCTCTGGTTGTGGCAGTAAAACATCCACTGTCATGTGCCAACACTCAGAGCAGATGACGAGTTTCTTCCCATGCTTTTCAAAGCAAGAGCGTTTAAGAGAGTTCTGCTGGGATCTGACCTGCTGCTTCACATCACAGCTTCTTTTCTCCATGAGAAGCATCAGCTTGGTGAAGATCTTCTCACTGTCCTCCACTGCTTTATCAGCAGAGCGATTGACAGCCTTCACCTCCTTTTGGAGCAGCTTCACATCTTTCTCTCTGTCCTGGATCCTCTGCTGGATGTTGAGTCGACTCACCTCCAACTCTCTCTGCCTCTCGGTCCTTTCTGCTGCAGCTGAGACGGTGTTGTGTCCACAGGGAATAGTCACCGGATCCTTCAGTAGATCCTGACAGAATAAACAGCAGAAGGTCTTTCGGTCCAGTTGAACTCCTTGCTGCGCCATTTCGCCCTGTAGCAGTGACTTTGTGAGAGTTTCATTGACTTAAATACAAACTCTGCTCCTTTTGTTCATGTTCATATGTTAATCTGCACTGAATGGGGTTTGTCAGCTCCTGCCCTATCACAGGTTGGTAACACCCATCTTCACACTTGCATATCAGTGAGGGGGAGGGAACAAGGCGATATTTGCACAGAGTGGAGCTGGCTGCGTTTGAGAGCAGGATGAAGAGGGAGGAGTTATCAAGCTTTCATGCAATAGAAAGCCAAAGTCACGCCTCTTCCGGTGGACCGCCATGGGACCTTGTTTCGGAAAAAATATGAACAGTAGTCAACGGAGAGAGATAAATCACAGATACCACAGTATCAAGGAGAAAGTGAGGAGTATCCTGGCAGATAGATCCCATCCTCTCTTCAGCTAGTTTGAGCTGAACGAGGTGCTATAGAGTCCATCTGGCAACTAAAAATGTGGTTAAAAAATCCTTCATCCCAAATGTCATCAATATTCTTTACTCAGCAAAGTGACCGAGCAGATCTAAGCCACATGAACTGTTTTAATTTGTAACATAGCCTGTCTATATATCTGTTTTTTAATAACTCCTGTCTGATTTTAATGTTGTTTCTTGTGATTGGTGATTCGAAGACAAATTTCCTCCCTGGTGGATAATAAAGATGTATTGTATTGCATTGTAAATATCTTTTTGATCCCTTTTTAATTGCGTCATGAATTACACATTATGATGTTTGTCAATGTAAAAGATAATTTTGCACGTTAAGAAAGTCTCAGGGATTTCTTTCTTTGTAATTGTCTGTTAGATAAAAACATAGTAAACACAGTTTACTGTGAAAACACACATTTGTGTATGGGGATATTGGATTTTACCGTTTGGGGTCTAGAATGTGACAGGGGGTCTTTCACAGGGTTGACACATATAATCTATAACTATGCATTATAAGCTTGTCATGTTTTGTAATGTAAAATTTGTTACCAGTAACTGTATCCTTCAGACCAATGCAGAAGAGGAAAAAGTAGAATATTTCTCTCTGAGTTGTAGTGAAGTAGAAGTATAAAGTAGCCGAAACAAGAATACTCAAGTCACAAAGTTGTACTTGACTGTAGTACTTGAGTAAAACTATTTCATTATCACTGCTGATTGTCTGAACAAACAGCTTTTACATGTCAAAGAAGGTAAACAGAAGATGAGTTGTTCTCAGTAAACGACTCTGCTTCTGTCTGAAAGGGTCTCAGATAGATACCAAATGCAAACCTAAAGCCCCCCCCCCCCCCCCCCACACTAACAATGTCTGCATGGCCAACGACCTGAATGAGTTCTACTGTCGTTTTAAAAGACAATGGGACAGTCCTGAACACCAACGACGACTCTCTCCTACCTGTAGAGGGATGTTAACAGGCTGTTCAAGAGAAGCCACTGTACACTACCTACTCAGCAGCAAACAGCAGACTCTAATCCAGAATGAACCAGATGAGCTGCAACTACTAATCAACAGACAGCACTCAAATGTATTAGTTTCCTCATACCCTTAAAATTAGAAAAGATTTACTGATAGTTGTAAATGAATTGGTTCATAGTAAAGTATCAGCTTGAAATGAAATCTTCAAACACACCGTGGTCACCGTGGTTAGCGAGTATCATGAACCAAACAACCAATAATAAAGGCAATAAGTTCAACTTTTTTTAAATTTTGAATGATGTCGTCCCAGAAAGTCTGTCTATCTATGCAACACCGTGGTTAAAAACGCTGCTCATTTCTCGGTGACAAAATGTTTTAGTGAGGAAAGTTTTAAGGACAGAGACTGACAGACTCTAAACATTAACACTGTAGTTTGTGTTGTTTCAGGAGGAAAACTGTCTCAGTTATTCTCTCATATCAGTTTCACATTTTCTCCACCAGCTTTCTATGATACCCTGGAATGAAGACAAGGAGGAAAATACTTTGTTTATGTTTGTTTATTCATCATGTAAACCTTCAGTTTGTTCACACATCCCATCAGTAATCATGTACAGATTCACTTCATCAACACAATCAGTTGGTTTGACCAGAAAAGAGAACAATGAAGGATCTCCTTATTGATTATGATCAGGATAATTACAGTGTAAAAAAAGTGGGGAGAACATACGGTAAAGGAAGGTCTGGTGCCTTTTCTCTTAAGACTCATGCAGTGGAACAACCTAAAAATGCAAAGTCAGTTCAAGTAAACAAACATCATAATCATGAGCAGTGAAACAGACACAGGAAGGAGCGCCACCTGAAGACATTCACACATTTACAGAACACCTCAAGAGAAGATGTCAAAGAATCACCATAATATTTGATTGACAGCTGATCTCTGAGCAGTGAAGAAATGACACAACAATCAGCTCTCAGCAACAAACATTTAAGAGTTAAAACACAGAATTCAACCCTTAAATTACTTCTCTCTATTTCAGTTTACAGAACTCAGCAGTGACTCCATAATTGTAATAAAGCCAAATTCCAGCATAGAGAGGCTCAGTGAATGTGGTCTGGACTCTGTGGAGGAGGGTCATGGTTTGATTGTTGGTGGAGACGCTGTAGAAGGACAGAATACCTGCACTGTGATCCAAGTACACTCCTACTCTGGAGGACTGAGGACCTGAGACAGGAGTTTTAACATTGTTGTACCAAAATGCATAACGGTCTCTGTCAAATCTAAATGTCCAAGATTTGTCATTGTGTCCAAATCCACATTCATTCCAGCCCCCTTCTCTGCGGTTGTTCTTGTATGCGACTGCTATAAGAACTCCATTTCCTTGCCACTCCACCTCCCAGTAACAACGTCCAGTCAGACTCTCTCTACTCAGGACCTGCCAACATTCAGTGAATCTGTCCGGGTGATTGGAATATTTCTGATTTTGCTCGGTTGATGTTGCTTTTCTGTTCCCCTCAGATAATAACACCACTTCGTGTGCTGTGTTTGGATCCAGTGTGATTTCTCGTGAATATTTTAAGAATCCAGCTCTGGTCTTGGGCTCTGCTTGTGAATTTGACAGTAAAACATCCACTTCAGTCACTGTCTGCGAGATGTTTGTCCATTTGTCACTCAGAACGACCCGTAGTTTATCCATGACTTCTGACACAGCTGCCCTCACGTCCTCAAAGTAGCGCAGAGGACGGATATCGATGCTGTATGTAGATTCTCTGAGTGGTGACAGTGAGGGGTAGTTGTGTAGAAACTGATTGTGATCCTCTGTGTGTGACAGCAGCTTCAGCTCAGCGTCTCTCCTCTTCAGCTCAGTGATCTCCTGCTCCAGCTTCTCCTGAAGCTCTTTGACTCGACTCACTTCACTTTTCTGCTGGGATCTGACCTGCTGCTTCACATCACAGCTTCTTTTCTCCATGAGAAGCATCAGCTTGGTGAAGATCTTATCACTGTACTTCACTGCTTTATCAGCAGAGTGATTGACAGCCTCCACCTCCTTTTGGAGCAGCTTCACATCTTTCTCTCTGTCCTGGATCCTCTGCTGGATGTTGAGTCGACTCACCTCCAGCTCTCTCTGCCTCTCGGTCCTTTCTGTTGCAGCTGAGACGGTGTCGTGGCCTTTATGTTCCTCCACAGAGCAGAGATAACAGATACACTGCTGATCAGTACGACAGAACATCTTCATCACTTCGTCGTGACGAGAGCAGATGTTCTCCTGGAGCTTCTTGGAGGGCTCCACCAGCTTGTGATTTTCAAATAATTCATAATGAGGCTGGAGGTGTTTCTCACAGTAAGAGGTCAGACACACCAGACAGGACTTGAAGGCTTTCAGTTTCCTCCCAGTGCAGACATCACAGGCCACATCTTCAGGTCCAGCATAGCAGTGATCAGCAGGAGCAGCTTGGAGTCCAGTCTTCTTCAGCTCCTCCACTAAATCTGCTAACATGGTGTTTTTCATCAGGACAGGCCTCAGTGTGAAGGTGTGCCAACACTCAGGGCAGATGATGATTTTCTTCCCATTCTTTTCAAAGCAAGAGCGTTTAAGACAGTTCATGCAATAGCTGTGTCCACAGGGAATAGTCACCGGATCCTTCAGTAGATCCTGACAGAATAAACAGCAGAAGGTCTTTCGGTCCAGTTGAACTCCTTGCTGCGCCATTTCACCTTGTGGTAGTGACTGTGTGAGAGTTTCTCTGACTTAAATACAAACTCTGCTTCTTTTGTTCATGTTCATATGCTAATCTGTACTGAATGGGGCTTATCAGCTCCTGCCCTATCACAGGTTGGTTACACCCATCTTCACACTTGCATATCAGTGAGGGGGAGGGAACAAGGCGACATGTGCACAGAGCGGAGCTGGCTGTGTTTTAGAGCAGGATGAAAAGGGAGGAGTTATCAAGCTTTCATGCAATAGAAAGCCAAAATCACGCCTCTTCCGGTGGACCGCCATGGGACCTTGTTTCGGAAAAAATATGAACAGTAGTCAACGGAGAGAGATACAGTGCCTTCAGAAAGTATTCAGACCCTTTCACTTTTTTTCACATTTTGTTATGTTGCAGCCTTATTTTAAAATGGATAAAATTATTTTTTTCCCTCATCAATCTACACTCAAATTTATTAAAAAGGAAAAACTGAAATATCACATTTACATAAGTATTCAGACCCTTTGCTATGACACCTGAAATTTAGCTCAGGTGCCTCCCATTTCCCTCGATCATCTTTGAGATGTTTCTTCACCTTGACTGGAGTCCACCTGTAGTAAATTCAATTGATTGGACAAAACACCACCGAGAAAAATCCAGCGTTTTGCAGGATTTTGTAATATTGATGTTCTTGTTTGATATTTTTTTCATGTTTTTTTTTTTTTGTGCAAATAACTGATGACTAACTAATGACTTATAAAGTATCTTTGATGCAAATGTTTGGATTCTAGTTTTGTTTCCATTTATTCGATTTATGTCCATTCATTCATTCATTCATTATCCGCAACCGCTTATTCTATTCAAGGTCACGGGAGGGGGGAATGGAGCCGATCCCAGCTGTATGATTTATGTTCATATCACTGTTATTATATTAATGGTACTAAACCGTTGCTAGGTAGCAGGGCTGGCGATAGTCTTTGGTGATTTATGTTTTCTCATTTTTATTAATAACTGTATAATATCAATAAACAATTGGTCCCTGATATTGTTGGCTTAAAAGTGTTTAGTCAGTTTAACTACAACGAGAGTTAGTAGACCACAGTTGTGGTTCTGTGGTTCATCCCCACTGTAAGTAACATTGTGACTGTTACTATACTACTGATATCTACTACAGGAGGCTATGTGCACACAATGAATTCTTTGGCCATGACATTTAACCTGTGCATCAGCACATTCTACCATTGTGCATGGTATAAAATCAATAAGAAACAACTAAATAGTAAACCTTTGACTCCAAAGAAAGTATTCTTATTATAATAATGAAATATGATCAAGTTAAACTTAGATAGTAACAAATAAGATCAATAACAATGTAAAAAGAATTCAAAGTCAAGTATGTATTTTCAATATAAAAATGGTCAAAAATATTATAAAGTAAAACTACAATTTCACGTGTATTAATGTTGTTACTAGAAATACACTTGAAGTGTTGTTTTAGCAGCGTTACGGCCTCATCTTTTAGAAAAAATTCAGAAAAAAGACCAGCACAGCATTTTATGATGTTTTTAAATGCAGTTTATTAACAAACAGCTCAGCAGAACCTGGTATAGGTGTGTCTATTTTTATTTAAAAATGTGTATATTTGGGATATTTAAACAGCTAAGGTTGGAAAAGGAAGAATCATTCAGGAGTGGGGACATGGACATGTTTAAAGTGAGTATTTAATTTAGATTAGATTGAATGGGCAACGTTGGCACCTTTAGCAGCCTCTGCATCAGTGTATGAATGTGTGTGAATGGGTGAATACTGACATGTAGTGTAAAGCGCTTTGAGTGGTCGGATGACTAGAAAAGTGCTATATAAATGCAAGTCCATTTACCATTTAAAGAGTTCAAATACAGGTTTATCAAGGCAGTGAGAGAAACTAAACGACTGTACTCTGAGAAACTCCAACAGCAGCTGTCAGTAAACGACTCTGCTACTGTCTGAAAGGGTCTCAGATAGATACCAAATGCAAACCTAAAGCCCCCACCCCACTCCCATAACGATGGCAAACGACCTGAATGAGTTCTACCGTCGTTTTAAAAGACAATGGGACAGTCCTGAACAACGACGACGACTCTCTCCATCCTGAGAGGGATGTTAACAGGCTGTTCAAGAGAAGCCACTGTACACTACCTGCTCAGCAGCAAACAGCAGACTCTAATCCAGAATGAACCAGATCAGCTGCAACTACTAATCAACAGACAGCACTGAAACTTATTAGTTTCTTCATACCCTTAAAATTAGAAAAGATTTACTGATAGTTGTGTATAAATTGGTTCATAATAAAGTATCAGCTTGAAATGAAATCTTCAAACACACCGTGGTCGACCTGAACTTCAGCAGGTGGAAGCATGAAGTCCAAAAGCACTTTTGTAAAACATGGGTGATTATAAATTGAAATAAAGGAGGGCAAACAGAAGTAAAACCTCCAGTCAGCGAGTATCATGAACCAAACAACCACTGATAAAGGCAATAATTTCAGCTTTTTTAAAATTTTGAATGATGCCGTCGTAGAAAGTCTGTCTATCTATGCAACACAGTGGTTAAAAACGCTGCTCAGTTCTCTGTGACAAAGGTGTTTTAGTGAGGAAAGTTTTAAGGACTGACACTTACAAAAACAAATTTTCTTCTGCTCTAAACATGAACACTGTAGTTTGTGGTGTCTGAAAACTGTCTCAGTTATACTCTCATATTATATTATATTGACTCCCTGACGAAGGCTTGATGCCGAAAGTTGGAGATTGCTTTTGCTAACATAATTATGCCATTACAATAAAGGCATTTTAATTGTTTAAAAAGAAAGTGCCGTGCAGTTTTTTTTGTGTATACTCTCATATTAGTTTTACATTTTCTCCATCAGCTTTGTATTATACCCTGGAATGAGGACAGGAGAAAATACTTTGTTCTTGTTTGTTTATTCATCATGTAAACCTTCAGTTTGTTCACACATCCCATCAATAATCATGTACAGATTCACTTCAACAACACAATCAGTTGGTTTGAATAGAATCTCAGCGATGTAAAAGAGAACAATGAAGGATCTCCTTATTGATTATGATCAGGAGAATTGCAGTGAAAAAAAATGGTGAGAACATACGGTAAAGGAAGGTCTGGTGCCTTCTCTCTGAAGACGCATGCAGTGGAACAATCTAAAAATGCAAAGTCAGTTCAGGTAAACAAACATCATCATGAGCAGTGAAACAGACACAGGAAGGAGTGCCACCTGAAGACACTCACACATTTACAGAACACCTCAAGAGAAGATGTCAAAGTACCACCATAATGTTTGATGACAGATGATCTCTGAGCAGTGAAGAAATGACACAACAATCAGCTCTCAGCAACAAACATTTAAGAGTTAAAACGCAGAATTTAACCCTTAAATGACTTCTCTCTATTTCAGTTTACAGAACTCAGCAGTGACTCCATAATTGTAATAAAGCCAAATTCCAGCATAGAGAGGCTCAGTGAATGTGGTCTGGACTCTGTGGAGGAGAGTCATGGTTTGATTGTTGGTGCAGACGCTGAAGAAGGACAAAATACCTGCACTGTGATCCAAGTACACTCCTATTCTGGAGGACAGAGGACCTGAGACAGGAGTTTTAACATTGTTGTACCAAAATGCATAACGGTCTCTGTCAAATCTAAATGTCCAAGATTTGTCATTGTGTCCAAATCCACATTCATTCCAGCCACCTTCTCTGCGGTTGTTCTTGTATGCGACTGCTATAAGAACTCCATTTCCTTGCCACTCCACCTCCCAGTAACAACGTCCAGTCAAGCTCTCTCTACTCAGGACCTGACCCCATACAGTGAATCTGTCCGGGTGACTAGAATATTTCTGATTTTGATCTGTTGATGTTGCTTTTCTGTTCCCCTCAGATAATAACACCACTGTGTGTGCTGTATTTGGATCCAGTGTGATTTCTCGGGAATATTTTAAGAATCCAGCTCTGGTCTTGGGCTCTGCTTGTGAATTTGACAGTAAAACATCCACTTCAGTCACTGTCTGTGAGATGTTTGTCCATTTCTCACTCAGAACGTCCTGTAGTTTATCTATGACTTCTGACACAGCTACCGTCACGTCCTCAAAGTAGCGCAGAGGACGGATATCAATGCTGGATGTAGGCTCACTGAGCGGTGACAGAGAAGGGTAGCTGTGTAGAAACTGGTTTTGATCCTCTGTGTGTGACAGCAGCTTCAGCTCAGCGTCTCTTCTCTTCAGTTCAGTGATCTCCTGCTCCAGCTTCTCCTGAAGCTCTTTGACTCGACTCACTTCACTTTTCTGCTGGGATCTGACCTGCTGCTTCACATCACAGCTTCTTTTCTCCATGAGACGGATCAGCTCGGTGAAGATCTTCTCACTGTCCTCCACTGCTTTATCAGCAGAGCGATTGACAGCCTCCACCTCCTGTTGGAGCAGCTTCACATCTTTCTCTCTGTCCTGGATCCTCTGCTGGATGTTGAGTCGACTCAGCTTGAGCTTTAAATGTTCATCTGGAGAGCAGATACCCTGCTGGTGAGTACAGCAGAGCATCTTCATCACCTCATCTTGATGACGAGAGCAGATGTTCTCCCAGAGATTCTTGGAGGGCTCCACCAGCTTGTGCTTTTCAAAAGCAGGCGATTCATAATGAGGCTGGAGGTGTTGCTCACAGTAAGAGGCCAGACACACCTGACAGGACTTGAAGGCTTTCAGTTTCCTCCCAGTGCAGACATCACAGACCAAATCTTCAGGTCCAGCATAGCAGCGATCAGCAGGAGCAGCTTGGAGTCCAGTCTTCTTCAGTTGCTCCACTAAATCTGCTAACATGGTGTTTTTCATCAGGACAGGCCTCAGCGTGAAGGTGTGCCAACACTCAGGGCAGATGACGATTTTCTTCCCATGCTTTTCAAAGCAAGAGCGTTTAAGACAGTTCATGCAGTAGCTGTGTCCACAGGGAATAGTCACCGGATCCTTCAGTAGATCCTGACAGAATAAACAGCAGAAGGTCTTTCGGTCCAGTTGAACTCCTTGCTGCGCCATTTCGCCCTGTAGCAGTGACTGTGTGAGAGTTTCATTGACTTAAATACAAACTCTGCTCCTTTTGTTCATGTTCATATGTTAATCTGCACTGAATGGGGTTTGTCAGCTCCTGCCCTATCACAGGTTGGTAACACCCATCTTCACACTTGCATATCAGTGAGGGGGAGGGAACAAGGCGATATTTGCACAGAGTGGAGCTGGCTGTGTTTGAGAGCAGGATGAAGAGGGAGGAGTTATCAAGCTTTCATGCAATAGAAAGCCAAAGTCACGCCTCTTCCGGTGGACCGCCATGGGACCTTGTTTCGGAAAAAATATGAACAGTAGTCAACGGAGAGAGATAAATCACAGATACCACAGTATCAAGGAGAAAGCGAGGAGTATCCTGGCAGATAGCTCCCATCCTCTCTTCAGCTAGTTTGAGCTGAACGAGGTGCTATAGAGTCCATCTGGCAACTAAAAATGTGGTTAAAAAATCCTTCATCCCAAATGTCATCAATATTCTTTACTCAGCAAAGTGACCGAGCAGATCTAAGCCACATGAACTGTTTTAATTTGTAACATAGCCTGTCTATATATCTGTTTTTTAATAACTCCTGTCTGATTTTAATGTTGTTTCTTGTGATTGGTGATTCGAAGACAAATTTCCTCCCTGGTGGATAATAAAGATGTATTGTATTGCATTGTAAATATCTTTTTGATCCCTTTTTAAATTGCGTCATGAATCACACATTATGATGTTTGTCAATGTAAAAGATAATTTTGCACGTTAAGAAAGTCTCAGGGATTTCTTTCTTTGTAATTGTCTGTTAGATAAAAACATAGTAAACACAGTTTACTATCAAAACACACATTTGTGTATGGGGATATTGGATTTTACCGTTTGGGGTCTAGAATGTGACAGGGGGTCTTTCACAGGGTTGACACATATAATCTATAACTATGCATTATAAGCTTGTCATGTTTTGTAATGTAAAATTTGTTACCAGTAACTGTATCCTTCAGACCAATGCAGAAGAGGAAAAAGTAGAATATTTCTCTCTGAGTTGTAGTGAAGTAGAAGTATAAAGTAGCCGAAAACAAGAATACTCAAGTCACAAAGTTGTACTTGACTGTAGTACTTGAGTAAAACTATTTCATTATCACTGCTGATTGTCTGAACAAACAGCTTTTACATGTCAAAGAAGGTAAACAGAAGATGAGTTGTTCTCAGTAAACGACTCTGCTTCTGTCTGAAAGGGTCTCAGATAGATACCAAATGCAAACCTAAAGCCCCACCTAAAACCTAAAACCCCCCACTCCACTAACGACGTCTGCATGGCCAACGACCTGAATGAGTTCTACTGTCGTTTTAAAAGACAATGGGACAGTCCTGAACACCAACGACGACTCTCTCCTACCTGGAGAGGGATGTTAACAGGCTGTTCAAGAGAAGCCACTGTACACTACCTACTCAGCAGCAAACAGCAGACTCTAATCCAGAATGAACCAGATGAGCTGCAACTACTAATCAACAGACAGCACTCAAACGTCTGAGTTTCCTCATACCTTTAAAATTAGAAAAGATTTACTGATAGTTGTAAATGAATTGGTTCATAGTAAAGTATCAGCTTGAAATGAAATCTTCAAACACACTGTGGTCAACCTGAACTTCAGTAGTTGGAAGCATGAAGTTCAAAAGCACTTTTGTAAAACATGGGTGATTTTAAGTTGAAATAAAGAAGGGAAAACAGAAGTTAAACCTCCAGTCAGCGAGTATCATGAACCAAACAACCAATAAGAAAGGCAATAAGTTCAACTTTTTTTAAATTTTGAATGATGTCGTCCCAGAAAGTCTGTCTATCTATGCAACACCGTGGTTAAAAATGCTGCTCATTTCTCGGTGACAAAGGTGTTTTAGTGAGGAAAGTTTTAAGGACTGAGACTGACTGACTCTAAACATTAACACTGTAGTTTGTGTTGTTTCAGGAGGAAAACTGTCTCAGTTATTCTCTCATATCAGTTTCACATTTTCTCCACCAGCTTTCTATGATACCCTGGAATGAAGACAAGGAGGAAAATACTTTGTTTATGTTTGTTTATTCATCATGGAAACCTTCAGTTTGTTCACACATCCCATCAGTAAAGTCTGTTAAATGACTCTTGTTCAATGATCTCATGTTCAGATTCACTTCATCAACACAATCAGTTTGTTTGAGCAGAATCTCAGTGATGTGAACGAGAATAATGCAGGATCTCCTTATTGATTATGATCATGATAATTACAGTTTCATAAAGCTCAAAGGTCTGCCAAACAAATAAATGTCAATGTAATTATAGTTTTTATTTCTAAAATATCTTTTAAAGCCAAAGAAGTTTACATATTCATGCAGAGAAATATCAGTTCAGGTGAACAAAGATCATCATGAGCAGTGAAACAGACACAGGAAGGAGAGCCACTTGAAGACACTCACACATTTACAGAACAACTCATGAGAAGATGTCAAAGTACCACCATAATGTTTGATTGACATCTGATCTCTGAGCAGTGAAGAAATGACACAACAATCAGCTCTCAGCAACAAACATGGAGACAAAATGAGTTTAAGAGTTAAAACACAGAACTTAACCCTTAAATGACTTCTGTCTATTTCAGTTTACACAACTCAGCAGTGTCTCCACAATAGTAATAAAGCCAAAGTCCGGCATAGAGAGGCTCAATGAATGTGGTCTGGACTCTGTGGAGGAGAGTCATGGTTTCAGAGACGCTGTAGAAGGACAGAATACCTGCACTGTGATCCAGATACACTCCTACTCTGGAGGACGGAGGACCTGAGACGGAAGTTTTGATATTGTTATACAAAAATTTATAACTGTTGTTGTCACATCTTAACGCCCACGATTTGTCATTTTGTCCAAACCCACATTCATCCGACCTCCCTGTTTTCCTGATACTCTTGTAGGCGACCACCACATAAACTCCTCTCCCTCTCCTCTCCACCTCCCAGTAACAACGTCCAGTCAGACTTTCTCTACTCAGGACCTGATGACATTCAGTGAATCTGTCTGGGTGACTAGAATAAGACTGATGTTGCATCGTTAATGTTGCTTTTCTGTTCCCCTCAGATAATAACAGCAGTGTGTTTGCTGTGTTTGGATCCAGTGTGATTTCTCGTGAATACTTTAAGAATCCAGCTCTGGTCTTGGGCTCTGGTTGTGGCAGTAAAACATCCACTTCAGTCACTGTCTGTGAGACGTTTGTCCATTTCTCTCTCAGAACGTCCTGTAGTTTATCTCTGACTTCTGACACAGCCGCCGTCACGTCCTCGAAGTAGCTCAGAGGACGGATATTGATGCTGGATGTAGATTCACTGAGTGGTGACAGTGAGGGGTAGTTGAGTAGAAACTGGTTGGGATCCTCTGTGTGTGACAGCAGCTTCAGCTCAGCGTCTCTCCTCTTCAGCTCAGTGATCTCCTGCTCCAGCTTCTCCTGAAGCTCTTTGACTCGACTCACTTCACTTTTCTGCTGGTATCTGACCTGCTGCTTCAGATCACAGCGTCTTTTATCCATGAGATGGATTAGCTCGGTGAAGATCTTCTCACTGTCCTCCACTGCTTTATCAGCAGAGCGATTGACAGCCTTCACCTCCTGTTGGAGCAGCTTCACATCTTTCTCTCTGTCCCGGATCCTCTGCTGGATGTTGAGTCGACTCACCTCCAGCTCTCTCTGCCTCTCAGTTCTTTCTGCTTTCTCCTGGAGCTTCTTGGAGGGCTCCACCAGTTTGTGTTTCTTGAACGGAGCTGAGTCATAATGAGGCTGGAGGTGTTTCTCACAGTAAGAGGCCAGACAGGCGAGACAGGACTTGAAGGCTTTCAGTTTCCTCCCAGTGCAGACATCACAGGCCACATCTTCAGGTCCAGCATAGCAGTGATCAGCAGGAGCAGCTTGGAGTCCAGTCTTCTTCAGTTCCTCCACTAAATCTGCTAACAATGTGCTTTTCATCAGGACAGGCCTCCGTTTGAAAGTCTGCCTACACTGAGGGCAGCTGTAGATCTTCTTCTCTTCCTCTCCATCCCAGTGGGTTTTAATACAGTTCATGCAGTAGCTGTGTCCACAGGAAGTAGTCACCGGATCCTTCAGTAGATCCAGACAGATGGAACATGAGAATGACTCTCGGTCCAGCTGAACTCCTTTCTGCGCCATTTCACCTCTCAGTAGCAATGACTGTCTGAGTTTCACTTCCTGAGACATGAATAAAGTTTGAGCTCTGATCTAAACAGCATGTGTCTGTGCAGTGAATGGGGCCTGTCAGCTCTTGCACTTCACCACCATTTTGGCTAAACCCTCCTTCAAACTGTAGATCTAAAGGGGAGGGAACAAGGAAATAAAAGGGCTGAGTGGAGCTGTTTGTGTTTGAGAGCAGGAAGAGGAGGGTGGGGTTATCACGCTATGATTCATTCAAGGAAGAGGAGCTCGTGAATTTTAACTCTGTGCGTTCCAATACCCATACTACCATACTATTTAGTCTGACAGAACAAGATTTAGTATGTCCCAATACATATGTCAAATGCAGTATGCCAAAAAATACCAGGATGTCCTACTACATCTGGTCACATTTTGCAGAAAGAAAGTAAACATGCTTTTCTGGCTGTTCTGACCCACAATCCTCTGTGCAGCAGATATATGAGGAAGAGGGTCAAAGGTCAAAGCAAAGTAGTATGTCCCAATACTGCATGCAACAGTGCGTACTTTGTAAGGGCAGCTGAAGTATCTACTAAAAGTAGAAGTATGCGATTTGGAACAGAGCCTCTGTTTCCTCATTTACAACGAAGCCTCGTTTAAAACCTGCTCCACATTTGAAAACATTTCAGATTTTAGTTTTAAAATACTTCTTGGTGACGGCTCCATATTTCTCTGACTCATCCTCAAATTCAGTTTGATTTTCTTTTACTGATTAAAACAGCTGTCTGACAGTAGCTTAGCAGAGTTATTGAACTAAACTGTCATAAAATACTACTATTTAATGATCTACTTTGAAGCATTTGTGACAAAATACTTCAATTTCTGACTGCACGTTGCACGGTGACGCTATCACGGTGACACAATCTGTCCAAAGACCTGACAAAGTTCTCAATACTACTGTTACACCTTTAGGCTACAAAATAAATTGCAATAAAAGTAAATGTACTCACTGATGAAACAACATCACACCACAGAGCCCTGATGTCCAAACCAACAATTAAACTCTATTTCTATTGATGCACTTTGCGGCATCAATTATATCTACACAGCCGCCTTCCTCAGAGCAGCCTGTTCAGAATTAATCAGAACAACGACAAAACTCAGACAATTAAACAAAACAGAAGAACAATAAATAAGAAGTCTATGGACATCACGACGGCTGCAACAAGCATTATTAAGCCACATAAATAAAATAAACTGACACTTCTTATAGAATCAACAGCAGAATAAAACATCACCCAGCAGACAACATGGAGTTGTATAAACTATATAAACTCTACAGCAGCTGCATACACACATGTTAAAGTAAAGGAGAGCTGCACAGTTTTATACATCATGTAGCACACACACAGAGACACAATGCTCCGTTTCTATACAATACAGTGTTTGTTGACGTCCCTCTCTGTACAGTGAGTTACATCCATCAGTGAGGTTGTTGTACTCACCTGTCTGGACGTCATTCTGGGAGTCTCGTGCACCATGAAGTCCTCCATGATCTGCTCCAGGATCAACTCTGCTGCTCCTCAAACTTTTCAGACATGTTGAGCTGAATGAGGTTCTGCAGTCACATCAGGGATTACTGTCACAAACAGCAGAAAGGCCTCACACACACACACACACCTCACTGACGGTAAAAGTTCCTCAGTGAATACACAAGTCACCGCTGGAGGATCCACCATGAGCATGTAAGCATGTTAGCAGGTTGGCCAGATCCAGCATGCACATTGTTGGTCTGCAACATCTAGGGTGTGATTGATTTGGGTCACAGAGCGTGCTGGCAGGGTGGTGTATTAAATCAGTGACAGTATGGTTCCTGACTAAATAACTATAAGTAAAGAAATAATATCGGTTTGACACCATTTACCATGATATATGACACAATGCACTTTTACTATAAAGGTTTTTTATCAGCCTAAAAAGATGTTCTCAACTGAAACTGGAGACAAACTGAGTTGAGGTGCTTCAACCTCCACTACTGATATTTATTGATCTGTGCTATCGACACAATTCTTCACAAAAAAAAGCATAGATATGAGAATAACCTTCATACACACAACCCAAACACACTGTGGTCAACCTGAACTTCAGTAGCTGGCAGAAAAAACAACTAAAGTTAGTAGAAAATCTGCTATAACGGTGTTAAAACATTAAAAACACAGGTGAGGTTTTAAAAAGTGAAATGAAGGAGGACATACAGTAAACGCCTCGGTTAGTGAGGGACAAAAGTCAAACTACCACCAGGAAAATCACAAATTTCTCCTTGTTTTTTTACTTAAAAAAAGGAGAATTCACTTTGACTAAGAGAAGTCCGACACCCCTGACCATGATGTATGAGACATTATAAAGTTTCTGATGGGCTTAAAAACATGGTTTAAAACATGCAGTCAGACAGAGTAGAGGAGCTTTAACCTCCACTACATCCCTGGTTAGCAGGATGAGGGCGCCCTCTTGTGTTGTGCATCAGGTTTCACATTTCTCTTGTTATTAACCTGCTGTGATGTTCACTGCAGGAAGACATGTCAAAACTTCACTGAGTCTTTGGCAGCTTCAAACAACATCAATAAAGAGACATTTAAATAGATGTAATATCACACTATGTCAGTTTGTTCACAGGAGTCACACCCTGTAACACTGATGCTGCATTCAGGTCACATGGGCAAGATGGTAGAGAGGAGTTTCAAATTTACAAATATTATTCTAACATCAGCTCTCAGGTTGTAAATAGTATTTGGGAATGTGAGATTTGAGGCTGTAGGTTAAATTTTCTCTGACTTCTTGAATTCTGATTAAACAACATTGAAATATGTATAACCAGTAGAGAAACATCTACACAATATCTGTTGTCTCATGTGTGTCAGGACTCAACAAAACCTCCTCACACCCAAACTTGACCAGACTGACTGACTCTAAACATGAAGACTGAACTTTGTGGTGTTTCAGGAGGAAAACTGTCTCAGTTATTCTCTCATATTAGTTTCATATTTTCTCTATCAGCATTGTATGATACCCTGGAATGAAGACAGGGAGGAAAATACTTTGTTCATGTTTGTTTATTCATCATGTAAACCTTCAGTTTGTTCACACATCCCATCAGTAAAGTCTGTTAAATTACTCTTGTTCAGTTATTCCATGTATAATGAATGATCTCCTTATTGATTATGATCATGCTAAACAATTAAATGAAATAATACATTTCTCTACAAATTGTGAGAACAAAATATCTACAGTAAAGGAAGGTCTGATGCTTTCTCTCTTAAGACTCATGCAGTGAGAGAAACAACAACCTACAAATGCATCAATACAAATATTCATCAAACATTTAGAGCACAAAGAAGTTTACATATTCATGCAGAGAAATATCAGTTCAGGTGAACAAACATCATCATGAACAGTGAAACAGACACAGGAAGGAGCGCCACCTGAAGACACTCACACATTTACAGAACAACTCATGAGAAGATGTCAAAGTACCACCATTATGTTTGATTGACAGCTGATCTCTGAGCAGTGAAGAAATGACACAACAATCAGCTCTCAGCAACAAACATGGAGACAAAATGAGTTCAAGAGTTAAAACACAGAATTTAACCCTTAAATTACTTCTGTCTATTCCAGTTTACAGAATTCAGCAGTATAAGAATAATGGAATACATTATGAAGTCCAGCATAGAGAGGCTCAGTGAATGTGGTCTGGACTCTGTGGAGGAGAGTCATGGTTTCAGAGACGCTGTAGAAGGACAGAATACCTGCACTGTGATCCAAGTACACTCCTATTCTGGAGGACAGAGGACCTGAGACAGGGGTTTCAACATTGTTGTACCAAAACCTACAACTATGTTCTCCGTAACAAAATAACGCCCAAGATTTGTCATTTTTTCCAAACTCACATTCGTCCCAGCTCCCTGCTCTACTGATACTCTTGTATGCGACTGCTACATAAATCTCTTCCCCTCTCCATTCCACCTCCCAGTAACAACGTCCAGTCAGACTCTCTCTACTCAGGACCTGCCAAAAATGAGTGAATCTGTCTGGGTGAGTAGGATAAAACTGCTCTGCAATTGTTACTTTTCTGTTCCCCTCAGATAATAACAGCTCTGTGTGTGCTGTGTTTGGATCCAGTGTGATTTCTTTTGAATATTTTAAGAATCCAGCTCTGGTCTTGGGCTCTGGTTGTGACAGTAAAACATCCACTTCAGTCACAGTCTGTGAGACGTTTGTCCATTTCTCTCTAAGAACATCCTGTAGTTTATCCCTGACTTCTGACACAGCCGCCGTCACATCCTCAAAGTAGCTCAGAGGACGGATATTGATGCTGGATGAGTGTGTAGATTCACTGAGTGGTGACAGTGAGGGGTAGTCGAGTAGAAACTGATTGTGATCCTCTGTGTGTGACAGCAGCTTCAGCTCAGCGTCTCTCCTCTTCAGCTCAGTGATCTCCTGCTCCAGCTTCTCCTGAAGCTCTTTGACTCGACTCACTTCACTTTTCTGCTGGGATCTGACCTGCTGCTTCACATCACAGCTTCTTTTCTCCATGAGACGGATCAGCTCGGTGAAGATCTTCTCACTGTTTCTCACTGCTTTATCAGCAGAGCGATTGACAGCCTCCACCTCCTGTTGGAGCAGCTTCACATCTTTCTCTCTGTCCTGGATCCTCTGCTGGATGTTGAGTCGACTCACCTCCAGCTCTCTCTGCCTCTCGGTCCTTTCTGCTGCAGCTGAGACGGTGTCGTGTCCTTTATGTTCATCCACAGAGCAGAGATAACAGATACACTGCTGATCAGTACGACAGAACATCTTCATCACCTCATCGTGACGAGAGCAGATGTTCTCCTGGAGCTTCTTGGAGGGCTCCACCAACTTGTGTTTCTTTAACGGAGCCACGTCATAATGAGGCTGGAGGTGTTTCTCACAGTAAGAGGCCAGACAGGCGAGACAGGACTTGAAGGCTTTCAGTTTCCTCCCAGTGCAGACATCACAGGCCACATCTTCAGGTCCAGCATAGCAGTGATCAGCAAGAGCAGCTTGGAGTCCAGTCTTCTTCAGTTCCTCCACTAAAACTGCTAACATGGTGTTTTTCATCAGGACAGGCCTCCGTTTAAAGGTCTGCCTACACTGAGAGCAGCTGTAGGTCTTCTTGTCTTCTTCTCCATCCCAAAAGCCTTTAATACAGTTCATGCAGTAGCTGTGTCCACAGGGAATAGTCACTGGATCCTTCAGTAGATCCAGACAGATCGAACAAGAGAAAGTTTCCCACTCCAGCTGAACTCCTTTCTGCGCCATTTCACCTCTCAATAGTAACGACTGTCTGAGTTTCACTTCCTGGGAAGTGAATCAAGTTTGAGCTCTGATCTAAACAGCATGTGGTTGTTCAGTGAATGGAGCCTGTCAGCTCTCACCATGTTGGTTACACCCTCCTTCAAACTGTAGATCTGAAGGGGAGGGAACAAGGAAATAAATGGACCGAGTGGAGCTGCTGTGTTTGAGAGCAGGAAGAGGAGGGAGGAGTTATGAAGCTTTGCTTCATTCCAGGAAGAGGAGCGATTAGAGAGAGATACGTGTGTGTTTAGTTTACAATATAGAGATCATTTCTCAGTTAAAAACACCGGAGCCATAAGCTTTTAGGAGGTAAACTCTTCTTGGTACCTCTAGGTTGGAGACAGCTCCCCAGTTTTCAGAATTGGCTCTTCTTTTTTCCTGAAATACTGTTTGATGATGCTGATACAGCAGATGAAAAAATAGAAGAATGAATCACTGCTGTTGAAGGAATGAAATCCCCAAATAGTTTTTACTTGTGTGATAAAGTCTTTCAAATGTTTGTGTGGAAAACAGATTTAATCTAGAATATCATTTTGAGTAAAAGGTGTATTTTAATGTTAGATGCATTTAAACAAATAAATCAAATATGTTAGTTGTCCTGAATCCCACAGGACATGAATGCATCATTTGACTCTAATGGGAGATTACTGGCCTTATAATAAGTATATCCTAAATAAACAAATGCAATCTACATAAAAACAATCAGTGTGATAAAGGACCAATGAGTAACAATTAGGGGGATCTATTGACAGAAATGGTATATAATATTAATAAGTATGTTTTCTTTAGTGCCTAATCACCTGAAAATAAGAATCATGTTTTCGTGACCTCAGAATGAGACGTTTAGGGAGTGGGTCCTCTTCACGGAGTCCGCCACGTTACACCGCCATGTTTCTACAGTAGCCCAGAACGGCTTGGGCCGGAGTCGATAATGTTACTCGCTCCCGTTACTCGCTCCCGTTACTCGCTCCCGTTACTCGCTCCTGTCCTCTCTCTCTCGCTTCACCACTCACTTCCCTCGTACACACACACACTCTAAGCGCTGGCTCTGCTCCAGATGACCTAGGCTGCTCTTACAACAACTGGCTCTATAGAGGATCTTTTGCGTTTTTGCGTCGGCCACCGTAGCTCTCCAACACGCTTGGCACACGGGAGAGATTTCAGTCGGTTGCAGTCTCAACCTCACCGCCAGATACCGCCAGATCCTACACACTGCTCCTTTAATGCCATTTTCCAAAAAAACAGACCCCTCGGCATCACTTTTCGGTGGCGGTAAACACGTGCTTAATGTTGTGAATTAAAAAAAATTGCTTGTTTAGATTCAGGCTACAAAACCACTTAGTCAGGTTTAGGAAAAAAATAACATGGTTGGACTTAAAGCTACTATGTTTGGACAGTGAACATGAAACAGAATTTTGCAATGTACGGGACAAGAACAGCAGTCTCCGTGACAAATGACAAACAATAAATGAGAAGTCTATGGCCACAACGGCGGGTGCAACAAGCATTATTAAGCCACATAAATAAAATAAACTGACACTTCTTATAGAATCAACAACAGAATAAAACATCACCAAGCAGACAACATGGAGTCGTATAAACTATATGAACTCTACAGCAGCTGCATACACACATGTTAAAGTAAAGGAGAGCTGCACAGTTTTATACACCATGTAGCACAAAACACACACACAGAGACACGGTGCTCTGTTTCTATACAACACAGTGTTTGTTGACGTCCCTCTCTGTACAGTGAGTTACATCCATCAGTGAGGTTGTTGTACTCACCTGTCTGGATGTCATTCTGGGAGTCTCGTGCACCATGAAGTCCTCCATTATCTGCTCCAGGATCAACTCTGCTGCTCCTCAAAGTTTTCAGACATGTTGAGTAGCATGTTAGCAGGTTGGCCAGATCCAGCATGCACCTTGTTGGTCTGCAACATCTAGGGTGTGATTGATTTGGGTCACAGAGCGTGCTGGCAGGGTGGTGCATTAAATCAGTGACAGTATGGTTCCTGACTAAATAACTATAAGTAAAGAACTAATATCAGTTTGACACCATTTACCATGATATATGACACAATGCACTTTTACTATAAAGGTTTTTATCAGACTAAAAATATGCTCTTAACTGAAACTGGAGACAAACTGAGTTGAGGTGCTTTAACCTCCACTACTGATATTTATTGATCAGTGCTATCGACACAATTCTTCACAAAAAAAGGCTTCAATATGAGAATAACCTTCTGACACACAACCCAAACACACTGTGGTCAACCTGAACTTCAGTAGCTGGCAGAAAAAGAAAAGAAAAGTTAGTAGAAAATCTACTACAGCAGTGTTAAAACATTAAAAACACAGGTGAGGTTTTTAAAAAGTGAAATGAAGGAGGACATACAGTAAACGCCTCGGTTAGTGAGGGACACAAGTCAAACTACCACCAGGAAAATCACTCATTTCTGTTTGTTATTTTACTAAAAAAAGGAGAATTCACTTTGACTAAGAGAAGTCTGACACCCCTGACCATGATGTATGAGACATTATAAAGTTTCTGATGGGCTTAAAAACATGGTTTAAAACATGCAGTCAGACTGAGTAGAGGAGCTTTAACCTCCACTACATCCCTGGTTAGCAGGATGAGGGCGCCCTCTTGTGTTGTGCATCAGGTTTCACATTTCTCTTATTATTAACCTGCTGTGATGTTCACTCCAGGAAGACATGTCAAAACTTCACTGAGCCTTTGGCAGCTTCAAACAACATCAGTAAAGAGACATTTAAATAGATGTAATATCACACTATGTCAGTTTGTTCACAGGAGTCACACCCTGTAACACTGATGCTGCATTCAGGTCACATGGGAAAGATGGTAGAGAGGAGTTTCCAATTTATAAATATTATTCTAACATCAGCTCTCAGGTTGTAAATAGTATTTGGGAATGTGAGATTTGAGGCTGCAGGTTAAATTTTCTCTGACGTCATGAATTCTGATTAAACACCATTGAAATATTTTGTAACCAAATGTAGAGAATCATCTACACAATATCTGTTGTCTCATGTGTGTCAGGACTCCTCACACCCAAACTTGACCAGACTGACTGACTCTAAACATGAACACTGGACTTTGTGGTGTTTCAGGAGGAAAACTGTCTCAGTTATACTCTCATATTAGTTTCATATTTTCTCCATCAGCTTTGTATGATACCCTGGAATGAAGAAAAGGAGGAAAATACTTTGTTCATATTTGTTTATTGATTATATAAACATACAGTTTGTCCACACATCCCATCAGTAAAGTCTGTTAAATGACTTGTTCAGTTATTCCATGTATAAAGAATGATCTCTTTATTGATCATGCTAAACAATTAAATGAAATAATACATTTCTGTACAAAATGTGAGAACAAAATATCTACAGTAAAGGAAGGTCTGATGCTTTCTCTCTTAAGACTCATGCAGTGAGAGAAACAACAACCTACAAATGCATCAATACAAATATTCATCAAACATTTAGAGCACAGAGAAGTTAACATATTCATGCAGAGAAATATCAGTTCAGGTGAACAAACATCATCATGAGCAGTGAAACAGACACAGGAAGGAGCGCCACCTGAAGACACTCACACATTTACAGAACAACTCATGAGAAGATGTCAAAGTACCACCATTATGTTTGATTGACAGCTGATCTCTGAGCTGCGAAGAAATGCAATCAGCTCTCAGCAACAAACATGGAGACAAAATGAGTTTAAGAGTTAAAACACAGAATTTAACCCTTAAATGACTTCAGTCTATTTTAGTTTACAGAACTCAGCAGTGACATCAAAATAAGGCAAAAGTCCAGCATAGAGAGGCTCAGTGAATGTGGTCTGGACTCTGTGGAGGAGAGTCATGGTTTCAGAGACGCTGTAGAAGGACAGAATACCTGCACTGTGATCCAGGTACACTCCTACTCTGGAGGACAGAGGACCTGAGATGGGAGTTTGGACTTTGTTGTTGTACAGAAATCTATAACTGTTTTGTAAACAAACTAACGCCCAAGATTTGTCATTCCGTCCAAACGCACAATCATTCCTCCCCCCTGCTCTCCTGATACTCTTGTATGCGACTGCTACATAAACTCCTCTCCCTCTCCACTCAACCTCCCAGTAACAACGTCCAGTCAGACTCTCTCTACTCAGGACCTGAGGCCAATCAGTGAATCTGTCTGGGTGACTAGGATAAGACTGTTGTTGTCTCATTAATGTTGCTTTTCTGTTCCCCTCAGATAATAACAGCTTTGTGTTTGCTGTGTTTGGATCCAGTGTGATTTCACGTGAATATTTTAAGAATTCAGCTCTGGTCTTGTGCTCTGGTTGCGGCAGTAAAACATCCACTTCAGTCACTGGTTGTGGCAGTAAAACATCCACTTCAGTCCCTGTCTGTGAGACGTTTGTCCATTTCTCTCTCAGAACGTCCTGTAGTTTATCTCTGACTTCTGACACAGCCGCCATCACATCCTCAAAGTAGCTCAGAGGACGGATATTGATGCTGGATGTAGATTGACTGAGTGGTGACAGTGAGGGGTCGCTGACTAGAAACTGATTGTGATCCTCTGTGTGTGACAGCAGCTCCAGCTCAACGTCTCTCCTCTTCAGCTCAGTGATCTCCTGCTCCAGCTTCTCCTGAAGCTCTTTGACTCGACTCACTTCACTTTTCTGCTGGGATCTGACCTGCTGCTTCACATCACAGCTTCTTTTCTCCATGAGACGGATCAGCTCGGTGAAGATCTTCTCACTGTCCTCCACTGCTTTATCAGCAGAGCGATTGACAGCCTCCACCTCCTGTTGGAGCAGCTTCACATCTTTCTCTCTGTCCTGGATCCTCTGCTGGATGTTGAGTCGACTCACCTCCAGCTCTCTCTGCCTCTCGGTCCTTTCTGCTGCAGCTGAGACGGTGTCGTGGCCTTTATGTTCATCCACAGAGCAGAGATAACAGATACACTGCTGATCAGTACGACAGAACATCTTCATCACCTCATGGTGACGAGAGCAGATGTTCTCCTGGAGCTTCTTGGAGGGCTCCACAAGCTTGTGTTTCTTTAATGGAGCCACATCATAATGAGGCTGGAGGTGTTTCTCACAGTGAGAGGCCAGACACATCAGACAGGACTTGAGGGCTTTCCGTTTCCTCCCAGTACAGAAATCACAGGCCACATCTTCAGGCCCAGCATAGCAGTGATCAGCAGGAGCAGCTTGGAGTTCAGTCTTCTTCAGTTCCTCCACTAAATCTGCTAACATGGTGCTTTTCAGCAGGACAGGCCTCCGTTTGAAGGTCTTCCTACACTGAGGGCAGCTGTAGATCTTCTTCTCATCCTCTCCATCCCAGTGGGTTTTAATACAGTTCATGCAGTAGCTGTGTCCACAGGGAGTAGTCACCGGATCCTTCAGTAGATCCAGACAGATTGAGCAAGAGAATGACTCTCGGTCCAGCTGAACTCCTTGCAGCTCCATATCCAAACATCTGTTCTCAGCGTGGAGCAGGCTGTGCTTTAGAGCAGGAAGAAGAGGGGGAGGAGGAGGAGGGTTTTGATTGGACCACAGCAGAGAGGGGGTGGGTCCTGTGTGAGTAATGGAGTCACCCCATTGGTCGGTGGAGATGGAGCTTCCCAATTGGCTGTTACAAAATTACTGTTATTGTTTCAGCCAGTGATGTCTCCATCAGTCAGCAGAGGCCTGAGGCCTGTACTACGAAGTGAGTTCAACATACCCAGGGTATATTCTCGTTATCTGGCTTCACTTAACCTAACAAACGAGATCTCGCTAAACTGTACTACGAAGCTGGTTATCAACTCGGTAAGTCAACCCAGGGTTTCTCTGTCTGGTTATGAGCGCGTTCATATGAACGAGGAGGTGTTTGAAGCATCTGACCAATCACAGACATGAATAAGACTACTGACAGACAGCCAGACAGAGCGGCACATTATACAAAGAGTAAACTATATTAGACAAATACGAAGAAGTTAAACACTTCATCTACATATCTGTTGGCTCTGTAGGCGAACTGCAGTGGGTCCAGCAGGGGGTTGGTGATAGTCTTTAGGTGGTAGAGAGAATAGGGGCCCACTTCATGTCAAACTCATTTTGACAGGTGTGACTAATCAGGAATGTCTGGAATTTCCGGAACGAATTGGCTTCCGGTATACCCCGTCAGTTCTTTAAATGACAAAACTGCTGATCATATCTTTAACAGATGACTGGGGTATCTAATTCAAAAAAAAAAAGGGAAAGGACAGATGTATAGGTCTCCAGTGTTGTTGTTTAGTTCTTTAAATGACAAAACTGCGGATAATGTCTTTAACAGATGACTGGGGTGTGAACTCTTTTGAAGCAATGGGAGGGGAGGGTGGGGTTTTTAAGATAGAATAAAGTGGATTTTTCATTCTTTCCTTCTACCTTGTACTCAGCATGGATCCGCAAGCGTTGATTACGATTGAAATGGAGAACTGTAAGCCTTTGGATGAAGAGGCTTCGTCTTCCTCTAACAGAAAACCTTCTGATGGCTGGTCCTCATCATTGCTCAGTCAGACGCCTGTAACAGTTTATCAAGATGTTACTGAGGTACCAGGAGCTCCAAAGAGATGTATGATGTATCTGTGCCGTACTCAGATGCCTCCTCCTTCAGGATCTCTGCATGAAGAATGGTCTCTATATCCCTGGATGTCTGGATCCTGGGGTTATGTGTTCAAGTATGAGTTGGGTGAGCTGTGGATGTACCAGCTGGGTGAGGGGGAAATTCTGGGTCCTTCAACCATCGTGACGGTGTTGAGCATCGAGGATTGGGCTGTGATGAAACTGATGATAAAGATGGCTGTTGCTATGACCAAGAGCCCTGTGAAAGAAGAGAACAAAGAGGCCTCATCTGAAGAAGAGAGCGAGGATGTTAATGTGACTACGTCAGATTCAGGTTGTTGTTTGGAGGAGGAGGAGGAGGAGGAGGATGGGAATAAGGAGAATAAGGAGAAAAATGAGAAAAAGGAAAACGGAAAGAGAGTGCATAGTCCTATTCGTCCTCTCTTCGGGAGAAACGTCCGAGATTGGGTATCCGGTTTGATGACCAGGAGTTGGCTAAGATGAAAATCATTTTGGGAACAATATGGCCATCCAAAAGCACAGGCTCAGGCAAATGGATGACTCAAGCCAGTCTGCGTTCACACAGTTCACAGGCATTCCCGGAACAGGAGAAATCCATCAGCATCTTTGTGATGGAGAGATTTAATCCTGACTGCGGGTTATTCCGCAACGTTTTAGTGATACCCGCGAAGGAATGGCTCCACAGGATGTTGGAGATAAGGGAGAGGATTTCTATCCTTTTCTGTCTCTAACCTTACCTTGTTACCAAATGTTTTCTTTTTGGTAATCATATATCCAAAATTTTCTTTTTGGTAATCATATATCCTGTTTTACTTGAGTTTTGTAGTTTGTATATTTTATTTTTTTTTTAGTAATCATATATCCAAAGTTTTTTACCTTGTTACCAAATGTTTTCTTTTTGGTAATCATATATCCAAAGTTTTTCTTGAGTTTTGTAGTTTGTATATTTTATTTTATTTTAGTAATCATATATCCAAAGTTTTTCTTGAGTTTTGTAGTTTGTATATTTTATTTTATTTTAGTAATCATATATCCAAAGTTTTTCTTGAGTTTTATTTTTTGGTAATCATATATCCAAAGTTTTCTTTTTGGTAATCATGTATCCTGTTTTACTTGAGTTTTGTAGTTTGTATATTTTATTTTTTTTTTAGTAATCATATATCCAAAGTTTTTTACCTTGTTACCAAATGTTTTCTTTTTGGTAATCATATATCCAAAGTTTTTTACCTTGTTACCAAATGTCTTCTTTTTGGTAATCATATATCCAAAGTTTTTTACCTTGTTACCAAATGTTTTCTTTTTGGTATTCATATATCCAAAGTTTTTTACCTTGTTACCAAATGTTTTCTTTTTGGTAATCATATATCCTGTTTTACTTGAGTTTTGTAGTTTGTATATTTTATTTTTTTTTAGTAATCATATATCCAAAGTGTTTTACCTTGTTACCAAATGTCTTCTTTTTGGTAATCATATATCCAAAGTTTTTTACCTTGTTACCAAATGTTTTCTTTTTGGTATTCATATATCCAAAGTTTTCTTTTTGTAATCATATATCCTGTTTTACTTGAGTTTTGTATTCTCGAGTTTGTATTGAGATTGTAACCTGTTGAGTAAAAAAAAAAAAAGAGAAATAAAACATTTTTAAATAAAAAAATGCTATCAGCGAATTCATTCTTTGGATCTAAGTTACGGCATCCATGAGTTGTGTAGATCTGAAGAGTTTTTTTATTAGGGAGTTACCTCATGCCTGCATATAAAGGTTTGGTCTTCTGCCTGTGTGAATCACAGACACGCTTGTACTTATTGCAGGATTACTAGACCACATGTTTGTATGCTCGTATAGTAATGCAAACTTGGGTTGGGTTGTGTCTGATGTCAGAGCCCATTTGTATGAGCTCAGTGTTTCATTGGAAGGTCAGAACATTTCAAATAGTTTCAAACATGTACTTCTTACACCATTTAAAAAATATAAAAATAAAATCTTGACCCAGGATGTTTGCATCCCTGGGTCCATGTTTGGTTGCGTATTTATCAATTTTCCATGGATAAATAACCAAACGGACATTACAGGATTTTTCCAGTGCAACTATTAGCCATTGCTTCTACAGGTAACCAGGCATGTTGAAAGCGGATACAACAAAAAAATGTTGCCAGCCCTCGGAATGAAGTGGACAAGGTAAAAAACGAAGTTGTAAGCCAATGATAAAAGTTTTTTACTGCTTATTTAGCACTCAATAAACAACAATTTAACTACAGAGAATGTAAAGATGGCTTATAAGCAGTTTACACAGGGAACGCATTTCATAATGTGAACCTCTGTTTTTAAATGGCCTCCCTTTAAAAAACATTTTTGATCTTTTAGGAACCCCTTTCTACACTGTTCTATAGTAAAAAATAAAACATCATAAAATAAAAAATAAAATTAGTGTACATGAATGGGAAGTGGCCTGCAAACAAACTGTCAAAACAAGCAATAGTAAGTCATAAACTATGAAATCAAAACATTGCAAACATGTAATTTATTATGCACTTTAAGGACATATAGAAAATAATAATAGAAATAAAAGGTGCTCCAAAATGTAGTCAGAAATGCTGTGTAATTGCATAAATTACACATGCATTCCCAGTATAATATAGTCACTTATAATAATAATAGCAATATCACTTTCTTTCATAGTAATATTTTAATGAAAGAATAAACCATAGGACATGTAAATGGTAACTGGTTTGTGAAACCATAATATTAAATAATAAAAAAATGTCATGATCCATTTGTCAGTTTATAAGGGACTGAGGTGGTCCAGTTTAAATGAAATGAACATGTGAAAAATATCAAAATTACATGATGTTTATGATGTTTTGACCAAACAGCTGCAGAATTATGAGAAATTACAGTCACTCTCAACCCCTGTCTTTTAGATGGATGTGACTGTTCAAAGTTTAAAAAAAAGAAGAAAAATCTAACATTTTCTAAACGTTTCAAATCACCAATCTCTTAGATGCTTAAAATTAAAAAGTATTCTAAATCATAGTACTTACACACATTAGTTTCTTTTGGATGTGGGTTTTAGAAAAGGATTTGCATTTTAAACATACTTGAACCTGCTTAGAATAGATATAAAGTATTTATGAAGGTGAGCAAGATGTAAGGAGAATGAGAGTTTCAGAATGTAATGGTGTAAAACCTCGAGCTGACTGAATACTGACTGCATCAAAGCTGTTAGACTTATGAACTGCCTTTTCTTTATTTCAATTGTATGTTAGTAGTAGTAGTTACACACCATGAAATATTTTGCTTGCACCAAAAAAAAAAAAAAATGTATTTCCATTATTCATGGACAATCATCATATTTTTTTATCTGTTCAAAATGTAACTCAAAGAGAGATTTGTCAATAATTTAATACTCTTATCAACATGGGAGTGGACAAATATACTTGCTTTATGCAAATGTATGTATATATGTATTACTGGAAATCAATTAACAACACAAAACGATGACAAATATTGTCCAAAAACCCTCACAGGTACTGCATTTAGCATAAAACAATATGCTCAAAACATAACATGGCAAACTGCAGCCCAACAGGCAACAACAGCTGTCAGTGTGTCAGTGTGCTGACTTGACTATGACTTGCCCCAAACTGCATGTGATTATCATAAAGTCTGTAAAGGGGAGACTCGCGGGTACCCAAAGAACCCTTTTTCATTTGCATTTCTATATAGGTCAGAGGTCAATGGACCCCCTTTGAAAATGGCCATGCCTGTGTTTCCTATTTTCACTCTAGCTTTAAAACTGAGCCTGTTACAACCTCCAAAAGATCGATTGAGTTAATGCGTTAAAGAAATTAGTGGTGTTAAAAAAGAATTCGCATTATGCTTTATTATGCTCAAATCATAACACGGCAAACTGCAGCCCAACAGGCAACAACAGCTGTCAGTGTGCTGACTTGACTATGACTTGCCCAAAACTGCATGTGATTATCATAAAGTGGGCATGTCTGTCAAGGGGAGACTCGTGGGTACCCATAAAACCCATTTTCAGGTCAAGGGATCCCTTTTAAAATGCCCATGGCCGTTTTTCCTTGCCAAAATCTCAAAGCGCACAAAAAGTGTAATTTAGAGTGTTATTTAACCTCCTTTGTGACAAGCTAGTATGACATGGTTCGTACCAATGGATTCCTTACTAGCTCCACTCTAGCTTTAAAACTGAGTCCTCTACAACCTCTGAAAGATCAGTTGTGTTAATGCGTTAAAGCGTTAAACAATCACAAGAACGCTTTATTATTGTTAACTTTGACAGCCCTAATATATATATATATATATATATATATATATATATATACTGTATACTGTATGTGCATATATATATGTATGTATGTATATATATATGTATACAGTATATGTATATACACACACACATATATGTATATCACACCCTACCTGCAAATTTCCCCACTGTGGGACTAATAAAGGAATATCTTATCTTATCTTATGGTTGTTTGTTGCAAAAAATAATACAATCAAGTGAATTATGAATTGTAGTTTTAAAGCTACTGTCGGCGAGATGAAGACAACTAAGAAAAGTGCATCTCCTCCCTCAGTGCTTCCTCCTTTCAAATAAGATTCACTTGTTTGCAAGTGCAACTTAAAGCCACTATGTGTAGAATTTGAAAAATTCCAACTTCGGTTCCCCCCAATGGCTGTAAATTGACATTGTAGCAGATGAAAATGTGCTCCAATACCCAGCACCAACTAGCCATTTCAGCAAAGATAGACAAATTATCAAAGCAGGTGATTGAGCATCACTATATTCTGGAGTGAGGTTAACGGTCAAATAAGTAGTAAACTCCAATCTTTGTTGACACTGCTCCTTGGAGCAAATATGCCTACAAATCTTGACACTGTTATAAAATGTAATATGCTGTTATACTTCAAAATGTGACTGACCAACCTCCCTGTGCAAAACAGAACAACAAATAATAAAAAAATACCCCTAATAATTCATATGTTCAACAACAGATTTGTCATGTCTGCAAGTCAAACAAATCTCTCCTTGGAAAGCGAATGTTTCTGTTCCAGCTAATCATAATCACGTTGTTGGATGAAATGATAATAGTCATCTCTGCACAGATGAGTCACAAATTAATCATTAATCATGCATCAAATGCTTTTCACAATGCTATACTGTAGCTCTGGAAAGGTTTCCCTGTCAATGTCAGAAACGGTTTAGTGACAACATTCAGAAACAACTATACACATTAAAGCTATCATAGGCAAGATTTAGAACTATTTTTGTAATGTTTGGTAGAAATTAGTTTTCATCTTGAAAATTTTTAATAAATCAAATGCTTTTAGAAAACCAAATGCATGGTAATGTGTCAAAGATGTGTAAAAACACAGGCAATATATCCAGTGTGTTGTTTAGTTCTTTAAATGACAAAACTGCGGATCATGTCTTTAACAGGTGTTATCACTTGGTTCATCAGGAGCCAAACTAAGGTCAGTAAGTCAATTAGTTCTGGCCAATTCGTTCCGGAAATTCCAGACATTCCTGATTAGTCACACCTGTCAAAATGAGTTTGACATGAAGTGGGCCCCTATTCTCTCTGGTGGTGGAGCACAAGGCGTTCAAAGGTCTTCATAATCACAGAGGTCAGAGCGACGGGTCTGTAATCCTGAAGACCTGTGATCCTTGGCTTCTTGGGGACCGGGATGATGGTGGAGGCTTTGAAGCAGAAAGGCACCCTGCAGATTTCCAGGGAGGTGTTGAAAATCCCTGTAAACACTGGAGACAACTGGTCTGCACAGTGTTTGAGGGTTGCAGGTGAGACAGCGTCTGGGCCGGTTGCCTTGCGGGGGTTTTGTCCTTTGAGCGGCCTGTTGACCTCCCCCTCTTGGATGGACAGAGGTGTGAAGGGGGGGAGGGGTGTGTTCAGGCTTGGTGCTTTTGGAGAAAGCTGGGGGGTGCTGGTGTGAACTGTGTTTACTGCTGGTGGCTGATGGCTGGGGGGAGAGGAGATGCAGTCAAGACTGGCACTTTGTCTGTCGAATCTAAAGTAGTCGTTGCTGTTGCTGAGCAATGTGTTCTCCCCTCAAAACTCAAGCTAGAAATACGCATATCCAAACAGGCTGAGCTCTCAGAGTGGAGCAGGCTGTGCTTTAGAGCAGGAAAAAGAGGGGGAGCAGGAGGAGGGTTTTGATTGGACCACAGCAGAGAGGGGGCGGGTCCTGTGTGCGTAATGGAGTCACTCCATTGGTCGGTGGAGATGGAGCTTCCCCATTGGCTGTTCCAAAATGCTGAGCAACGTGTTCTCCCCTGAAAGCTCAAGCTAGAAATACACATTTCAAGTTATTCTCATTCGCTCATTTCATGTCCTCACTACTGAATGACTCTTTCTTTTATAACCTTATGTATCTTAACTTAGCTGTAAACCAGAGTTTAAATATACCAAATATACACATTTTTAAATAAAAATAGACATCCATTATTGGATTTCTATCCAATTTCTTTTCACTTTTGCTCAAAACTGAAGAGAACATGACAAACACTTCACCAAAAAAAGCTCTTGTCTAACGCAAGTCAGGTTTAAAAATATGGAATCAAACAGTATCAGAATATGCCTTAAAATGTGAGGCATTGAATTTGTATATAATTTAAACTCCTTATGTTGTTAAAAACTTCTATCTTAACTTAGCTATAAACCAGAGTTTGAATATACCAAATATACACACTTATTCTTTTCAAAACAATGAGATCAAATCTCTGAACAATTAGTTTGTTGTCACTGCGTCTTTACTAACTAACCAACACAATGCAGAAATCCACCGGTTACACACATCAAAACTACAACTACAACTGATGATCAATTATAAATATACAACAGCCTTTTGTCAGTGCAGCATCACTAGAATTAATCAGAGAGGAGGATACAACTCAGACAATTAAACAAAAATGACCAACAACAAATAAGAACTGTATGGACACAGCAGCTGGTGCAAGAAGCACATTGAAGACACGTAAATTAAATAACCTGAAACTTCTTATCTGAAGAAGTCAAAACTCCAGCAACATTTGTAATATATATTATTGTTAGACCAACGTGTTTCGGCTTGTGGCCTTCATCAAGATCATCATAAAACACATTACCAAACAACAATTAAATAAGTTATGAAGCAGAAAAAAATAAAATGTGGTAAAAAACATAAATATGATAGACAAATAATCATATACATTCTACACACGTATCAGCTAAAGGCACAACTACAAAGTTGGGTTGGGATATGATCATCATTATTTAGATTATTGAAATAACAATGTTAATTTAACAGAATATAATAAAAAAAGTAAGAAGTGCTTTTATCTCAGGAAAAGCATTGCCACTGATGGAAACTGATGCTTAATATAATATAGAAATTAATGACAAAAATATTTTAAAACCAAAGATTAAATCAGGGATATCTGATGACATGGTCTTGATATTGTTTCTGAAATTTTCGGGTTTTTAAAAACATAATTATTTACAAATTCAATGCCTCAATTTTTTAAAGACATATTCTGAAACCATATTTTTAAACTTGAATTCCTGCCCCTCTACATTCTGCACCTTTGCTTGGATCACACCCAGTTTTTTACTCAGCCTTCATTTTGATCTCAACTTGTAAAGTTTCATCGCTGCATCTTGCAAGGTTGTGACGCCATCACGGTGACAAAATACTACCTGACAAAGTTCTGTTAAATTAAAGAAAACCAGGCTACAAAATAGATTGCATTAAATGTCAATGTAATCACTACTGAAACAACATCACTCCACAGATCCCTGATGTCAAAACCAACAGTTAAATTCTATTTGTAAAGACTTTGCAGCACCTGATGATCGATTACAAATATACAACAGCTTTCCTCGGTGCAAACTTAATGAAAACAGAGACAAAACTCAGATAATTTATCAAAAAGGATGAATAATAAATAACAAATCTGTGGACACAGCGGCGGGTGCAACAATCATTATTAAGCCACATAAATTAAATAACCTGCCACATCTTATAGAATCAACAGCAGAATAAAACATCACCAAAGAAGACAACATGAAGCAAATATAAACTCAACAGCAGCTGCAAACACATACACACATATTGAAGTAAAGGAGAGCTGCACAGTTTTTACACTATGTATCACACTCACACGCACACACAGACACAATGCTCCATTTCTATGCAACACAGTGGTTAAAAAACTCTGCTCATTTCTCTGTGACGAAGATGTTTGAGTGAGGAAAGTTTAAAGGACAGAGACTGACTGACTCTAAACATGAACACTGTAGTTTGTGGTGTTTCAGGAGGAAAGCTGTCTCAGTTATTCTCTCATATTATATTATATTGACTCCCTGGCGAAGGCTTGATGCCGAAAGTTGGAGATTGCTTTTGGGTCTAACATGATGTCGTATCTTTCCTGCGACAGTGCTGTTGAAGTGATGAGAAAGGATGCTCCGCGGACACTGTTCTTGCTGGTATAATAGAGTTTATTACAAACAAGCAACAAATGTCATAACGAACGTCTAGAGCGTCCGGAGGTCTCAAGTCAAATCTGGAAGTCCTGCACTTCAGGGCTCTCGCGCCTCCTTAGAAAGTGTTCATGTCATGCTACATCTTGAGCTGAGCGCATGACCACGAATGGCTCCTTTGTCCTACATGTATATCCTCCAGCCCCCGTTCATATCATATGATCATATGTCTCCATGCATGCTTCTTACTCATAAGTTTACAATTAGGGGTCTCACTGTGTTGTGCAAGACTTGAAAATATACCACAATGACTATGCCATTACAATAAAGGCATTTTAATTGTTTAAAAAGAAAGTGTCTTGGAATTTGGATTTTTGTGCCAATTCTAACACCAGGAAAATCACTCATTTCTGTTTGTTTTTTTTACGAAAAAAAGGAGAATTCACTTAGACTAACAGAAGTCCGACACCCCTGACCATGATGTATGAGACATTATAAAGTTTCTGATGGGCTTAAAAACATGGTTTAAAACATGCAGACAGACTGAGTAGAGGTGCTTTAACCTCCACTACATCCCTGGTTAGCAGGATGAGGGCGCCCTCTTGTGTTGTGCATCAGGTTTCACATTTCTCTTGTTATTAACCTGCTGTGATGTTCACTGCAGGAAGACATGTCAAAACTTCACTGAGTCTTTGGCAGCTTCAAACAACATCAGTAAAGAGACATTTAAATAGATGTAATATCACACTATGTCAGTTTGTTCACAGGAGTCCCACCCTGTAACACTGATGCTGCATTCAGGTCACATGGGAAAGATGGTAGAGAGGAGTTTCCAATTTACAAATATTATTCTAACATCAGCTCTCAGGTTGTAAATAGTATTTGGGAATGTGAGATTTGAGGCTGCAGGTTAAATTTTCTCTGACGTCTTTAATTCTGATTAAACACCATTGAAATATTTGTAACCAAATGTAGAGAATCATCTACACAATATCTGTTGTCTCATGTGTGTCAGGACTCAACAAAACCTCCTCACACCCAAACTTGACCAAATTCATTTATACTGTTTTTAAGTCTGTGTAATAAATCCTGTTTATTGACTAAGTGCACAAAGAAAATGTTGTTTTTAAAAAGAAGCAGTTGATGTAAAACTCTGCTCATTTCTCTGTGACAAACTGATTTAGGACAGAGACTGACTGACTCTAAACATGAACACTGGACTTTGTGGTGTTTCAGGAGGAAAACTGTCTCAGTTATACTCTCAGATTAGTTTCATATTTTCTCTATCAGCATTGTATGATACCCTGGAATGAAGACAAGGAGGAAAATACTTTGTTCATGTTTGTTTATTCATCATGTAAACCTTCAGTTTGTTAAATTACTCTTGTTCAGTTATTCCATGTATAATGAATGATCTCCTTATTGATTATGATCATGCTAAACAATTAAATGAAATAATACATTTCTCTACAAAGTGTGAGAACAAAATATCTACAGTAAAGGAAGGTCTGATGCTTTCTCTCTTAAGACTCATGCAGTGAGAGAAACAACAACCTACAAATGCATCAATACAAATATTCATCAAACATTTAGAGCACAGAGAAGTTTACATATTCATGCAGAGAAATATCAGTTCAGGTGAACAAACATCATCATGAGCAGTGAAACAGACACAGGAAGGAGCGCCACCTGAAGACACTCACACATTTACAGAACAAGTCATGAGAAGATGTCAAAGTACCACCATTATGTTTGATTGACAGCTGATCTCTGAGCAGTGAAGAAATGACTTAATCAGCTCTCAGCAACAAACATGGAGACAAAATTAGTTTAAGAGTTAAAACACAGCATTTAACCCTTAAATGACTTCTGTCTATTTCAGTTTACAGAACTCAGCAGTGACATCATAATCTAAAAGCCAAAGTCCAGCATAGAGAGGCTCAGTGAATGTGGTCTGGACTCTGTGGAGGAGAGTCATGGTTCTAGAGACGCTGTAGAAGGACAGAATACCTGCACTGTGATCCAGATACACTCCTATTCTGGAGGACGGAGGACCTGAGACGGGAGTTTTGACTTTGTTGTACAAAAATATATAACTGTTGTTGTCACATCTTAACGCCCAAGATTTGTCATTTTGGCCAAACCCACATTCATCCCAGCTCCCTGCTCTCCTGACACTCTTGTAGGCGACCACCACATAAACTCCTCTTCCTCTCCACTCCCCCTCCCAGTAACAACGTCCAGTCAGACTCTCTCTACTCAGGACCTGCCCACATACAGTGAATCTGTCTGGATGAGTAGAATAAGACTGTTGTTGTTTCTTTAATGTTGCTTTTCTGTTCCCCTCAGATAATAACAGCCGTGTGTGTGCTGTGTTTGGATCCAGTGTGATTTCACGTGAATATTTTAAGAATCCAGCTCTGGTCTTGGGCTCTGGTTTTGGCAGTAAAACATCCACTTCAGTCACTGTCTGTGAGACGTTTGTCCATTTCTCTCTCAGAATGTCCTGTAGTTTATCTCTGACTTCTGACACAGCTGCTGTCACGTCCTCAAAGTAGCTCAGAGGACGGATATTGATGCTGGATGAGTGTTTAGATTCACTGAGTGGTGACAGCAAGGGGTAGTTACGTAGAAACTGGTTGTGATCCTCTGTGTGTACCAGCAGCTTCAGCTCAGCGTCTCTCCTCTTCAGCTCAGTGATCTCCTGCTCCAGCTTCTCCTGAAGCTCTTTGACTCGACTCACTTCACTTTTCTGCTGGGATCTGACCTGCTGCTTCACATCACAGCTTCTTTTCTCCATGAGACGGATCAGCTCGGTGAAGATCTTCTCACTGTCCTCCACTGCTTTATCAGCAGAGCGATTGACAGCCTTCACCTCCTGTTGGAGCAGCTTCACATCTTTTTCTCTGTCCTGGATCCTCTGCTGGATGTTGAGTCGACTCACCTCCAGCTCTCTCTGCCTCTCGGTCCTTTCTGCTGCAGCTGAGACGGTGTGGTGGCCTTTATGTTCATCCACAGAGCAGAGATAACAGATACACTGCTGATCAGTACGACAGAACATCTTCATCATCTCGTGGTGACGAGAGCAGATGTTCTCCTGGAGCTTCTTGGAGGGCTCCACCAGCTTGTGTTTCTTTAATGGAGCCACATCATAATGAGGCTGGAGGTGTTTCTCACAGTAAGAGGCCAGACACATCAAACAGGACTTGAGGGCTTTCCGTTTCCTCCCAGTGCAGACATCACAGGCCACATCTTCAGGTCCAGCATAGCAGTGATCAGCAGGAGCAGCTTGGAGTCCAGTCTTCTTCAGTTCCTCCACTAAATCTGCTAACATGGTGTTTTTCATCAGGACAGGCCTCGGTGTGAAGGGCTGCCTACACTGAGGACAGCTGTAGATCTTCTTCCATTCCTCTCCATCCCAGTGGGTTTTAATACAGTTCATGCAGTAGCTGTGTCCACAGGAAATAGTCACTGGATCCTTCAGTAGATCCAGACAGATTGAACAAGAGAATAACTCTCGGTCCAGCTGAACTCCTTTCTGCGCCATTTCACCTCTCAGTAGCAACGACTGTCTGAGTTTCACTTCCTGAGAAGTGAAACAAGTTTGAGCTCTGACCTAAACAGCATGTGTTTGTGCAATGAATAGGGCCTGTCAGCTCTCACCATGTTGGTTACACCCTCCTTCAAACTGTAGATCTGAAGGGGAGGGAACAAGGAAATAAATAGACCAAGTGGAGCTGCTGTGTTTGAGAGCAGGAAAAGGGGGGAGGGGTTATCAAGCTTTGCTTCATTCCAGGAAGAGGAGCGGTTAGAGAGAGATACGTGTGTGTTTAGTTTACAATATAGAGATCATTTTCAGTTAAAAACACCGGAGCCATAAGCTTTTAGGAGGTAAACTCTTCTTGGTACCTCTGGGTTTGGAGACAGCTCGTCAGTTTTCAGAATTAGCTCTTCTGTTTTTCCTGAAATACTGTTTGATGACGTTGATACAGCAAATGAAAAAAAGAAGAGTGAATCACTGCTGTAGAAGGACTTAAATCCCCAAAAAGTTTTTACTTATGTGATAAAGTCTTTCAAATGTTTGTGTAGAAAACAGATTTAATCTAGAATATAATTTTGAGTAAAAGGTGTATTTTAACGTCAGATGCATTTAAACACATAAATCCGATATGTTAGTTGTCCTGAATCCCACGGGACATGAATGCATCAGATCATTTGACTCTAATGGGAGATTACTGGTCTTATAATAAGTATATCCTAAATAAACAAATGCAAACTGCATGAAAACAAACAGTGTGATAAAGGATCAGTGAGTAACAATTAGGGGGATCTATTGGCAGAAATGTAAGAGACATTATAAAGTTTCAGAATTCACTTAGACTAACAGAAGTCCGACACCCCTGACCATGATGTATGAGACATTATAAAGTTTCTGATGGGCTTAAAAACATGGTTTAAAACATGCAGACAGACTGAGTAGAGGTGCTTTAACCTCCACTACATCCCTGGTTAGCAGGATGAGGGCGCCCTCTTGTGTTGTGCATCAGGTTTCACATTTCTCTTGTTATTAACCTGCTGTGATGTTCACTGCAGGAAGACATGTCAAAACTTCAGAGCCTTTGGCAGCTTCAAACAACATCAGTAAAGAGACATTTAAATAGATGTAATATCACACTATGTCAGTTTGTTCACAGGAGTCACACCCTGTAACACTGAGGCTGCATTCAGGTCACATGGGAAAGATGGTAGAGAGGAGTTTCCACTTTACAAATATTATTCTAACATCAGCTCTCAGGTTGTAAATAGTATTTGGGAATGTGAGATTTGAGGCTGTTGGTTAAATTTTCTCTGACGTCATGAATTCTGATTAAACACCATTGAAATATTTATAACCAAATGTAGAGAATCATCTACACAATATCTGTTGTCTCATGTGTGTCAGGACTCCTCACACCCAAACTTGACCAGACTGACTGACTCTAAACATAAACACTGGACTTTGTGGTGTTTCAGGAGGAAAACTGTCTCAGTTATTCTCTCACCTTCCAGTAACAACGTCCAGTCATACTCTCTCTACTCAGGACCTGACGATATGCACTGAATTTGTTTGGGCAAATCCACATTTAAATAGGGTTTCAAATGGGGTATGAAGCAGAAAAAAATTAAAAGTGGTAAAAAAAAAATATACATTCCAAAAATATACATTCCATATCAGCCAATTGCACAACTACAAAGGTGGGTTGGTTATGTGATCATCATTATTTAGACTATTGAAATAACAATGTTCATTTTACAGCATATACTACAAAATGTCAGAAGTGCTTTTATCTCAGGAACAGCATTGCAACTGATGGAAACTGATGCTTAGAAATACCATAGATATTAATGACAAAAATATTTTATACCAACAATAAAATCCAGGCTTTAACTATCACTGTGGAAACTGAGGACATGGCATTGATATTGTTTCTGAAATGTTCTCCTTATGTTTTAGACAACATAGGATATTAAATTCTATACAAATGAAATGCCTCACATTTTTAAGGCATATTCTGATACTTTTTGATTCCATATCTTTAAAGTTGACTCGTGTTAGACAAAACATAACATTTTATAAAAATGAATGAAATAAAAAGGTAAAATATAACAATAAAATCTCAAAAAAATTAAATAATTGGAGCAATACAAATACTTTTTTGTGAAGTGTTTGTCACGTTCTCTTCAGTTTGGAGTAAAAGTGAAAAGAAATAGGATAGAAATTCAATAATGAATGGTCTATTTGTATTTAAATATTTGTATATTTTATAAACTCTGGTTCACAGCTAAGCACAGACAGCTAAGGTTGGAAAAGCAAAGAGTAATGCAGGAGTGGGGACATGGACACGTTTTAAGGGTTAAAATGCAAATTAATCAAGGCAGTGAGAGAAATGACTGTACTCTGAGAAACTCTAATAGCAGTTAACAATAAATGACTCTGCTTCTGTCTGAAAGGGTCTCAGATAGATACCAAATGCAAACCTAAAGCCCCCCCCCACTCCACTAACGACGTCTGCATGGCCAACGACCTGAAAGAGTTCTACCGTCGTTTTAAAAGACAATAGAGCAGTCCTGAACACCAACGACGACTCTCTCCGTCCTGGAAAGGGATGTTAACAGGCTGTTCAAGAGAAGCCACTTTACACTACCTGCTCAGCATCAAACTGCAGACTCTAATCCAGAATGAACCAGATCAACTGCTTCTGCTGTTCTTTTGTTGATTCATATGAATTGATGAATCTGTAGCATTGATTTACTTTTTAATTTAACTAGTCCTTTTATTTTTTCAAAACTAATCAACAGACAGCACTCAAACTTATTAGTTTCTTTGTACCCTTAAAATTAGAAAAGATTTACTGATAGTTGGAAATAAATCGGTTCATTATAAAGTATCAGCTTGAAATGAAATCTTCAAACACACCGTGGTCGACCTGAACTTCAGCAGGTGGAAGCATGAAGTCCAAAAGAACTTTTGTAAAACATGGGTGATTTTAAGTTGAAATAAAGGAGGGCAAACAGAAGTTAAACCTCCAGTCAGCGAGTATCATGAACCAAACAACCACTAATAAAGGAAACAATTTTAGCTTTTTTTAAATTTTAAATGATGCCATCCTAGTAAGTCTGTCTATCTATGCAACACAGTGGTTAAAAACTCTGCTCAGTTCTCGGTGACAAAGCTGTTTTGGTGAGGAAAGTTTTAAGGACTGAGGAAAACTGTCTCAGTCTTATATTATATTGACTCCCTGACAAAGGCTTGATTCCCAAAAAAGTTTGCTTTTGGGTCTAACATGACTGTGCCATTACAATAAAAGCATTTTAATTGTTTAAAAAGAAAGTTCCTTGAAGTTTTTTGTGTATACTCTCATATTAGTTTTACAGATTTCTCCATCAGATTTGTATGATACCCTGGAATGAAGACAGGAGGAAAATACTTTGTTCTTGTTTGTTTATTCATCATGTAAACTTTCAGTTTCTTCACACATCGCATCAGTAATCATGTACAGATTCACTTCATTAACACAATCAGTTGGTTTGACCAGAATCTCAGCAATGTAAAGAGAATAATGAATGATCCCCTTAGTGATTATGATCAGGATAACTACAGTGACAAAGTGGTGAGAACAACATACAGTAAAGTAAGGTCTGGTGCTTTCTCTCTTAAGATCCATACAGTGGAACAACCTAAAAATGCAAAGTCAGTTCAGGTAAACAAACATCATCATCATCATGAACAGTGAAACAGGCACAGGAAGGAGCACCACCTGAAGACACTCACACATTTACAGAACAACTCATGAGAAGGTGTCAGAGTACCCTTAAATGACTTCTGTCTATTTCTGTTTACAGAACTCAGCAGTGTCTCCGTAACAATAAGGAAGCCGAATTCCAGCATAGAGAGGCTCAGTGAATGTGGTCTGGACTCTGTGGAGGAGGGTCATGGTTCCAGAGACGCTGTAGAAGGACAGAATACCTGCACTGTGATCCAGATACACTCCTATTCTGGAGGACCGAGGACCTGAGACAGGAGTTTGGACTTTGTTGTGCAAAAATATATAACTATTTTTGTCACATCTTAATGCCCAAGATTTGTCATTCCACCCAAACCCACATTCATCCCAGCCTCCTGCTCTCCTGATACTCTTGTATACAACCACCACATCAACTCCTTCCCCTCCCCTCTTCACCTCCCAGTAACAACGTCCAGTCAGACTCTCTCTACTCAGGACCTGCCAACAATCAGTGAATCTGTCTGGGTGACTAGAATAAGACTGTTGTTCTGTCATTAATATTGCTTTTTCTGTTCCCCTCAGATAATAAACAGCCGTGTGTTTGCTGTGTTTGGATCCAGTGTGATTTCACGTGAATATTGTAAGAATTCAGCTCTGGTCTTGGGCTCTGGTTGTGACAGTAAAACATCCACTTCAGTCACTTTCTGTGAGACGTTTGTCCATTTCTCTCTCAGAACGTCCTGTAGTTTATCTCTGACTTCTGACACAGCCGCCGTCACGTCCTCAAAGTAGCTCAGAGGACGGATATTGATGCTGGATGAGTGTGAGGGGTAGTTGGGTAGAAACTGGTCGTGATCCTCTGTGTGTGACAGCAGCTTCAGCTCAGCGTCCCTCCTTTTCATCTTAGTGATCTCCTGCTCCAGCTTCTCCTGAAGCTCTTTGACTCGACTCACTTCACTTTTCTGCTGGGATCTGACCTGCTGCTTCATATCACAGCTTCTTTTCTCCATGAGACGGATCAGCTCGGTGAAGATCTTCTCACTGTCCTCCACTGCTTTATCAGCAGAGCGATTGACAGCCTTCACCTCCTGTTGGAGCAGCTTCACATCTTTCTCTCTGTCCTGGATCCTCTGCTGGATGTTGAGTCGACTCACCTCCAGCTCTCTCTGCCACTCAGTCCTTTCTTCTTTCTCCTGGAGCTTCTTGGGGGGCTCCATCAGCTTGTGTTTTTCAAAGGCAGGTGATTCATAATGAGGCTGGAGGTGTTTCTCGCAGTAAGAGGCCAGACACACCAGACAGGACTTGAAGGCTTTCAGTTTCCTCCCAGTGCAGACATCACAGGCCACATCTTCAGGTCCAGCATAGCAGCGATCAGCAGGAGCAGCTTGGAGTCCAGTCTTCTTCAGTTGCTCCATTAAATCTGCTAACATGGTGTTTTTCATCAGGACAGGCCTCGGTGTGAAGGTCTGCCTACACTGAGGGCAGCTGTAGATCTTCTTCTCATCCTCTCCATCCCAGAAGCTTTTTATACACTTCACGCAGTAGCTGTGTCCACAGGAAGTAGTCACCGGATTCTTCAGTAGATCCAGACAGATCGAACAAGAGAAGGTTTCCCAGTAAAGCTGAACTCCTTGCAGCGCCATATCCAAACAGAAACTGTGCTCTTAGAGTGGAGCTGGCTGTGGTTTAAAGCAGGAAGAAGAGGGAGGAGTTATCACGCTGTCCAGCAGGAGGAGGTTTTTGATTGGACCACAGCAGAGCGGGGATGGGCCCTGTGTGAGTAATGGAGTTATACCGTTGGTCGGTGGAGATTGAGCTTCCCCATTGGCTGTTATCTCAGGAACAGCATTGCCACTGATAGAAACTAATGCTTAATATAATATAGAAATTAATGACAAAAATTATTTTATACCAAGTATTAAATCAGGGCTATCTGAGGACATGGCCTCGATATTGTTTCTGAACTTTTGGGAGTTTTTAAGGCATATTCTGAGCTTGACTTGCATTAGACAAAGAAAATAATAATAATAAAAATGAATGAAATAGAAAGGTAAAATTAAACAATAAAATCTGAAAAGGTAAAGAATTTGATTTTAAGAATCAAATTGTAGAATTGTAGATAATTAACGACAATATAGAGAAATACAGTTGTAAACATATAAAATATGTCCTCATAGGAGAGGTTATAATTAGGGATGCACCGATACCAGATCGGATATCGGGCCGATATTGACTTAAATAGCTGGATCGGATATCGGCGACAATGGGCCGATCTATTCAATTCAATTTTATGTTAATATACTATATACATTATGTACTGTAATTTTATTATTATGTTATTTCATTAAATTCCTGTTTAAGTTTTGGCCAATTTGTTGCTGCATTAAAAAGGTTTACACTTAAATTCTAATTTTTTTTCCTGTTAATTTTGAAAAATTTTTACAAAGTTGTTGGTGTATGATTTATTATTTTAAGAATAAATAACAATTCACTTAGTTCATATCTATGTATTTATTGGTCACATTTTGTTTTACGAAGTTAGGAAAGTAATGTTTAAGCCAAGTCTGATGTTGCCTCACACTTATGATCCCAGTCACTTCCACACAATGAGGCATATGGCTCATTAAAGGCAGATTCTTTTGAAACCATATCTTTTAGACACAAGAAATCAAATTAAATATAAAAGATTGATATAAATCTGAAAAGAAATCAACAAAATAATTCGAGAAATATGCAAGATTTTCTTGTGAAGTGTGGCTGTCACATTCTCTTTGGTTTTGAGCAAAAAAAATATTAAAAAATGTGTATTTTTGGTATATTTAGACCTTGGTTCACAAGCTCAGTTAGCTACGGTTGGAAAGGGACAAATCATTCAGGAGTGGGACATGGACAGGTTTCAAGAGTCAAAGCACAGGTTTAGCACGGCGGTGAGAGATACTAAACGACTGTACACTGAGAAACTCCAACAGCAGTTCTCAGTGAACGACTCTGCTTCTGTCTGAAAGGGTCACAGATAGATACCAAATGCAAACCTAAAGCCCCCACACTCCACTAACGACTCTGCTTCTGTCTGAAAGGGTCACAGATAGATCACCAAATGCAAACCTAAAGCCCCCCCCCCACCCCACTCCACTAACGACGTCTGCATGGCCAACGACCTGAATGAGTTCTACTGATGTTTTAAAAGACAATGGGACAGTCCTGAACACCGACGACGACTCTCTCCATCCTGGAGAGGGACGTTAACAGGCTGTTCAAGAGAAGCAACTGTACACTACCTGCTCAGCAGCAAACAGCAGACTCTAATCCAGAATGAACCAGATCAGCTGCTTCTGCTGCTCTTTTGTTGATTGATATGAAATGATGAATCTGTAGCATTGATTTACTTTTTAATTTAACTAATATTATCTTTGTATTTTTTCACAACTAATCAACAGACAGCACACTCAAACTTATCAGTTTCATCATACCCTTTAAATTAGTAAAGATTTACTGATAGTTGGAAATAAATTTGTCCACATTAAAGTATCACCTGAAATAAAATCTTCAAACACACCGTGGTTGACCTGAACTTCAGTAGGTGGAAGCATGAAGTAGAATGAGTCCAAAAGAAAACAACACTTTTGTAAAACATGGGTGATTTCAAGCCGAAATAAATAAGAGCAAACTAAAGCAAAACCTCCAGTCAGCCAAACAACCACTAATAAAGACAATAATTTCACCTTTTAAATTTTTAATGATGCCGTCCTAGAAAGGCTGTAAAAGGTAAGGTATCGGAGCAGCCCTCTCTCCTACAACATTATATATACGTGTGAGTTGATGTACTGAGAGTTGTGCACACAGTGTCACCAGCCTACTGACCGACATCCACGAGAGAACTCTCATCCGTAACGAGTTGGTGCAGGTTATGCATGTTCTCCTGCTCATGTATGATTAGTGAATATAGTGACATGGAGACCTGGCATTGTATGGTTGAGGTTAAGTACTGTAGAATAAAGTAACAGTGTGGAAATCACTCTTCTGTTGTCTGTCAACAGAATTAATGAAACTCAGACAATTAAGGAAAAGGGACAAACAATAAATAAGGAATCTATGGACACAGCAGCGGGTGCAAAAGGCATTATTAAGCCACATAAATTAAATAACCTACCACATCTTATAGAATCAACAGCAGAATAAAACATCACCAAAGAAGACAACATGGAGCGAATATAAACTCAACAGCAACTGCATACACATACACACATATTAAAGTAAAGGAGAGCTGCACAGTTTTTACACTATGTATCACACTCACACAGACATAATGCTACGTTTCTATGCAACACAATGGTTAAAAACTCTACTAATTTCTCCGTGACAAAGCTGTTTTAGTGAGGAAAGTTTACAGGACTGAGACTGACTGACTCTAAACATGAACACTGTAGTTTGTGTGTGTTTCAGGAAGAAAACTGTCTCAGTTATTCTCTGATATTAGTTTCCCAGGTTTGTACGATACCATGGAATGAAGACAAGGAGAAAATACTTTGTTCATGTTTGTTTATTCATCATGTAAACCTTCAGATTGTTCACACACCCCATCAGTAAAGTCTGTTAAATGACTCTTGTTCAATTATTTCATGTACTGATTCAATTTATCCACAAAATCAGTTTGTTTGACCAGAATCTCAGAATAATGAATTACCCTTTTGATTATGATCAAGATAATTAAAGTTAATAACTCAGATCTGCCAAACAAAAGAATGTAAATGTAATAATAGATTTCTTTACGAATTTACAAAGTGGTGAGAACAAAATATCTACAATAAAGGAGGTCTGGTGCTTTCTCTCTTAAGACCCGTGCAGTGGAAGAGTGACAACAAAAAAAATTTGCATTATTATAAATATTTAAACATTTAGAGCACAGAGAAGTTTACATTTTCATGCAGAGAAATATCAGTTCAGGTGAACAAAGATCATCATGAGCAGTGAAACAGACACAGGAAGGAGCGCCACTGAAGACACTCACACATTTACAGAACAACTCATGAGAAGATGTCAAAGTACAACTATAATGTTTGATTGACAGCTGATCTCTGAGCAGTGAAGACATTACACAACAATCAGCTCTCAGCAACAAACATGGAGACAAAATGAGTTTAAGAGTTAGAACACAGCATTTAACCCTTAAATTATGTATGTCTATATAATGTCATTAAAGAACTCAGCAGTGCCATAAATGTAATAAACCAAAGTCCAGCATAGAGAGGCTCAGTAAATGTGGTCTGGACTCTGTGGAGGAGAGTCATGGTTTCAGAGACGCTGTAGAAGGACAGAATACCTGCACTGTGATCCAGGTACACTCCTATTCTGGAGGACGGAGGACCTGAGACGGGACTTTTGACTTTGTTGTACAAAAAATTACAATATTTTTTGTAACCAATTTAACGCCCAAGATTTGTTATTGTGTCCAAATCTACATTCATTTGAGCTCCCTGCTCTGCTGATACTCTTGTATGCGACTGATACACAAACTCCTCCTTCTTTCCACTCACCTCCCAGTAACAACGTCCAGTCAGACTCTCTCTACTCAAGACCTGACACCAATTAGTGAATCTGTCTGGGTGACTAGGATAAGACTGATGTTGACTTTTTAATGTTGCTTTTCTGTTCCCCTCAGATAATAACAGCTGTGTTGTGTGCTGTGTTTGGATCCAGTGTGATTTCTCGTGAATATTGTAAGAATCCAGCTCTGGTCTTGGGCTCTGGTTGTGGCAGTAAAACATCCACTTCAGTCACTGTCTGTGAGACGTTTGTCCATTTCTCTCTCAGAACATCCTGTAGTTTATCTCTGACTTCTGACACAGCCGCCGTCACGTCCTCAAAGTAGCTCAGAGGACGGATATTGATGCTGGATGAGTGTGTAGATTCACTGAGAGGTGACAGTGAGGGGTAGCTATATAGAAATTGATTGTGATCCTCTGTGTGTGACAGCAGCTTCAGCTCAGCGTCTCTCCTCTTCAGCTCAGTGATCTCCTGCTCCAGCTTCTCCTGAAGCTCTTTGACTCGACTCACTTCACTTTTCTGCTGGGATCTGACCTGCTGCTTCACATCACAGCTTCTTTTCTCCATGAGACGGATCAGCTCGGTGAAGATCTTCTCACTGTCCTCCACTGCTTTATCAGCAGAGCAATTGAAAGCCTCCACCTCCTGTTGGAGCAGCTTCACATCTTTCTCTCTGTCCTGGATCCTCTGCTGGATGCTGAGTCGACTCACCTCCAGCTCTCTCTGCCTCTCGGTCCTTTCTGCTGCAGCTGAGACGGTGTCGTGGCCTTTATGTCATCCAAAGAGCAGAGATAAACAGATACACTGCTGATCAGTACGACAGAACATCTTCATCACCTCATCGTGACGAGAGCAGATGTTCTCCTGGAGCTTCTTGGAGGGCTCCACCAGCTTGTGTTTCTTTAATTGAGCAACATCATAATGAAGCTGGAGGTGTTTCTCACAGTAAGAGGCCAGACACACCAGACAGGACTTGAAGGCTTTCAGTTTCCTCCCAGCGCAGACATCACAGGCCACATCTTCAGGTCCAGCATAGCAGTGATCAGCAGGAGCAGCTTGGAGTCCAGTCTTCTTCAGTTCCTCCACTAAATCTGCTAACATGGTGTTTTTCACCAGAGCCGGCCTCGGTGTGAAGGTCTGCCTACACTGAGGGCAGCTGTAGATCTCATTGTCATCCTCTTCATCCCAGTGGGTTTTAATACAGTTCATGCAGTAGTTGTGTCCACAGGAATAGTCACCGGCTCCTTCAGTAGATCCAGACAGATCGAACAGCAGAATTTTGCTTGATCCCTCTGATTTCTTGCTGCCGCCATTTCACCTCTCTGTGACAATGACTGTCAAATAGTCTTACTTTCGATGAAGAGAAACAAACTCTGTGCTCTGACGGACAACAAATCTCTGCTCGTTCTGCTCTTGTTCAGTTGCTGCAGTGAATGAGGTTTATCAGCTCAACATTTCACAACATGTTGTTTACACGTATCCTAATACCTGCAGATCTGTGAAGGGAGGGAACGAGCAAATAATTTGATAGGGTGGAGTTCGCTGTGTTTGAGAGCTGGAAAAAGGGAATGATTTTCAGGCTTTACTGCATTCCACAAAGAGTCTTTTTCAAGAGCAAGGTGTGTTATCTGTCATTTACAACATGCAGTAAGAATAGCTGGACTTAAAGCTAGGACACTCAGTTCACAACAGTTATGCATTTAATTACCAGCCCTGACAGCATATTGTTTTCACCTTGTGAGTCTGTGTGTGTGTCATCATGACAAAATGTGGTCCTGGAGACACCCTCTGTAGCGGGAACTTCCACAGAAGCGGTTTTGAGTACTTTGCCAGGTGTTAATATGTCTGTGTGTAGTGCACGTGAGGTGGAGCGAGCTGAGTGAAGGCAGGCAGAGGAGCAGAGGAGCAGAGTACAGCAGAGACTCCGGCCCTGGAGACCAAAGCTACGGTCTCCCCCGCGTCCTCCACCAACAGTGTTTTGCAAGATGGGCTTCAGTAGATATAACTTTGGTGCTTCCGTGTAGTTTGTGTTGGAGTCTGAACAGCGTAGCCCACACGCGAGCGCGCATGGGACACCAACCCGGATTGATTTATACGTGTAAGATGTTACAAACAGTCCCTTTAATTAAACTAATATTATCCTTTTATTTTTTCACAACTAATCAACAGACAGCACTCAAACTTATTAGTTTCTTCATACCTTTAAAATTAGAACAGATTTACTGATATTTGTAAATAAATCAGTTCATGATAAAGTATCAGCTTGAAATGAAATCTTCAAACACACCGTGGTCGACCTGAACTTCAGGAGGTGGAAGCAGGAAGTCCAAAAGCACTTTTGTAAAACATGGGTGATTTTAAGTTGAAATAAAGAAGGGAAAACAGAACTTAAACCTCCAGTCAGTGAGTATCATGACCCAAACAACCACTAATAAAGGCAATCATTTCAGCTTTTTTTTTATTTTAAATGATGCCATCCTAGAAAATCGGTCTATTTATGCAACACAATGGTTAAAAACTCTGCTCATTTCTCTGTGACAAAGGTGTTTAAGTGAGGAAAGTTTTAAGGACTGAGAATGACTGCTCTAAACATGAACACTGTAGTTTGTGGTGTTTCAGGAGGAAAACTGTCTCAGTTATACTCTCATATTATATTATATTGACTCCCTGACAAAGGCCTGATGCCAAAGTTGAAGTTTGCTTTTGGGTCTAACATGATTATGCCATTACAATAAAGGCATTTTAAAGGCATTTTAATTGTTTAAAAGGAAAGTGCTTTGTAGTTTTTTGTGTATACTCTCATATTAGTTTTACATTTTCTCCATCAGTTTTGTATTATACCCTGGAATGAAGACAGGAGGAAACACTTTGTTCTTGTTTGTTTATTCATCATGTAAACCTTCAGCTTGTTCACACATCCCATCAATAATCATATACAGATTCACTTCATCAACACAATCAGTTGGTTTGACCAGAATCTCAGCGATGTGAAAGAGAATAATGAATGATCTCCTTATTGATTATGATCAGGATAATTACAGTGACAAAGTGGTTGAGAACAACATACAGTAAAGTAAGGTCTGGTGCTTTCTCTCTTAAGATCCATACAGTGGAACAACCTAAAAATGCAAAGTCAGTTCAGGTAAATAAACAGTAAATAAGCAGTGAAACAGACACAGGAAGGAGCGCCACTTGAAGACACTCACACATTTACAGAACAACTCATGAGAAGATGTCCAAGAATCACCATAATGTTTTGATTGTCAGCTGATTTCTGAGCAGTGAAGAAACGACACAACAATCAGCTCTAAGCAACAAACATGGAGACAAAATGAGTTTAAGAGTTAAAACACAGAATTTAACCCTTAAATGACTTCTGTCTAGTTCATTTTAACAGAACCCAGCAGTGTCTCCGTAATAAGGAAGCCAAAGTCCAGCATGGAGAGGCTCAGTGAATGTGGTCTGGACTCTGTGGAGGAGAGTCATGGTTTTCAGAGACGCTGTAGAAGGACAGAATACCTGCACTGTGATCCAGATACACTCCTACTCTGGAGGACAGAGGACCTGAGAGGGGAGTATTGATAATGTTGTACCAAAATGTATAACCTATTTTGTTTACATTCTAACGCACAAGATTTGTCATTGAATCAAACAGACATTCATTCGACATTCCCTGCTCTCCTGATACTCTTGTATGCGACCGCTACATTAACTCCTGTCCCTCCCCACTTCACCTCCCAGTAACAACGTCCAGTCAGACTCTCTCTACTCAGGACCTGAGGACAATCAGTGAATCTGTTCTTGGTGACTAGGATAAGGCTGTTGGCGTCCTCACTGATGTTGCTCTTCTGTTCCCCCTCAGATAATAACACCACTGTGTGTGCTGTGTTGGATCCAGTGAGATTTCTCGTGAATATTTTAAGAATCCAGCTCTGGTCTTGGGCTCTGAATGTGACAGTAAAACATCCACTTCAGTCACCTGTCTGTGAGATGTTTGTCCATTTCTCTCTCAGAACGTCCTGTAGTTTATCTCTGACCTCTGACACAGCCGCCGTCACGTCCTCAAAGTAGCGCAGGGGACGGATATATATGCTGGATGAGTGTGCAGACTCGCTGAGTGGTGACAGTGAGGAGTAGCTGAGTAGAAACTGATTGTGATCCTCTGTGTGTGACAGCAGCTTCAGCTCAGCGTCTCTCCTCTTCAGCTCAGTGATCTCCTGCTCCAGCTTCTCCTGAAGCTCTGTGACTCGACTCACTTCACTTTTCTGCTGGGATCTGACCTGCTGCTTCATATCACAGCTTCTTCTCTCCATGAGACGGATCAGCTCGGTGAAGATCTTCTCACTGTCCTCCACTGCTTTATCAGCAGAGCGATTGACAGCCTTCACCTCCTGTTGGAGCAGCTTCACATCTTTCTCTCTGTCCTGGATCCTCTGCTGGATGTTAAGACAACTCACCTCGAGCTCTCTCTGCCTCTCGGTCCTTTCTTCTTTCTCCTGGAGCTTCTTGGAGGGCTCCACCAGCTTGTGTTTCTTTAATGGAGCCACATCATAATGCTGCTGGAGGTGTTGCTCACAGTAAGAGGCCAGACACACCAGACAGGACTTGAAGGCTTTCAGTTTCCTCCCAGTGCAGACATCACAGGCCACATCTTCAGGTCCAGCATAGCAGTGATCAGCAGGAGCAGCTTGGAGTCCAGTCTTCTTCAGTTCCTCCACTAAATCTGCTAACATGGTGTTTTTCATCAAGACAGGCCTCGGTGTGAAGGTCTGCCTACACTGAGGGCAGCTGTAGATCTTCTTCCATTCCTCTCCATTCCAGTGGGTTTTAATACAGTTCATGCAGTAGCTGTGTCCACAGGAAGTAGTCACCGGATCCTTCAGTAGATCCAGACAGATGGAACAAGAGAAGGTTTCCCAGTAAAGCTGAACTCCTTGCAGCGCCATTTCCAAACAGAAACTGAGCTCTCAGAGTGGAGCTGGCTGTGTTTTAGAGCAGGAAGACGAGGGAGGAGTTATCAGGATGTCCAGCAGGAGGAGGTTTTTGACTGGACCGAAGCAGAGCGGGGGCAGACCTTGTGTTAGTCACATTTTACTCCTTGGCGTATCTTGACTTTTTCTTGTGTACCGGCACTTCTCACAAGCTCCTGATACTCTCCTCTGCCCTCTCCATATCAGGTTCTCAGGGAGATACATAACGTCCATTTTAGTTTTGTAAAATAATCTGTGAACTGTTGGTCATAACTTTTTTTAAATTTGTGAACAAATATAATTAATGAAACATTATTTTAAAGTTTTCTGAATCTGCTCTTTTAGGACAAACATGTACAAGAATAATTAAATGTTCAGACGAAGGCTGTGATATGTGTAAATAATAAAATAATCATTTAACTAGTAATAATAATGGTCCAAAATGATGTAAAATGTCATAGTTCTAATTAAAAAAATCCTCCATTTTGGTGGGGGAGACCCCTAACCCAATATCTCCTTGTATCTTTTATTCACTCTAGAAATTCAGAATATGTCTCTATCCTGCTGCTAAAACCTCAATGATACCGAACTATAGGCTACAGATAACACAGGAAAGCACTTTAAGTATTAACACTAAACACACCAGCTTAACCCTAGAATGTTCCAGTGTGAATATTATTGGAGTATTAAGGCCTACAACAGAAGATGCATAGCACAAGTATAATAATATAGCACTAAAACCACAGCTGATTATGACTGACACAGTACAACATGCTAAAAGAAATAATGAATACATAGGAATAAGTCACAAGAGATTGCTGATACCGGCCGATACACACAACAACATGTGAATAAGAGAGAACTAGCACTTTTTTTTTCCACTTCAAGCACTGTGTAAAAATACTGCATTACAACTAAAACATCTGCATTCAAAATCCTACTTAAGTAAAAGAACAAATGCACTTGAACTATCACAAGTGAAAGTATTTATTCTGCAGACAGTTGGGCTCCTGTGACTGATTATTAGACTATAATAAACTATAATCCTGATGCATCAGTGTGCATCATGTTTTAACTATTTTATATACAGTTAGGGAGTAGTCCGGTGGTTCCCAGCCTAGAGGTCAGATCACAAGATAAATCTGAGAGAAGAGGGAAAAAAAAACATAGGTTTTGCTACACAAATTAGTGCGTGGGGATATTGAGGTCTAGAATGTAACAATGGGTCTTTCTCAGGGGACACAAATATAATCTATAACAATGTATTCTGTTTTATAAACTTTATAACCCATATCGTGCTCATTTCCAGGTTTATGCTTGCATTTTATGTTTCTACTAGAACATGTTTACATGCTGTAATGTTCAAACAACTCTTTATTTTCCTCATACTGTCTGTCTGAATATACCTGTATTTACCCTCTGTCTGAAACGCTTCGTTTTAGTGCATTTCAACAAAATTGCAATGAACTGCGTTGCTAGGCAACAGTTTGGGTCCATGTTTATTTCCTGTCAGCTGATATTATTTGCATACACTGCAACAGGAAATAAACTGGGACACATTTAGAATGTTTATGTTTAAAACCATGTGATGATCTAAATATTGTATATTTGTGACATCACAAATGGACAGAAATCCTAACGGCTTGTTTCAAACGCACAATTTCTGAATACGGGCTGTGTGTATTTCTCTGTATATTGAGCGTTTTGATAGTTTTAACAGTATTCATATAGCACTTAAGCCTGCTTTATAATATAAAAGACATGGATATCTCAATTATGGGACCTTTAAATTGAGTCTCCAAAAATCCATGCTCAAAAAAACAATGAGGCATGAGCTTGAAAGTGGATGAGAGTCTTTGATCGTCACATCCTGCTCTAGCAGCTCACATCGCTCCACTGTTATCAACCTTAAACTGGTGCCTGTGGTGTCCCTGCATGGAGAGGAGTTTGGTTCAAATCATTCAAAGTGGAGTTTCCGGAGCTTCTGGGCAGCGAGCGGTCTGTTCAGTGTTTCGTGTTGCCCCTGCAGAGCCAAACAAACGCGCCAGGTTCCTATTTTCAGTCAAGAATGTCATAACAGGAAGGCAGGACTGGAGACTGCAGGAGATCCTGCATCGTGTTAAAAGTGAAGCTCATTAAATCTCGCTGTTGCTTCGCTTATACTTATAATCTTAAGTGATGAATTGAATGTTGTATTGGGTTGTTGGTTGTGCCAGCAAATCATCATGAATTGACATTTATTTTGGTATCTGATGTATTTTTTTTATTTTAAAGTCTAGTTTTGATTCCATTAATTTGAGTAATGTTCATATTACTGTTATTATATTAAAGTTACTAACAAATTATTAAGTAGAATATGTCTTTTCAAGGCATAATTTAATATAAAGAAATATAAATTGTAATAAATAATAGTAATATAATAAAATTATAAGATCATTGAAACAAGGATCTTCATTTTACAGAAGATAAATAAAAAAGATGCTTTTATCTCACGAACAGCATTGGCACTGATGAAATAGAACCCATTTTCATTCACATATCTTGAGGTCAGAGGTCAAGGGACCCCTTTGAAAATGGCAATGACAATTTTTCCTCACCAAAATTTGGCGCAAGTATGGCGTGTTATTTATCCTCCTTCCTGATAAGTTGTATGACATAGCTTTAAAACTGAGCCATAAAAATCGCAATTTGCGTTAAAGAAATTAGTAATTTACGTTAATGCGTTATTATCACATTAACTTTGACAGCCCTACTTTAAAGCAAATAAAAATGGATGAAATAAAACTTTAAAATAAAACAATAAAATGTGATCTGTCATATTCTCTTCAGTTTTAAGCAAACGTGAACAGAAGTTGGATAGAAATCCAATAATGTATATCTTTTTTCATTTCAATATAGACATAATACCCTAGTTCACAGCTAAGCTCAGACAGCAAAGGTTGGAAAGGACATGTTTAAAGAGACAAAGTACAGGTTTAGCACGGCGATGAGAGAAACTAAACGACTGTACTCGGAGAAAACTCCAACAGCAGCAAACGACTCTACTCCTGTCTGAAAGGGTCTCAGATCATCTTCACCCACTTCACCAACGACTTGTACACGGCCAACGACCTGAATGAGTTTCACTGTCGTTTTGAAAGACAATGGGTCAGTCCTGAAACCAACAACGACTCTCTCCATAATAACAAGAGAACATAACGCCCCCCCGCCCACCGCACTCTCTCTCTCCATTCACCCTGAAGCACTGTGCTGATCCAGCCCGTTCTCATTCATAGGGCGTCAAACACTGATGCTTTGTCACGGACGTCTGCGTTTGATACCGCCCAACAAGAGTTGGCAGTGAGAACTGAGGAATATTTAGACCACTAAAAAGACTGTATCATCTGTCTGTCAAAACCCTTACAAAAAAGAATTTTAATTCAAGTTTATTTCATGATGTAAAATTAAGTATAGGTCAAGTATAATTTATGTAATAAGCATAATAATATCAATGTATGAGTAGTATACTTTTAAGTATACTACTTCAATACATCTTGGGACTAAATTGGCCCACTTTTTAGTTTATAAAAGTGTACTTTAAATGTAATGAGTACACAACTAGTTTGCATCCAAGTTGTATTTGTACTGCAACTACAATATGAAACTATACTACAAGTGAACTTATAGGTATACTGTTAATTATATACTTGTAGCCCACTTTTTAGTTTATGAAAGTACACTTTAAAGAATACTCTCAGTAAACTACTAGAATTAGTAGTTTTTTACTGCAGGTTCTTTAAGTAAACGTATAGTGCCAAGCCAATTATACTTAGACTTTTTCTGTATACTTGCCAATGACACTTAGACTTCTCTGTATACTTTTCAGTATAAGCCAAGTATACTTGGACTTTTCTGTAAACTTGCCAAGTACACTTATATGTATATTTGTCGGTATAAGGCAAGTATACTTGGATTTTTCTGTATACTTGCCAAATACACTTAGACTTTTCTGTATACTTTTCAGTATAAGCTAAGTATATTTGGACTTTTCTGTATACTTTTCAGTATAAGCCAGGAATCCTTGGGCTTTTCTGTAAACCTGCCGAGTACATTTAGACTTTTCTGTGCACTTGTTCGGTATAAGCAAAGTATACTGGGACTTTTCCGTATACTTTTCAGTATAAGCCAAGTATACTTGACTTCTCTGTATGCTTGCCAAGTATACTTAGACTTTTCTGTATACTTGTTGGTATAAGTCAAGTATACTGAAGTATAATCTGATAAGTACATAAAAAGTAATCTGAATGCATATTATGCATACATACGTTTTAAAAGAAGTATACTAATAGCATACTTGAATAAACTTCTTCTTTGTAAGGGAAAATCTGAGCCAGGACAGCAGCTCTCTGCTAAGCTTTAAGTCTGAAGGATGGTTGGTAAGACTGGAGGAGAACGTTACAGCTACTCTCCATAGTTTCTACTTATTCTGCTCGACACTGTGTGCAGGACTCAGGAGCAACAACCAGATGTGTGATGTTGTGCTCGTCTGCCTGAACTGAAATCTTACAGACTTGGTTCACTGAAACTAAGCAGGCACTGACTCTCTTCACTTGCTGTGCATCACTCATCTGCTGTGAGCTGCTCTCCAGAATCCCACCGATGGATTGGATTTCCTTTTAATTGTGGCTGCAGGCGCTCACTCTTTGTTGTATCAGACAGGCTAAACCGACTGTGGCAGTAAAACAGCCTTTTGTTTTCAATAAACCCATCAGACATGCCACTGTTAATAACGTAGTAACCCAGTGTAATGTTTAAGCCAGATCTGATAAAAATGATTCCTTCATAGTTTAGCAAAGTTTTCTAAAACTACTTTAAAAGTCCAACATATATTTCAACCACTAACAGAAATACTCGAGGAAAACTGTTTTGAGAAAGTTACTTTCTAACTCTTTTCAATTCACTTCCCCTCCCCCCATTTTACTTTACTTTAATACAGACCACAATTACCATGCCCACCATGTTCTATCTAGAGACACCGACGAGCAGTTATCACCTCATTTTCACCATTTGTTTTACCACTTTCATCTCCTTCGGATTTTAACAGACAAACCAGATTACAGGGAAAATGGAGGAGCATGGATGCCTTTAGTGACACCATTAGATAAAAGGTGTCTTATAATCCATTGTATCTAATGCAGTTAAACTGTACATGAAGAGTCTTATTAAACCTTATATGGCATTCAAGTCAGATGTTTTCCACAGACTCATGGGAAAGAACAGGAAAAAGCCGACATGGTCTCATTCACAGGGTGTTAAATACAACACAAGGCACGCTTTAGTTAATGTAACTACAATGTAAACCCATATGAGTCAATGTTAAACGCTCAGAGAAAGTGCTCCGGGAGTGTGTTGACATAGTTTAAAGACCGACAACAAAATAAAGAAATATATATACGTATATACAGTATATAGTAGTTGGCTAATGTAGCCTTGAGTTGCTAGACTTAAAGGGATAGTTTGAGTTTTTGTTTTGAAGTGGGGTTGAATGAGGTATTTTTCCATAGTAGGTGTATTACCTACAGTAGATGGTGGTCCACATCACTGTATTGCTTTGATCCGGTGTCGGTTATTCCTGTCTGTTTCTCCAAGCTAAGGGCGTGTCGACCGTCATCTACTGTAGGTAATACACCTACTATGGATAAGCCCCCACTTCAAAACACTATCACAAGTATATCTTAGATGTGGAGCGGGCTACAGGTCTGGTAAACTCACTCCTCTCTAACTCCACACCTCCAGATTTTTTTCATTTTCAAACTTAGTGTTAGTTCGGGCTTAAAATAACTACAGTTATGGTTAAAAGAAATCAATGTAACCATCACCCTGTTACATCCTGTATCCCTGCATATTAGTCCCGGCCAGAAACTCCCTCTGGTCAGAGAGAAACTTCTGTCTCATCTGAACCAGTCCACAGAATTGGACCTGACCTCAACGAGGTCCAACATTTGGCTCCGTGGCCTCCCAGCATGGCTCTTTAATCAGCTCATCAGCAGACCACACAAAGCAGACAGCTACTGTATAGGATCAGCACTGTGCCCGTTAATTGCAGAATTAGTGTCTCGTTCCAAGAATATGCTGGTTAAGGTCAGTGACCTGTAAACTTTAGAAGCCACTGACATGCTCTCAGCTTGTTTACATCCCTTTGAGACATGTAAACAGTTCACTGTAGGTTCAGTGTGGATACGATAACTGTCATGACAGATAACCATGGTGGCGTCAGGTTTTACATGCTGGGGACACACAATGAACCATTCTCTTGTGGAGCATTACCCATCCGTGCATGATATTCTCTCTGTTTAGACCCCTATAGCGAGAGGAACATCTTCATTATTGATGACAGGATGCAGAATGTCAAGAATTCCTCATGGGCACCAAACTGGAACGTGACTGGAGCTGCCAGAGGAGGTATCAGCCTTGAACGCATGCACTCACACTCACCATCTCTATGCAGAAGATATGCCTCTTTTTTTAGATTTAAATACTAAAAGGGAATTGTTGAGGCTGTCTCTCTCTCTCTCTCTCTCTCCTCTCTCTCTCTCTCTCTCTCTCTCTCTGAGCCAACTGAATTCAATCCCAGCATCCCTGTTGTCATGGTGACAAAGTGTAGCATGTGCTTCAGTATTGTTCCAGAGACTAATTCTCCTCTTGGCAGCGGTGGAGGAAGTTAGTAATAACTTTATTGATACAGAACTTTTCGGCAGGACGACATCGTTTGACAGTGACTTCCAAAACAAGTCACTGTTGGAAAATAAATGTGTTTAATGACAACACAGTCTCATGTCAGTTCATACCACAGTTATGAAATGTAATATATTTGATTCGTGAACATAGACACGAATTTCCCTTTTTTTCATGACGCTCAGCACGACTTTCAACAACGTATTTTTGTGTGTTTTCCTACGAATGTCCAGCAACACATGATGCAATTTTAGCTCCAGTCTTTTTGAAATAAAACCACTTAGTTAGGTTTAGCTCATGCATTAGCTGAGGCCGCAATGACGGCAGTGGTTGTCCTTCCTTCATCCGTCAGCTTGGTTCTTGGGGTTCCCCACACAGAACAAAGTGTCAAAAGCTTTCACAGGGTCAGTTTCTGTAGTAGCAGACCATCACAAAGACGGTTTCCATTTGCAGTTCAGTCAGTCAACTCACTGGAATAGATTATTTATGTACAGCATTTATGGTTTGGTGTTCAGGTTCCCAACAGGGAAACATCAGGCTCAGCTCAGCTGGGAGCCACATTTTCTAACTCCCCCGCCCCTAGAAGGAAGCTAGACTGGGAGCCTACAGGTGGATGCTGGGTAGAGGGTGCTGACAGCAGCAGGCGGCAGCCAGCAGCAGCTTTCAGGAGGGATGGATGGGTAGATGGGTGGGTCAAACAAACACAGAACTTTCACCCAGGAGACCGCTGTTCATGTCCCGTGTGAAAGCAAAAGTCACCGTTGACTTATTTGACCTTACTTAAGTAAGGAGCGCGTCAGGAGAGTGTGGCGGCTGCGTCGCGTGGTGGCTGCGTGACGGCTGTGTTTCTGCTGCTGCTGTCAGCCCTTTCTTTCTGCATAGAGTTTGCCTTTTAATGGCCATTTAACTTCATGATAAATATAATTTATATTTATTTTAGACAGAGAAAGGTTCAGAAACGTGTGTGGTAATTAGTAAATAATAGTAATAATCCACAATTAAAACTCCGTACTATATTCATTCATTGAGCTCTCCAAGTCACTCTATGTTCTAGAACACTGTCCGGCACATATTTCAGAATAAAAGCCTCGTGTTAACAAATGAAGGAATTCTATACAAAGAAAAAACGCTTGAGGGCTTTTATTTCGAAATGAAAGCAGGAAGTGTTGATTTAAACCCCAAACCCCAAACTTTATCAATTCATGAAGCTCTCAAAATGCTCTGAGGGCTTTTATTTTGAAATGAAAGCAGGAAGTGTTGATTTAAAATAAGTCTTTACTTTTTTTCATCTCCGTAACATATTCTACAGATAGACATCAAAACTGTAGTAAAGTCTTGCTGGTATGAAGTTAATATACTGTCAATAGATCACCTTCCCTGTCTGTTGCAGCTGAGAAAATAGGCGAGCCCTCTATCCTATAAAATAGACGCGCGTCTCATGCGGGCAGTGTGGCTGCTCTAACCTGTTAACATGGACGCCGAAATAAAAAACAACACGCCACGCAGCCGCCACGCGCTCCTGACGTTGGTAGTATGTCCACTACTTTATGGCTATATCTTACGAATGAGCATTCCGTAAGATATCATACGAACCCTTGTATGAGGCTACGTTGCACAGACAGAACTAATCTGGTCCATTAATACTCAATATGCCTCCCTTGAGAATAAACTAATTTTCAGTCATTTGTTGTATCGCTGATTGTGTTTATCTGCTGATGTCAAGCTGTGCACATTACTGTCATCACTGGTTTCTCACAGCATGTTCCTCTTTATCAGAGTTTCTATTGGTTTTTCTGTAAATGGGTGACAAGGCGAGTTGAATTTTAATGGTTGACTGGGAGCATTGACTATATATCCTTCATGGTGTGTTGGTTCAAACCTGTTTTTATGTGCATGCAGGTCATGCATCTGCTGCTCTGGAAAGCACTTTGCGATGACCTCTTTTTTGAAAGTATTAATTAATGACAGAAAATACAAAAATTATACGGTCACAGCTGTAAATTAGAGCTAAAAATTGACCATTTTCATTCTGAGTAGAGTCACGTCCAGAGTGATGCGTAGATGGTGGAACAGAAAACACAAAGGCACTTTCATAAACTTTATAGGGCACGTCTTTCCACAGAGAACAGAATATCTTGAGAGCTTCCAGCCAGGAAATACTAATTTGCTGTCAGGCAGCTGTGAGGGAGCATCATAATCGTAGAAAAAAAGATTATTTCATGTGTGACAGCGACAGTGAGTGGTGATGTTATCCTGAGGACGTCAGCTAGGCTTGTGTGTGTGTGTGTGTGTGTGTGTGTGTGTGTGTCATCTGAAGACATTTGATTCTAACACGACATGACACAAGAATCCAGCCGCCCTGTTACAACATGGATTTCACATGTAGCGGTGAAATCCAGATAGTCGATTGAGTGTCGTCTGCCATACAGTTTTAACACCCCCTTCCGCAGTTAATATAGTCCTGTACACAGATCACTACACCAGTGGTTAAAGGAATAGTTTGAAATACAAAGCTAGCGGCTGCAGCTGTGTCAGAAGTCACTCCCTCGTGCACCCTATATACCACAAACTAACATGTTTACTGTATAAATAATAAGTGAATAAATAGTAAAATTGGATTTTGTCATTGCCAATTTAATGTTTGTATATAGTATTTCTGTCAATTGATTAAATACGTTTTTTTTTATCTGTTCAAAATGTACCTTAAAGGGAGATTTGTCAAGTATTTAATACTCTTATTAACATGGGAGTAGACAAATATGCTGCTTTATGCAAATGTATATATATATTTATTATCTGATATCAATTAACAACACAAAACAATGACAGATATTGTCAGAAACCCTCACAGGTACTGCATTTAGCATAAAACAATATGCTCAAATCATAACATGGCAAACTGCAGCCCAACAGGCAACAACAGCTGTCAGTGTATCAGTGTGCTGACTTGACTATGACTTGCCCCAAAACTCCATGTGATTATCATAAAGTGGGCATGTCTTTAAAGGGGAGACTCGTGGGTACCCATAGAACCCATATACATTCACTGATCTGGAGGTCAGAGGTCAAGGGACCCACTTGAAAATGGCCATGCCAGTTTTTCCTTGCCAAATTTAGCGAAAGCTAGTATGACATGGTTGGTACCAATGGATTCATTAGGTTTTCTAGTTGATATGATGCCTGTTTCTGCAATCTAGGCTTAAACTGAGCCTACAGCCTAAAAATCACAATTAGTGGCGTTGAAAGGAATTTCCGTTAATGTGTTTAAGAAAATCTAAATATGAAATCAATAAGAATTGTTGACTTCTTAATCATTTTGTTGAAAAAGATTCATATACTCAAGTTTGTTTTTTTCTCTCTGTGATGTCAAATCCTTTGACACTATTTCAAAGTTCCACATGAAAATATAATAATATTCAGAAATGCAAAGGTCTCCATGTAATTTTCAGTGCAGCTGAACCTTTCAACTTGATCATTTGAAATTCTGTTCAGGTTGCAAACGGCTGGCAGAGATCCTTGAAGAAAGGACGTGTTGTGCTCATTTGTTGTCGAGTAAGAGCTCAACAAAAGCTCAGAAACAGGAAATCAATTTGAATTTCATTTGAATCGATGACGGTTCGGAATGATTGACGGCGGCCCCGATTGTTGCAGATTTACCACCACGTCTTGGCTTTTGTCGGCTGAGGCGGAGTGACAGCTCACCCTCCCGACGCCTCTGGTTGTTACCGTAATGCCGCGCTCCACCGATGACCCCTGAACCCCGGCGACGTCAAGCCTCCACCGACCACCACTTGCCCCACGCTGCGCTGTCAGTCTTATATCACCCGTTCCCCTCAGTTATACACACAAACACATGCCGTGGCGTCCCCTCACAGCTCTCTCAGACACAATCTCACCATATTCAAGTGACTGGTAGAGGACACATCAGAAAGAACAAATGAAGAAAAACAATCCGAGTGCTGTGCTCAAGGCTTGGACCCAAACACAGGTAAGGATGATGGCGACAGCCGGCAGAGTTTCAATGATTTTATAACGAAAAACTTAGAATGCAGAACAAAAATGCAGCTGATCCGGCAGAAACGTCAGCAGAGTCAAACCAATTCATTAAAAGTTTGGTCACAAATGGATAAAATTAATAATCTTTATTGTCCACAAATGTGGAAAATTAACCTTCGCTTTACAGTTTGGTTAAAACACATCATAGTGAATCACAATAAATACAATAAATAGCAAGACATGCAAAGTGCTGACTACAATAATGTGTGAATGGTGTTTATGAATTTAGTAAAGTTATTGCATTTAGTAAAGACTTTTTGTAAATGTTCTTGGTTGCTGCGGCGGATCTGTAGCGTCTTCCCGAGGGCAGTTTTATAAACTCTTTAAAAAGAGGATGAACGGGATCAGACACAATTTGTCAGGCTTTTTTGTCCCGCCTGTGTTTTATATCTACATCCCAGTTGTTTTTGTTCTTTCCCAATAATTTTACTGGCCATGTTTGTGATTCTGGATAGTCTAGTTTTGTTCTTAGCCCCAGGTGCCCATACCATGTACACATATTAAAAGTTAAGACAATTTCAACAAGACTTTTGTAGACAGTCTCTAAAATGTTCTTGCTTATACAGAAAGAATAGACTTGAATGGGAGAAAAACTCAGACAAGAGTGAAAGACATGAGGAGAACGAACTCACACAGAGACAGGGAATCACACAGACTAAATATACTGAGGAGGTGAGGATAATTAGGACAGGTGAGGATAATTAGGGGCAGGTGAAACCAATCAGGGCGGAGTAGACAATCACAAAGGCGGGAAAATCCAAAGGCAGGAAGTAAAGCTAGACATGACATACATGGTGAGTATATAAAAATAAAACAGGAAACACTAAATGAAAGAACAAGGGATATAACAGAAAACCCCAAAACCTACAAACCAAAATCCTCCGGACAAAATCAGAAGCCACAAAAAAGATAAACACAAGATAGTCTAAAGTCTTAAAGGTCCCATATTATGCTCATTTTCAGGTTTATACTTGTATTTTGTGTTTCTACTAGAACATGTTTACATGCTGTAATGTTCAAAAAACTTTTATTTCCTCATACTGTCTGCCCTGAATATACTTGTATTCACCCTCTGTCTGAAACGCTCCGTTTTAGTGCATTTCACAGAATTGCAACGGAATTGCGTTGCTAGGCAACAGTTTGGGTTCATGTTTACTTCCTGTCAGCTGATGTTATTAACATACACTGCAACAGGAAACAAACTGGGACACATTTAGAACGTTTACATTTAAAAACGTGTAATGGTCTAAATATTGTATATTTGTGACATCACAAATGGACAGAAATCCTAACGGCTTGTTTCAAACGCACAATTTCTGAATACGGTCTATGTGTGTTTTTCTCCGTATATTGAGCGTTTTGATAGTTTAACAGTAATTATATAGCACTTAAACCTGCTTTATAACATAAAAGACATGAAAATCTCACTTTTACAATATGGGACCTTTAACAAAAAGTCCAAGGACCTCTGGGAACAGAGCCAGACCGTGACAATATCACATAAAAGTTGCTTATTTTCCACATCCAGCAGTTATAGAGCAACATGATGATTCATTAGGAGTCTTTGTGTTTGTGTCCACCTGATGAATGTAAGTCCAATTTTCTCTTTTTTTTAGCTCTGTTTTTGGTCTCCATCTCCACTCCTAAGAAAAATATGTCTCTTTAGATGTTAAATGCTCCCACTTTCTGCAGGTGTTTAGACAGCAGACATTACAGCACAACTCAGATCACCTCCCTCCTGCTTGTTTTCCTCCGGTAAGTGACATCTTGCAGATGCCAGATTTTTTTCAGGTTACCTGTTTCATGTACTACTGTCACGATATAGCGACCATTTTATAAAAATAACTTTTTTAAAATCATATTTGCTCCAATCTTGCCTACTTCAGCTTTGACTTTGACAGCCCTAATAATAAACAATAAATACATGTTCTTGCTGATCTCCCTCTTTTAAACTGTTTCCAGTATGTGTGTGAGTGCACCAACACAAGATTCTAAAATACATTATAAATACATTACAGACATCGTATCAGTAACCTGGATGAGCTGTTAGGAACGTGATTACACCCGTTGGGACACCTGGGACACATCCAGAAATATAAATGGTTAATCTGTAGAGGAATGACGGAGACTGGCAGGTTGTCAAAGATCCGCCTATACGTTGTGGAAATGATGCATCATGACAGATAATGACACCTATCACATCCTCTCCTCCTGTCAGTTCATATGATGTATGCCAACTGTGCAGTGTGTGTGTGCAGTGTTAAATGTAGGAAATACTGTTACACCTCAGCAGAAAAAAAGACAGATTTGGCCTCATCTCACCGGACTACAGATGCATCATTTTGGGGCATGAGGTTTTACAACAGTGAAACATGTATGTCACAACACAGTCTCACGGCAGTTTGTGAAATAGTCAGAATATGTAATCTGTTTGATTCGTGTACATAGACACGAATTTCCCTTTTTTTCGTGGACGCTCAGCACGACTTTCAACAACGTATTTTTCATGCATTTTTCCTACGAATGTCCAGCAACACGTGACACACGTGTCAATTTCCGCTCCAGTCTTTTAAAAGAAATAGACAAAGCTGGCAAGAAAAGCAGTGCCGTTCACCGGCTTCATTCCTTGTTATATCTTTTTTTTTATTCCTCCTGGTAGCTCCTGCTGTTGTTGCAATATGCAGATATAATCCAGGATTTCTGTTTGTTGTGCAATTTGACAGTATTTTCAAGGCCTCGTGACCAACTCCGCCAACTGTCTCTCAGCGTAAGAGGAGTTATTCTACGTGTTCAAATTACACTCGATATTCAACACAGTCTCACGGCCATTTTGTGAAATTGTATTAATTTATTTTTTATTAATTTATAGTCAAATTTAATCTATTTGATTTGTGTACATTAGACGCAAATTTCCCTTTTTCTTTTCGTGACACTCAGCACGACTTTCAACAACGTATTTCTGGCGTGCTTTCCTACAAATGTCCAGCAACACGTGAAGCACGTGTCACTTTCCGCTCCAGTCTTTTCAAAATAAAACTACTTAGTTAGGTTAGGAAAAGATTGCGGTTTGGGTTTAAATAACTCCGGATGTTATGGGACAAATAAATCAATGTGAACTTCTGGTTTCATACGGGACACAAACAGTGATCTCCTAAGTGAAAGTACTGTGTTTTTGACCCTACCGAACTCCTGTAAAATGTAGGTATGTAAAATCTGTATGTAAAAATAAAATCTTGGATTCTGGCTGTCTGATCATCTTGATTTTTTGCAACCAGAAGTGATACGAGAGGGTGGAGCTATATTAACTTTGATGAGCTGTAAACACTGTGAAAGGGTTAAAGTTGTACGACGAAACACGGACAACTCTCAGACCGGACAACGCCGTGGTAGCGACCTGTCAATCACAAGGTAGACCCCCGCCCTAAGCATTCCCTGCTTTATGGTCTATCTGACTCTAAATGGGACCATAATTTACTAAATGAACATCATGCTGTATTGAATAAGACTTGAAACTAGCGATTGAGACCATAAACTCATGTTTAGAATGTTTACTGAGGTAATAAATCAAGTGAGAAGTAGGCTCATTTTCTCATAGACTTCTATACAATCAGACTTCTTTTTGCAACCAGAGGAGTCGCCCTGCTGGCTGTTAGAGAGAATGCAAGTTTAAGGCACTTCTGCATTGGCTTCACTTCTGAGACCCGATGTTGCCGCCTGTTTGACACTGGCTGAGTCATTGCAGAACCTGTCAGTGAAATGCCTCAAAGGTCAAATATTTTCTGTATTTTGCTGTCTCCTCTATGTTTTTTATTAATGGCTGTTAAGAAACTGCAGTAAAGACTCAGTTTCCCCCTTCTGGAGGACTCTGGTTTCCACGCACAGCAACCAGCAACATGAAGCCAAGCGCTCAATCATCGCCCTAACACCGACCCCCTTCCCCGCCCAACCCACCCTCTCCCTCCCAATTAGCTGGCGCCATCGCTCTCAAGTCGCTCTGTCAGCTCTGATAAAGCAACTCGTCTTCTCAGAGATGACTGAACATCCAGCTCGCCACCTCCAGGCCGGGCAACCCCGGGGATGGAGCCGACATGTAGGAAGGACACGGGACGAGGAGGAGGAGGAGGAGGAGGAAGAAAAATGAGGGAAAATGAAGAAGTTGTAAGACTCAATGTCAAGTTTTTTTTTTTTTTTTTTTTAAATTGTGTTCCATCTCTGTTGCCGAGTGTTGCTCAGTCAGACAGTTTGAATGTGGCATCTTTTTCTTTGGATTTTTCTGTCAAATTTGAGTGAAGCTCTTTCCTTCATCTCTTTTGACTTGACATCCATATTAACTAATTACCGTCCTTCGGTTCACTTCAGACTATTCAGAAAAATTAACAACTTTCCAAATTTGCCACGTGCAACCAGACTGAGTGTTTAGTTCATTGAATATTACAGCTTTCATGGACTAATTATGTTATATTACTAATATGCTTCTGTTAACTGCTATTTATGGTCATCTAACAGGTCTTTTTATTCGTCTAGATACACTCACATCATCCTCAGTACAGCTGGATTTCTGCAGAGAGATCAGAGTGAGGACGTGTTCGGCAGCTGTAATGGTGCAGTGTTTGGCTCATCATCTAGCAGGTATCATACTTGAGAATATCTACTACCCTATTTATTTTTATAGCCACTTCTGGAGTGGTATATGTGTCTTTTTTTTCTTGAGGAAATACCTACTGTCAGCATATCTGTTATTTTAAAACACTCTCTTATTTATTTATAAATACAATTGGCCACAAAGTCTGACTATTATTCCTATAACTATAGGCAGATTCTGGATCCATACGTCACCTTCGGGAACAGAAATGGGTAATTTAGTGTATCCTTTAAAACACACTTTCATACAATCTCAATTGTATTAAAAATGTCAAAAAGTCCCCATTCATTTCAAACATTTTTTTTTTATTGTCATAAAGAGTTTCTAAAGTTGGAGCTGTATTTTTTTGGTTACTTGATTAACATTTCCGCCTCTGAATGCTTTTAATCTTTTTATTGAATCAGAAAACATGTCATATTTGTTCTATAGTCTCCCCATAAGCCTTCTATGAAATGTATTTTTACTTTTTTTTGTACCTTATTTCAGGTAGCAGCTGCTTGTATGTACCATACTTTATCTGATCTGTCATAATGTAAATCATTGTGCCAAGTTTCATTTAGTTAATAAGTCAGTTAATTTGAAAATAAAGAATGTCAAAGAAAGATGAGTTATGGGCCTTTTAATATTTATTCATTTTATCGATAAATATTATCAATGTTTGTTTAACTGGCCCTTGGCCTCCAAGTTGCAGAGCAAATTGTAATAAACTGCAGTTAAAGCGTTGTTTTCCAACTTAAATTCAGTGTATTGAGTTTTTCTCAGAACAGGGTCAGAAGGTAAACAAAACCCAAAACAGATATTTAAATCAAAATTCTAGCTCACTGTTGCCATGGTAACACAGCTAAAACCCTGTTCCACTCTGTACACCTTAGTGTTGTTCCTTCCCTTTGAGTGATGTCATCACATTCTAATCTGTGTTGTCATTAGAATGTGAATCGGAATTTCCATTCAGTGATGTCATCACTGACATCTAAGCCACTGTCAGTGATAACATCGAGTCTTTTTTACAAAAACAATACAGAGACTCTCTACAGTCTTCTACGCACATCTCAAGTCTGCTAACAGACAGAGTCGAGAAGATGACACCTTCCAGAAACTGAGGATGCATGCCCAGATGGAGAAGCAGATCCAGCGAGCAGAAAGCTCAAATTATGGATCTCATTGGGAGAAGCAGCATCTCGCTGAAAAGCTCAAAGAGCAAGAGGAGTGGGGGCAGAGGCTTTTTGAATACGCCGACAACGAGAACAAGAACCTCCGTCAGAACCTCAGTGAGACGATCATCATGCTGAAAACAAACAGGCTGAAACTCCTGCAGTGCTACAGTTCTTGGAGGAAAGATACACGGCTATCGGAGAAAAGTGCACACAGGCCTTGAACAAACAGGGATTGAAGACGGAAGTCACACCGGGAGACACTACCGCAAGGACAGTTCGAGGATGAAAAACAGGAACTTGTGACCCACTACAGCAAGATCGTGGCCGACCCGAGAACAAGTGGTGCATCGCATATGTACCATCGCCTGCACGGGAAAATAAAGAACTCACTCAGAAGCTCTTTGAGGCGACAACCTGCTGACCAAAGCTGTACAGCCACAGAGTGACACTCTTTGCCATGAAAAGTGCACTGCTCAAATTCAACAAATGGAGACCAAACTAAATCAAATGGAGGGTGAGAAGAAGGGAGCTCAAGGACAAGTTTGCTAACGACCTGTCAGCAAATGACCAGAGATGGAGTCAAAAATTCAGCTCATGGAGACAAAAGTCTCAACAAGCTGAGGTTGAAAAGATTGAACTTGAAGACAAGTTGCTAAACACCTGTCAGCAAATGACCAGAGCTGGGAGTCAAACATCAGCTAATGGAGACAAAAGTCAAACAAGCTGAGGGCGAAAGATTGAACTTGAGGACAAGTTTGCTAAACACCTGGCAGCAAATGACAGAGCTGGGAGTCAAAAATTCAGCTAATGGATGACAAAGTCAAACAAGCTGAGGGCGAAAAGATTGAACTTGAGGACCAAGTTTGCTAAACACCTGGCGCAGCAAATGACCAGTTAGCTGGGACGGTCAAAAATTCAGCTCGTGGTAGACAAAAGTCAAACAAGTAAGGGTGAAAAGATTGGAACTGAGGGACAAGTTTGCTAAACACCTGGCAGCAAATGAACCAAACCTGGAGAAGCTGCTGATTGAACATACCAGCAGGATTTGTTTCAGTTAGAGGAACAGGTTGACCAGAAGAAAACCGAGGTCCTGAATCTCAGCAACGAAAAGGAAGGTCTCTTCCAGGAACTCAGAGAGACCACGGGCCAGCTGACCAGCAAGGGAGGTGAACTCCTACTGACTGAGGCAGCTTGGCAGAAAAGATTCAACGAGCTGAAGGACAACGAAGAACAACAGCGGATGGAATCCCACGAGCAGGTCAATCAGCTGAAGCAGGAGATGCATCTCAGAGACTCTGAGATCTTGGATCTCAGCAAGAAGAATGACAGCCTTTCTCTTACGCTGACAGAGACAACAAGTCAGCTACAGAGCAAAGAAGCCGAACTCTCACAGTCGGACCGAGCCTGGCAGGACAAGCACGACGCTCTTGAGGACAGGATGACAAGATCTCTGGCCGAAAAAGACCAGAGCTTGGATTCGCTGACGCTTAAGATGCATCTCAGAGTCTCTGAGATCTTGGATCTCAGCAAGAAGAATGACAGCCTTTCTCTTACGCTGACGGAAATAACAAGTCAGCTACAGAGCAAAGAAGCCGAACTTTCACAGTCGGACCGAGCCTGGCAGGACAAGCACGACACTCTTGAGGACAGGATGACAAGATCTCTGGCCGAAAAAGACCAGACTGAGATCTTGGATTCAGCAAGAAGAATGACAGCCTTTCTCTTACGCTGACGGAAATAACAAGTCAGCTACAGAGCAAAGAAGCCGAACTTTCACAGTCGGACCGAGCCTGGCAGGACAAGCACGACGCTCTTGAGGACAGGATGACAAGATCTATGGCCGAAAAAGACCAGAGCTTGGATTCGCTGACGCTTAAGATGCATCTCAGAGTCTCTGAGATCTTGGATCTCAGCAAGAAGAATGACAGCCTTTCTCTTACGCTGACTGAGACAACAAGTCAGCTACAGAGCAAAGAAGCCGAACTCTCACAGTCGGACCGAGCCTGGCGGGACAAGCACGACGCTCTTGAGGACAGGATGACAAGAGCCCTGGCCGATGAAAAGAGCAGAGCTTGGATTCGCTGATGCTTAATAACAAGGAGTTAGCGTCAATGGTGGAGGAGCTCCAGCAGCTCTGCAAAGAGAAGGACAGAATCTCTAAGAACCTCAGAGAGACTGCTGACATGATGCGTACAGTGGCGATGAACTCTCGTGAAAGATACAAAGCGCTGACCAACCAATTAAGAAAGATGGTCTGACAAAACAAGAGGAGCAGACGGAGAAGAAGGAAAAGAAGAAGGGTTTGCTTTAGCTGGTTTTGCAAGAAGACGTTGTGCCGATGACACAAGAGTGGTTGAGGAGGCTGCTTGTTGATCAGCTCAAGATGGGACAACAATAGCTCTCTCTTCCTCCACCCTTCACTTCTTCACCCTCCATCTCTTTCACCCCTCCTCCATCTCCATCACCCCTCCTTCTATCCACCTTCCCTCCATCCCCCTCCACCCTCTCATCCCATTAGTCCATCCCTTTGGTTTTGCTCCTGTTGATCAGGTGTCCCACAATTAAAATGTACGAATTTGAGGCTTGTAGTGAAATACAGTCAAAAGTTCGATCATATAGGGTGTTCTCATGGTGATCAGGTTTCTCCCAAATATTATATATATATATAATATATACTAGATGAAGATTTGGATAGGGTGTCTCCTGGTGATCAGGTTCTCCCTTAATCCAAGTATACACCAAATCAAATAAAAAATAATGATCATATATGGTTTTCTCCTGATGTCTAGGTTTCTCACACAATCCAAATATATAAATAAAAAATCGTTTTTTAAAAATCAAATAAACAATCAAACAAAAGTTCAATGTGTTTGCCTCTCTGAATAAACATAGAGATTATGCATTGTATGATATTTTGGTCACTATAAAGTAAAAGCACTGGTATCTGTTTAAGTTATGATTTTATAACTGACGTGATCAATAAAACGATCAATGTTACGAATATTAAAGAGGTTCCAAATGTTATTTCAGGCGCTGGTTAACAACAAGAGCTCAATAGAGAGGTCCTATGGGTACCAACGAGCTCCCATTTTACAGACACTTTATGATAATCACATGCAGTTTTATTGCTAAGCAGTATAAAGTGTGTTATTTTCTCCTATTCTAAATGGTGTATTTGAATATTTCTGCATACTGGGGTCCCTAGACAGTTTTGAATACATTAATTGGGTATCACTGTAAAGCTGAGACTCTTGTGGATCCAATGATTCCAACTGTGTATTCATGTGTGATGATGTTAGTCCCCATAGGAGACATGTCATTGTAGTGAGACCATTTTTATTTAAACTTGACTCCACTGATATAAATGACTTGTGGTGACTCTAGGATAATCCCAGCCTCATTGAAACTTTACAGCCACAACTAGAGGCCTAGAGCATTCAGAGGATGGATGGCTTTCCTAGCTAGATTGACAATAAGGGGGTTTCTGAGAAGTTTACACGACAGAAGTGCTCGCCATCCAATCGCCGCAAAAATGCAATTCTTGCAGAAATCTCCAAATGTCAAAAGTTTTTGATCCCAAATCACAGCATGGCGTTTTCTATGCTGTTCTCAAGGTCTTGGTGTCTTAATGTGGGTATTCTGAGGGATTATTGATAATTTTTATCAATTTTTCCAGTGGAAAATAAATGGTTTATATTTAGCACCAAATCTGTTTGTAACGAATAGTAACAACCCAAAAATTGCAGCAACAACTTATGAGACATAATTAGAGCATGGGGAATGGGCATCATTATACTTCAACTCAATAATTGTTCGTAACCCTTATTCACTTTAATAATTTATCTTTAATATATTTAATTAATTTATGTTTATTTCTGATTTATGACTAGAAGAATCTGTCACGCAGTGCTGAGCAGCATTTCAAAATTAATCTTCATGGTTCCCAGCTTTCTGTAAATTGAGCAATATTTTAAAGGAGTTCGGCAGTCAGAGTTGTACGATGAATGTCCTTTAACAAGATTTCTCATTTGTTTTTACTTTAATTGACAGGGGAGATTGTGTGAAACAAACTTTAAAGTTTTTAAGCACATATGAGACTTCATTTTCTCTCTCTCTCTTTTTCATAAAATCGACTACACAGGATTTTGTGAAAGAACGTTATGCATGTCTCAAGATTATTCATTAAAATGTTAAAATGTTTCTTTGGTGTTTGTATTTCCTGCTGCGCCTGAGTTCAGACAGATCTGCATTCTTTGCTCATGCTGTTTTGCACTCTTACCAGATTAATTATCCCCCGCTCATTCAGAAAGCCGTCTTTATTGATTAAATAGTTCATCATGTGCAGGAAAACCTTTCAAAAGCAGCTTGATGCAACATGGGAAAGGTAATATAAGGCTGACAGGGAGTCCATCACCAATATTAGACTCACAAAGCAAACAAAACAGAAAAACTCATTGCTTTCTCACCCTCAGCCTGCTGACTACATGAGGATCTAGTAGCCTTACATACACAGGTGGCTTTCAGTTTTGTCTAATTGGACGTCAACTTAAATGTCAACAGGTGCGTCAGAGAGTCAGGGAGGAAAGTCTTTACACACTCCACAGCCCTGGGAACGGAAGAGGTCCAATCAGGACAAAGCAAGCAAGTACACCTGTTGTGTTGTTGTTGCTCCCATCATGTGAGATTACCATAATCATCAGTTTTCTGACTGTTCCCCGAAATATTGTTCACATCAACAGCCAATTTGTAGTTACGACTGAGAAACTTCAAAAACTTTAATAGCTCCGACGTGGCTTTAAATAATATGAAAGGGCCTGAAAAGCAATTAATGGATGTCTCACATCAGTCAAAGAAAGTCGTTCAAGGTAATTAAATACATATTGATGGTGCAATATAATCAGAAAGTAGTTTGTCCTCTATGTAGCGATGGCCCCATGTTTACCTGGTATTAACAGGTGATCGGTATCTGAGTAGGCTACATTATTAATGACATCCGATCCCACGGCTTTTGCCATTTTACACCTGGTTTTAATAAAAAGTGTTATCTCAATTTTGCATGGCAATGTATCTTATCTCAGTATGCAATTAGTAAGTTAATTAGTTAGACAAAGCTGACAAAAAAAGCAATACCTATTTGACGGTATCATTCCTTGTTATTACAGTATATATTTTTTATTCCACCTCGTAGCTCTCCGCTATCACTTGTAGCTTTTTGTGGGCTTGCTAGCAGCGTGAATACAACATCTGACATCTGAGTTCACCTCCTGTTACAGGCCTGCAATTAACATGACTGATTTTATTAACTGCAGCCATTATCTTTTATCTAAACTTGACCCATCTCTGGTGTTGCAGTATGCACATATATTTGCAGGATTTTTCCGAGTTTGTTGTGCAATTTTTTGATGACGCACAGTATTTTTCAAGGCATCGTCAACAACTCTGCCAACAACTCTGCCAACTGTCTCTCAATGTTCAAATTTACACTCGATATTCAACACAGTCTCACGGCAGTTCGTGAAATAATCAAAAGGTACTTTATTTATTATTAATTTAATTTACAGTTCAAATTAATCTCTTTGAATGACGCAAAATTTACCCTTTTTTTTTCATGATGCTCAGCACGACTTCTTCAACAATGTATTTTTTGAGTGTTTTCCTACAAATGTCCAGCAACATATGATGCATGCGCCAATTTCCTCTCCAGTCTTTTCAAAATAAAACTACTTGGTTAGGTTTTAGGAAAAGATCGCTGGTTTGGGTAAAATAACACCGGACGTTAGTGACAAATAATCACCGTTGACCTCTGGTTTTCACACGGGGACACAACCGCTGGTCTCCGGGCTAATCGTCCTGTGTTTTTTGACCCACCCATCCACCTAAACCTCTGCTCTGTACACGAATCAGTATATTCAATTTTCACAAACTGCTGTGTGCAACCGGGCTGCGTATTAGTAGCCATCTAATGGAGCGTTATGATATCAAATAATATATTTGCCAGGTTATTTTACCCCTAATGACCGTTGACAGCTGCCAGAGATGATCCACGCCTCAGATGTTTCAGAACGTTATTTTGGTCTGATCAATCCACATTTGGAACCTGATCATCGAAACATCATATCTGAAACATCGTAAAATTAATAAATATACCAGCACGTTTAAGTCAGTAAGCCGAAAACAATGTGCAGGAGTTTTTCATTTTTATTCATGTCGTGATTTCCTCCAACACACCAGTCACATATTACGCTGTCCCTTTAAATGAAAAAACAAAAATGCCACCACATCAATCATAATAAGCGACAAATGTGTTTCAATATGCTGGTAATACACAACAAATGTAGCTGCAGAGATTGTTTGAAGACGCTTCCCTTCTCAAAGACCTCCAGTGGACAGCTGACACAGCCACATTTGGTGGACATTATTAGTTATGTACATTTGGTGTCTACCATTACAGAACTGCAGATAGTAAGACAGTAAAACAGCTGGAATCTCCACTAAGGAGCAAAAAAGCAAGAGCACATTAAGACTGGCTGTTGCTGTCTTCAGTTGTCAGATAATGTAAACACTTGCAAATCGTAAACATGGGAATCCACACTCGCTACCTTCCATCCCACATAATATGAATGTGGCATTAACTCTGGAGGAGCTGTTTGCTTAGATGGGCTACATCATGGAAGATGTCAGAGGGCACAAATACACACTTGTTATCAGCCGATGAAATGCCATTATCAGTCCTAATTGAATCAGTAGGCATCTGTCGGTAAACTGGATTACCGCAGGGAGGTTCAAAATTATTCCACGGAGACCTCTAGCGGCCGTGGTAATTATGACGGAAGCAAAGTCGGAAGTCAGGTAACGTAGTATTAAGATTGACAAAGACAAACACAAACAAACACGGGACCTTTCACCAAGTGAGACGGCTGTTTGTGTCCCGCGTGAGAACCAAAACTAAACACTTATTTAATTACGTACATAACTTGAGTTCTGTAACAATCATACGACCCAAACCGTGATCTTTTCCTAAACCTAACAAGTAGTTTTGTTTCAATTCACAAGTTAACCACGTGTTAAAACTTAGACCGATTCACAGTGTGCAGGTAGGTGCAGTTAGCCCGTCTGAGGCATTATAATGGCAGTGATAATGGCCATTCAATGGGCTGATACCATTTGAATGGGTGCACGAAACAGATTAGGATGTTACCACTAATCAGTGCAAAAGTTTCCGGAATTTATAGAATTGATTCAGGCTCTACGCGTCGCTGAGGGCTTGTTACCCAGAAATCATCACCTATCCATTAAGTACGATAAAAGCACAAACCCAGTATCAAAATGCAAAGTTTTAAAGAGTTAATTCACACGTGCAACGCTTACAAAGATAGCCTTTATCAATCATCTTTGCATGACATTCATGGTTGTCTCAAATACAAATACATGTGTTGAATAAAGACATGATACTCAGCATCATGGCAGTCAACATTAAATACAGTAACATTACAGTTACATAGACGTCTTATGATACACTGAGTAACATGGTGACATCCTGTTTGTAACATATTTGGTAACCACTTTTCTTAAGGCCTACAGCGGTATTGGATTTTAAAGTTCTGCTTTTTGCATGGCAGCTATCAGAACCTCTTTTTATTCCTCACAAATGTATTTCTTTGTTTGCCTTGACAGGATTAACAGGGTCTTTGTAGCTGAACAAACAACAGAAAATGAATCAGATTTAACAAAAGATACCAGAATTCGATACCTAAAACTGCAACCAAAACTGTCAAGGAAAACAAGTATGATAATTGCTTACAAAAAACAATATCTTAAACTAGATGAAGCTTTTCCAGTGTATATTTTGACGCTTTACCTTTACATCCTCTTGAGAAACTTGTATGTAAAAAAAAAAATTGCATTAGGAGGTGTTATACCTTAAAGAAGCATATCGACAGATTTCTCAGCAATTCTCAAAATTTTGCAAAAACATGTATGATTTCCTTATTTTGCTTCCCAGATTCAACAACAACTAAGAACACATCTAAATGTGCAATTGGTCCAGACCTGTGTTGAATAATATATTTTAAGGCACAGCGGAGTCTGGCTCTAGGAAATGTTATATTAGAGTGCAAGTTTGGTTAAATATGTATCTCAAAGAAATCAAAATTTAATTTAAAAAGTAGGACATACAATTAAAGATAGTACAAATTAAACAAAATATGCCACTTATCCAGGACAGTAAGTGGTTTTAATCTTCTGTTCACAAAGATTTTAACAGGACGGAGTACTGTTTTACAGATAGTGACGAAGTAATAACCAGTAGTGTGAAAATCTGATTACCCAAAATAAACCCTTATTCTGTATGCCTTAACCAAGTGTCACCAGATGTTTTTTGTCTTGTGGCAAACAATTAAACACAACATGTAGACAAATATAGCATGCTGCACAAAGCAAGCATTTCCTTTTTTTTTCTTGTCATCTCAGCACAATTTACATGAGATTCAACAAGAAATTGACACATTGACCAACAGCAATGAAAAAAAGGCAAAAACTGAGAATATCATGCAACTGCTGCGTAGCACTTGCTGCATGAATAAAAGCAACATTATCCCATTCATAAGCAAAGAATTATCATTTACTTTTAGGTTCCTGTATCACCTGGCACTTCTGCTTTAACTGGTGACTGTTAGTATAGAATATGTTTGGAGCAGATTGTTGACTTGTTTTAAATGTGCTCTATTGTACCTGTAACCACAACCAACACTGATGTCACAGTGTACTGACACCTCCTGCAGTACCAACCCGGTCTCATGGGAAGGCGTATAAATACCACGTCATTCCACGGACATTCCACGTATCGTGAGTACGCATTTAGGCTTCTTTGTGTTATTTGTATGCCGCTTTTCACGTGTCATTTGTACACCGTGCAAACATCCGCAGTTTGGTTTAGGCAAGAAAACCACTAACTCATGGTACGTGTCCACAGGGGCGTTTTTTATCGCGAGGGGGATGCACCGCTTCCCAGCATTGGACGCTTGGTGGGCGGTCACTAGACACAAGGCACTAGGCACCTGATTGGACGAACGCTTTCCCTCCGTGGGCTGCAGCTCCCAGCTTTCAAACCAGAAAAAATATGGAGGCCCGTTTGGAAACTTTCTTCTCTTATTTCACGAAAATAGTTCACCGAAATGTGTTTCTGAAAACATTTTAGAAATAAGCCATGCCGCTGCTAAATCTGTCTTTATTTTGGATCAACAACATTTATTTTAAGAAAGTTCTCGGGAGTTTCGAAAGGCTGTGAGTCGCGTCGGACGCCAGTGATTTGCACAAAGTAGACCAGCCCTCAACTTATGCAAATGAGGAGCGGGCGTCGTGACGCTCCGTTTCTCGAATCGCGCTGCCACGCTACCAGAATGCATTGCATGGCTGCTTACATAGACGATGAATGGGGAGCGTGGAAGGGACGGAGCCTGTGAACACGTACCATAAGGTTCAGGCAAGCAAACCACTTAGTTAGGTTAAGGGAAAACATCATGGTTGGGCCTAAAATAAGAACGTAAACTAAGTAAAATACGTAAGGAAACAATAAAACCCAACTACGGAAAACACGTTACAAATGTCATGACAGATGTCACTAACGTAACTTATAAACATAACAACGGTCAACATCGGTCTCAAACACCAGTCTCCTGGTTAAAAGTTCGGTGTTTGTTGCTTCTTATACTACGTCACTAACTCTTACCGTAGCATTTATACGTGGATACGTTTACATTGCAGTCAGTACAGGATACATGGTGTACAAATGACACAAAAAGGTGTGCTTATTGCACGCTAAATGCCTTGCACAATATCGTGGCATTCATACGCCTTTTCGTTCAAATGGGCTGTGAGTACACATCTGGATCACTACAGCAAGGTAAGTTAAACCACTGGTGTTAAATTGATCTTTCATATCAGTGATCTAAGTACTATGATTGTACTGCACTTGAGCACGGTTGAGAATGATATTAAATACAAAATTTATACAACAACAACAAATCTTTTTAGAGGGCCACATTGTGGCTCTATTTGCACCAAAAATGAATCGGCTCTTGCGTTCCTCAAGGCCTTAACCTCCATCGAATTCCACTGACATATGTTGGGTCGTTTTTGAGATATTCTGCTCCCCAACAGACAAACAGACTGACATACTGTTCCGAAAACATTTAACCTCCTTGATGTAGGTCGGAAAATAAACTTTCAATTTGTCGCCACTTACCCACTCACTTTCTTTTCATCTGTGCAACCTGTTGGCTTTCACATACTTTGAAAGAAATAGATGGAACTTTTTGGAAAATAACACTATCACGGTTGAAGTATTTTTTGTGATCCCTATCATTTCAACTACTTAAACGCCTTTAAGAATGCTTTTTTCCAGTCTTTAAGATTTGGCTTACTGAACCATTTCTTCAGATTAAAAACATTGCTCTAAGGATATAAGGGTCTTATTTTCCCCGTGGGATGGGGCAGAGAGGATTTTCAACAGAAAACAGTGTTGTGGGTGGGAGTGATCAAAATCGCTGCATGAGCAGGTGGGAATGGATGGAAATCCTACAGCGTAGATCAACACACATCATTGTGGGATGTGATCCCTCACTGGCTTCCCACGGAAACATCAGTCCTGCTCAAATTTGTGCATTAAAAATCTGTGAAATATATCCTGTCCTCTCCCAGCTACCCATGGTGTGAAAACTGTATAGTTTGAGTACAATAATTGTGGTGGTTGTATTGAGCTTGTCAACAAATCAAGTGACAAATGGTTACGCCACCAATCGCAACAGAAGTTCCCGGTGGACACAACAAGTTTTCCCTTTTCATTAACATGGCATCTTCAGTCTGAGCACCTGCATTGTTTCATCATAACAGATTAGCACTATCAAAACCATCATAGCACAGATAAACGGTTTGGAGCATGCACAGCACTTCTCGATAACATCATATCATTAAATGTACATTAAAATGATGCAGTTTAGGGTTCTGAATCGGTACAAAACAACCCTGTTTACCGGTGTTTTAACCAGCAGCCCAGACAACCAGGGCGCATGTGCTGACCTGGGTCAAAAATGTATTCTTTAATCATTTTTATAAGTGATTTTAACAAGCTTCAAGTATCAGATGGGTGGGCGTGGGTGTATGAACCACAAAATACGTCACTAAAGTAACAAGTTGCCACCTTTTCCTGCAAACTTGTAGGAAAAACCAGCTGCTGCATTTGAGCTGGAATGAAAACTTTGACCTGCACATAACATGGTCTGAAAACCATCGATTAATTTTACCAAACACACGTAGCTTGATTGTACAAACTTCTTGGGTAGTAGACCTGCTATTATGTTGCTTGGTTGAGTAAAACCTTGATGGGCGAACCCAAAGAAACAGTCTTTAAAAGTTATCCACCTGATCTTGTTGCCTCAACAAGTCCTTCAAATTAAACGATAAGATAAGTGTTTTCTGATTTGACACCACTATCGGCAAGACGACACTGTTTGTCAGTATCTTCCAAAACTGTTACAACTCAGCGTTTAAACAATACAGTCGTCATGGTTATGGTTTGATGAGTTTTAGACAGAAAAATGACTTGGCTAGGGTTAGGGAACAACCGTGGTCATGGTTAAAAGAAACCAACATTGACTCGCGGTGGAAAACGGGAAATAAGCAGCGGTCTCACGCGTTTATGTCCAATGTTTTGTTGGCAAAAACGACACACTGTTTCCTCTTTTTCTCCCAACCCGTTCTCTCTCCCAACTCGTCAAATACTGCCGTTTGGTCAGTGCCTCTCGGCGTCAGAAACACTTTTCAACTAACTCTAATGTAAACGTGACGTAGTCCGTTCAGGGTTGGCGGGAGGGTCAAACAAACACAAGACTTTCAACCAGGAGACCGCTGTTCGTGTCCCGTGTGAAACTAAAAGTAACTTTACTTATTTTGTCACGTCAGTCTTTAGTCACGTGAGTCATCGGTGTCGTCAGCCCTGTGAGTCAGTGAGACAGTGAGTCAGTAGTCACGTGAGTTTTAAGTATCGCCAGCCCCGTGTGTCGCTAGTCAGTGAAGTTAGCATCAACCACGACCGTTTCCTAACCTTAACGAAGTGGTTGTGTTTCCTAAACCTAACTTCCTGTGAAAACGGAAGTTTATTTTGAAAGGACACTATGCATGTAACGAGGGTATATTGACACGCCGTGCCTGGTCCGTCCAAAAGTAACGTAAGAGGGGTACCCCGTGCGTTGGTCTCCGATCCGGAGGGGCACTGAACCAAGTGGCGGTATTTGACTAGTTGGGAGGGAGAATGTGTTGCTGCTCCCGATGGACAACAGTCATTATTCCATACAACCACTAGAGAGCTTTGTCACTTGACCGCAAACACGCTGTTTTGGGGCATTTGTTGAAACGACTGATGCTGTCATTGGGCTGTCATTTCCTCAGGCTTAAGGGCCTTTCACACAGAACGCATTAACAGTACCACTGCGCTCTGAAACATATTATTTCCAATGGCATGCACCGCGCAATGACAACTTTTTTGCTGTGCCGAGCAATGCGCAAGCACAGCGCACTATGATGTGTGCAATCTGCAATTATGTCTGCGATTATGAATTCCAGTTCAGTTACGCTAACTCACGAACACGACCGCATTTCAAGATTTCCCTTTATAGCTAATGTACGAGGCTTCATAAAATACCTATTTCTCTCATAAATGTTTCACTTATATCAACCGCACATTGTCACAATATTATGGCTCTGACAAAGTTTGTACATTTCTTACCTTTCTGATGTGCACAGGTCCTGAAAAACAGAGTAAAAATGAGGTTGTTGCAACGATTGTCTACAAGACCTGTCCTTTCTTGACTCACTGAATAGGAATGGTTCTTTCTTGGCAGCAAACATAAGCACACCCTCATAGGATGAATCAGAACTGCTTCAGGCCCACTTAAGGTACATTTTGAAGGCTCGCAGACATACAGTATGTAAAGCTAAAACCAAAATCTGCTCTGAAATGATGTGCAGGTCCCACCCATGTGGTACTTCACCTCAACTTTGTGTTAAAAACCGTTTTGTAAAATTATTCGACCCAGGTCAACCTGGAGACTGTGTTTTTTTTTTGTTTTTTTTTAAAGGATCCCTCAAATCCTCACAGCACTGTGGTCTCTGTCTGCATGATGGACTGGGTTCGGGAGTTGCGGTGAAACTGCACCATGTGCTCTGAACCGTTCCTGGAGGCGAACGCGCTGTTGAAGAGGTGCTCTCTGTTCAGACGGCAGTTCAGACACATACTCCGCCACTTTCTCTTGAGCTCCCCCTGAACCTGCAAAAACAGATTAATAAACAAATGGGGCAAACTAGTAATAAAACCACTATAGTTAGGTTTAGGAAAAAACAACATGGTTGGGCTTAAAACTATTATGTTTTTACAGTGAAAATGACACTGAACGTTGTGAACACGAGGATACGAACGAACAGTGTATTGTAACGTGACGCACAGGACACACAACAGTGGATGAAAGCAAGCCCCCCAGGGAGAGCGCCGGTCGTTGATGCCAATTTTCGTAGGGTCCAAACCGCGGTACTACAACTTCCGTGTCGGTCAAGCGATGCCATCCCATAGACTCACATTGGAAAAGACATGTCTGTAACTCAGTGGATCATTTTTTTTTTAGGTAAATCAACTTCCCAGTATGAACACTTGAATAGCCCTTATTTAAATCATTGGGTCCTAAAAGTTGTAAAATAGCTGAATCCAGAGTTATTTTCCTTCCTCTGTTCATGTGAATGAGACCCAGACCGATGCTGCAGCGAGGGCTGGGAGACGGAGTTAAAGGAAACGCTACTGCGCCTGCTCCACAGGCCCAATGGATGCGGAGGATCGTCGGAAGATCCGGGTACTTTATCACTTGGAAGTCGAGCCATTTCGGCTTCATGTGCCACTGAGCCACTCTCATGGGAATGAACGAGAGCCCGCCTACAACGCTGTATCCAGTTCTCTTTATACATCCATGGATGAAAGCCTTGTGTTTGTTGGATGATGATTTTCAACATGTGAAGACGTTTTTTTTATGAATAAGATAAACGGTTACAGCTAATGGATGGATGGATGGATGATTTTATTAGTTGTAATAACTGGAACAAGAAGTTCGCTGGTCAGATTTCACTTGAATTGTTTTATCAGTCTTTTAGATGCTGGTGTTTGCAACAAACAAGGAGCTGCAGAGTTATGACACACAGCCCATGTTTGAACAGATGCCACTCTACTGTTTTAAGCACTTGATGTTTGAATAATATAATTCAAAATATTTTTAGTGAAAAATATCTAATGATGGAATTTGGACACACTCACTAATTTTACCTCAAAGAAAAACATAATTAACTGCTTATGAAATGTTCCCACTTAAGACCACATTGAAATTAAGCGGTGTATTTTTAAAATAAGCGTGCTATCAGCTGACTGCAGACACATTTATGGGAATTTTTCAAAAGCTTTATTATTTTTTTTCCTCTTCTAAAATAAAATATTGAAAGGAAAATGATGTTATGCTAATTAATGTTGATTGGAAATGCCACAGTGTTTACTTCTTATTAGTATTACTACACACTATGTACTGTGCATATAATGAAAACTTACCTCACTGTTTAGGAAACAGTACAGAATGGCCACAACCAGACCCTGGAGAAAACAACACAGTAATGTTAAAAACACATTCACTTTCATTCATTAAGAAATATTAATGATAATGTCATGTAGTGATTGGAGTGGGAGGCTGATTGGAGGGAATAATAATAATGCAGCACCTGAAAGGATCCGAGTGCCAGGTCAAAGAATATCTTATAATCCTCTGCGATGGATTCACCGAGAGAAACGAAGACCACATAGTGGATCCCAAACAGAGGGATCAGCAGGAGAGTGGATTTGGCCAACCTCCTGAGAAAAAAAACAAAACATAAAACAGTTCTTTGTAGCACCATTCAACTGTAACAGAGGTAATGTTTGTCCTTATTGCTGTTGTATGAGGCCATACATTGTTGATATGCTGTAAAGGGGCAGTTTTCCCCTTTAGGCTAGTGGGATCTTGAGTTACCCCTAGTTAAGGTTAGGCATTGACTTTGAATAATTAAGGTTAGGCATTGACCTGGAAAAGTTAAGGTTAAGCGTTGACCTTGAATAGTTAAGATTAGCATAGGTTACATTTTTGCACGTTTTTGCAACTTGTGGGTTACCTTCTAGACACGACCACCAGCTCAACCCAGCAATACAAGAAATGTATTAATATGACTTTTGGCTAGAGTAACCTTTTAGGAACCATGTGAGATGTTGAGCCAGGCCGAATGGGCAATGGTACGCCTAAACTCATGTAATTTCATAATGCAAGCTCTGATTGATCCCAAATTTGTTGTGATAGTGGATAGGAGATCAGACATCAGAATGTGAATATATTGATGCATTGAGGAAATACAGTACTACAAACACATAAGCACAATAAGCGGAAAGGTCAATGATGAATGTATTCATTTACTTTTAGGAACCTTTGGCTGGGATTGTCCCGATTTGTCACCAAATTTGGGATCAATCAGAGTTAGCATTATGAAATGACATGAGTTTAGGTCTACCATCTCCCATTCGGCCTGGCTTTATTTTGCAATTCTTTTATTTATGGGGTGTGTCACAATATCTGTCAATTTAACTACTTTTGAAGAATCCATTTCATATGTAGGAGACCTAAGAGAAGCCCTACACTGAACAGGACTGACACTGAATCTTCTCCTACACCAACAGGAGATTCTGCAGTGGCTTATCCAGGCTTTTCATCACCTCTCGCCTCTGACTCTTACATCCCCACGGGACTTGAGAATACCTGACAGCTCAGCACAGCTCACATTTCCCTGCAGGGTGTAAAATTGCCTGAAGATTAAACACACCGCCTCTGACTGGGCAAAGACTCAAACACACTGAATCTTGCAAGAATGTGTCGCTCCATTGAGGCATAGAGGTTTTACCTCCAACTCTCCATTTCTTGAAGGCTGCATCATCAAACGCTGTCTTGGTGAAAGAGCGTTAGCGTCACGCTTATCTCTCCAGACGGCGAACACAGAGGGGATAAAAATGTTCTGGGCGTCTCAGATTATCTGTTTTTTTTTAGGCATTTAGCTGACTCTTATCCACACAAGTTTACATGCTGACACACGAGCAGGTGTAGCGTTTGTGCCCCTCGAGAAATACCTGTATTGTGATTGGTCGTTGCCGCCCACGTCAGGACACCTCAGCTTCTGAACCAAGATCCGAATGATGCTGATGAACAGGATGAAGTTCACCTTGGAGACAGGGAGGAAACAACAGATCTATCAGAGCAACTGATGAGAGTCAGAGGAAAACACACAGGGGGTGGTTTTATTTTGCAGTCTTGGACAGTTTTCCACCCACAGAAAGCAACGAATGAAAAGTTAAGACAGAAAGAGAAACTGAGTGCTCTGTTCAGAGAAAACTGGACTTTAATTTGTTTTCTCTGGTGCATCTTTGGTTCCTTTTAAAGCATTACAAATGGAAACAGTTTTGTGACATTTTGTGAAATCACCATATAGGATTTTTGGGGCATCTCAAACATATCATTTAAAAATACCAAGAATGAAGCATAAAATCTTACTACTGTTACTATTATGTATTTCAAAACTAAACAATTGAACGGTGTCTGTTTTCTTACAACAACTGTTCTAGGTTAACTAGCTCTGGTCGCGTCTAGAAGGTAACCCACAAGTTGCTCTCTAGATGATTGAGGTTAGGCATTGACCTTGAATGTTTAACCCCTTAAAACTTCGACAAGCCCCAACGGCTACTCTGTCTTTCGGCTCAGTTTTCAAGGTATTGGGAATATACTGATATCATGTGAAACTAGAAAACCTAAGGAATCCATTGGTACCAACCGTGTCATGCTAGCTTGTCGGGAAGATTGCAAATAACGCTAAATTTTGGCGACGAAAAACTAGCATGGTGAATTTCAAAAAGAGGGGTCCCTTGACCTCTGACCTCCAGATATGTGAAAGAAAATGGGTTCTATGGGTACCAACGAGTCTCCCCTTTACAGACATTACCACTTCTTGCATGCAGTACAAATGTGTTATTTTCGCTTGTTCTAAAATTATGTATTTGAATATTTCTGCATACTGGGGTCCATAAACAGTCTTGAATTACATAAATTAAGTATCACTGTAAAGCTGAGACTCTTGTGGATCCAATGATCTCAACTGTATTCATGTGTGATCTTAGTATAGAAGCCATTGACAATGTTTGAAATTTGACCTGATTGTATAAAATGACCTGTGGTGACCTCTAGGATAATCACAGCCTCATGAAACTTTACAGCCACAAACTAGAGACCTAGAGCATTCAGAGGATGGTTGGCTTTTCTAGCTAGATTGACAATAAGGGGGTTTCTGAGCAGTTTACACAATAGAAGTGCTCGCCATCCAATCGCCGAAAAATGCAATTCTTGCAGAAATCTCCAAATGTCAAAAGTTTTTGATCCCAAATAACAGCATGGCTTTTTCTATGGTGTTCCTCAAGGTCTTGGTGTCTTAATGTGATATTTATTGATAATTTTTATCAATTCTCCAGTGGTAAAAAACTGGTTAAATTTAGCCCTAAATCTGTGTAACCCAAAACTTGCTGCAACAATTTATGAGACATAATAGAGCATGGGGATGGATGTCACAAATTCATATTATCATGTTCTAAGCCCTGATACACTTTTATTAATGACTAGAACAACTTGACACACAGTGCTGAGTGCTCTCAAATTAATCTTCAGGTTCCCAGCTTTCAGATGATGTACACCACTTCTATGTGACATTGTTGACTTTTTATCTCCCCCTGAACATCCCCTTTCCCCCACACCTCTAAAAAAAGAGGTTGGAATGTAAGGGGTTAAGGTTAGACATTGACCTTGAATAGTTAAGGTTAGGATAGGTCATCGGGCAGCGAGTCTCGCACAAATTTCTGCACGTTTTCGCAACTTGTGGGTTACCTTCTAGACACGACTACTAACTCTACCCAGCAATACAAGAAATGTCTCCTTTACTTCTGTGTCTTCTACGTGAATCATCAACTTTACTTTGACGGTTGCCAGCTAAAATGAGAAGCGAGATTTTGTTCACTTCTGTCTGAAATCAAGGACTAATTGCTTAAAAAAATGAGCACAGATTTCGAGGGGTAAATCTGCCATCATTAAATCGTGCAATGCTTTATTGGAAAGCCTGAACAATAACTCATAATCCATTTTTCCATTTGCTTAGTGATCTTTGAACTGACAAGCATGTGAAACACCTGCAGACAAACAGGAGGTAATGAGCCTCAACCTACCAAAATGGAGAGTCCGATTGGTCCGTTGATCACCCAGTTGGGTATGGGGTTGTCGTTTCTCTCCCAGCATCTGAAGGAACCATAAATGTAACTATTATAACATATACTGTATATATTTGTACAGCAAAACGGAAACAGAAAAGTGTGGATGGTTGCAAGCAGAGGGAGAGCCAGGCTGCTACCTACTCAGTGGAAGTTTGCAAGGGTGAGTCTGGCCCAGAACTTTTTAAAGTTATTTTTTTTTTTTGGGGGCATTTTTCCATTTTTATTGAGGACAGTGGATAGAGTCTTGAAAGGGGGGAGAGAGAGAGTGGATGCGGAAAGGGCCACAGGCCGGATTCGAACCCGGGCCGCCGCGGTCAGGACCAAGCCTTGATACATGGACGCCCGCTCTACCAACTGAGCTAACCCAGGCGCCAGGCCCAGAACTTTTTAATAGTCATTCTCAGCTTAAAGTAAGTCTCATGTCCTTCAGGGCAATAAGTCACAAATCCATCCATCCATTTTTGGCACTCTTATCCAGGTCTAAGCAAGGTAGCCCAGGCTTCTCTGTCCTGGACCATCGGCCATGCTGGGACCTCGCTCTGATGGATCTGGACCTCCGTCCTCCAGGAGATTTTAGCCTCTCTATCAATTCAATTCAGTCCAAAGGGGCTTATTGCATACTTGCCATCTCCTGGTTTCCTCCCGGGGGCCACAATTCTCCCGTATTTCTTATGGCAATTTTTCACACCTTTTTTCCTTTTCATTATGTTTCTGGCACTGTACAGCGTGTATAAGCTCTACTGTTACCACCCGGACGTCAATAGAGCTACACCAAATGTCTGCTCGCGACACCGTGTCGCAGTCTGAGCTGCGCTCGCGTTTCAGAGCGCAGTGGTGCCATTGTCGCATTGTGTCTGAAATTACTTTCAGTGAGTGAGAGAAGGAGAAAGAAATGCTCACACAGGAGCAAAAATGAATGAATGAATGAAAACTGATGAATATCTGCCTTGTTTATGCCAGAGATTCACACAAGTTCACGCCAGAGGGCGAAATTATTCAGTTTTCTTTCCTGAGAATCAAAAGTAAAATTAAAAGTAGGCCTATTTAACAAAAATGCTGTTGCAGTCTACTTATTATTTTGTTATTTTCATTCTTTAAAAGTCATCAGGACGCAGGAAACAAAGTCTCTGAAACTCCCACTGTGTTTTTGAAATCCTCCCTATTTCTTAGGTCTCAAGGTTGGCAAGTATGGCTTACTGGCATGGGAAACATACGAATACATTACCAAAGCAAATTGTGAACTAAAAACTAAAATCTTGTCCTCTCTCTAGGTTCCATGGTTGAGAGGAAGTCGTGTTGCTCAGGCTCTATCTGTTTGACGACGCCTGGAAGCTACTTTACATCTCCTGGATCCATCCTTTTCATATATGTTCACATTATATGTATCAGTTTTTGTTATGTGGATTGTCTAAGTTGTATTTTCATGATGTTGCTACTCTGTACACACCACATCTATTGCACGTCTATCCGTCCTGGAAGAGGGATCCCTCCTCTGTTGCTCTTCCTGAGGTTTCTTCCATTTATTCCCCTGTTAAAAGTTTTTTTTTTTTTTTTTTTTCCTCATCCGATGAGAGGGTCGTACTGTAAAGGACAGAGGGTGTCGTATCCTGTATAGAATATAAGGCCCCCTGAGACAAATTAGTGATATTAGGCTATACTGTATAAATGTAATTGACTTGACTCCTGTATGTTCTGCGTCTGCCCCCTGGTGCTCTTCCCTGTTGGACATGCCCGGAAAACTGGAGGCATCATTATCAGCGGGCCGAACCAACTTTTATAATTGGCTTCGTTTGACACAAAGGAGCAGCGTTTCTGCCCCGGTCTCTGAGGATGATCCCCAGACACCCTGCTAAGGAAACTAATTTCAGCCACTTGTATCTGCAGTATCATTCTTACTGTAATTAACCACAGCTCATGACTATAGGTGACGGCTGGGGAAGTAGACTGAGAGCTTGGCCTTCCGGCTCAGCTTCCTCTTTACAGCCCGGACACACCAGGAATATCAGGAGTGCGTGGCGGCTGCGTGATTCACGCGTCGGGCTTTCACACCAGCTGCATTTCAGCTGCGTGTCTGCTGTGTTTCTGCTACTGCAGCTGCTGCTGTCAGCCCTTTCTTTCTACATAGAGTTTGCCTTTTAATGGCCATTTCATTACATTATAAATATCATTTATATTTATTTTAGACAGAGAAAGGTTAAGAAACGTGTGGTAATTTGTAAATAATAGTAATAATCCACAATTAAAACACCGTACTATATTCATTCATGGAGCTCTCCAAGTCACTGCATGTCCTAGAACACTGTCCGGCACATATTTCACAATAAAAGCCTTGTGTTAACAAATGAAGGAATTCTGTCCACAGAAAAAAACGCTTGAGGTCTTTTATTTTGAAATGAAAGCAGGAAGTGTTGATTTAAAAATAAGTCTTTCATCTCCGTTAGAAATTCTACAGATAGACATCGAAACTGTAGTAATCTTGCTGGTATGATTTCAATATACAGTCAATAGATCACTTTCACTGTCCGTGACATATTCTACAGATGTCTAGACATCGAAACTGTAATAATGTAGCTGATATGATGTTAATATACTGTCAATAGATCACTTTGTCTGTTGTTGCTGTGAGACGCGCACGGCATGCGTCAAAAATAGGCGAGACCTCTATTCTCTAGAAGAGAATAGAGGCAGCTGAGACGCGCGTCACACCCGGGCAGTGTGGCTGCTCTAACCTGTTAACAAGGATGCCAAAATAAAAAACAACAGGTAACGCAGCCGCCACGCGCTCATGACGTTCCTGGTGTGTCTGGGATGTTACAGTCGTTCTCATTCCCAGGGTGTCAAATACAGAGGCTACACACCGGGCGTGTGGGAGGGGAGGTGGATGGGTCCAACTTACACAAAGCTACCATCCAGGAGACCTCTGCTCGTGTCCCGTGCGTCACGTTACAATCAGCCGTTCATTTGTGTTCACAACTTTCAGTGTCATTTTTACTCTACAAACGTAGCAGTTTTAAGCCCAACCATGTTGTTTCTTCCTAAACATAACTATAGTGGTTTTGCCTGAACCTGAGCAAGTGTTTTTGTTTACTTCACAACATTAAGCACGTGTTTACTGCGACCGAAAATAGTGAAGCAGAGGGGTCCTGACAAAGCGTCAGTATGTGACGAGCTGGGATGAGAACGCGTTGGTGGAACGGGTTGAGTTGTTCCTATAATTATGAAACAACAACACGCTCCGTAGTCCGAAACAACACGGCAAACTTTATTAGTCCTTTCAACCTTGACGAAGGTCCACTCCTTCCACTCTTACCTTTCATAATAAAGGTAAAATAAATAATATTCGCTGGTGAGTATTTAACATTTTGGTGTCATTTATTCGTCAGTGTGTTAACGCCTTTAATCTCAACTGGAGTCTTCAGTCTCTCTCTAAGACTACAAAAATATAACTAAATAATCTCAACTCAAGGCCTTTTCTGGATATTTCAAATGCATCTCACGCCCTTCATCAAGTGACTGATAAACAGTCTCCTCACACTGTGGAGCCGTATCCTTGCTGTCCATTGTTATCAGACTGCTGCTCTGTGATTGCTTTTGAGTTGTTTCACAAAGTCTTTTTAAGATTACACCCACTCAGTGTGACAGGCTCAGTGATGAGCTGCGGTGTCAGCTGCAATAATGTGCAACACGAGCCGAGCGGATCCGCGGCACCATGCAGGCTCTAACGATAACAACTCAGTGCAAATCCCACCAGCTGAATTATCCAATAAAGTGCTCTTTGACATGGGGGATATTTGTCTTATAATTCTGGCAACCGAGCCACATTCACAGCTGCCTGCTTCATCTAATCGATAAAATGTAATTTGTGGATTTAATGAAACAACCGAAGCAGTCCATGTTGAATATCAATGTGTGCCAATCTCTAATTCCATTTCTCCTATCACATAATAAAGGAGAAAGTAATGACACTTCCAAAGAGCGCATGGCGTACGTTCATATATCCATTTGACAAAACAAATTACGCATACTTATTAATCAGACAACACATAGCATGCAGATTCCCATGATACAATTTAATCTATGTAATATATTTGAAGGACATTATGATGGACTCAAATAACCGATATGAATCACGTTTTCATGCTGATGAGTGATTGGTTCATGAGTGGTTGGCGAGACTCACCCTGTGTCCTCCAGATAAATCCTCGTCATCACCCACGCAAAGACGAACACCGTGGGGATTCCTGCAAAACGCCACAAAGAAGACATTAATATAACAGCCTGTTGTCATTCCCAGGATGTCAAATACTGACGCTTTGTCACGGCCGTCGGCGTTCCATACCGACGCCAAAGGGATCCTTTGGCGTCGGTATGTGACACACTGCTTTCGATTAACTACATTGTAAACCCATTCGCATCAATATTAGACGGCTCACGGAAAGTGCGTTGGGAGTGTGGTGACGTAGTTTAAATAGCAAAAGAGACACGCCAGGCGGGTGAGAGGGGAGGTGGATGGGTCCAACAAACACAAGGCTTTCACCCGGAAGACCGCTGTTCGTGTCCCGTGCGTAAAGTTTCACGTTTTTTTCCGCTTTTATGTTGTTTCGCTACGTTGTAGGCTTGTTACGTAATGTTACGTAAGAAAGTCTTCTTAGGGCCATTGTTCTTTATTTACACTGTTATGTCGTTTCGTTATGTTGTACGCTTGTTACGTAATATTACGTAATGTTACGTAATGTCATGTAATGTTACGTAAGAAAGTCTGCTACACGATTGAGCATAAAAATTAAAAATATTAATAATGCTTTAAACATCTAAGTCAACTCCTCTTCATTCCAAAAGATACTAAACCTCAAATTAAATAAAAACTCACCCCAGCCGATGAACATGTAGACGATGAAGTGTCTGTTCTCGGAGAAGATGACGACAAGCAGAGTGTGGAGGTACAGACCCTCAACCAGCAGCCAGAAGAAGTTGGCCATGATGAAGTACTGGAAAAACACCAGGCTGGCTTTACATCCCACCTGAAACATACAAAGGCATCCAACCCTGAAATGTTAATTATTGATTAACTAATAATAATTATTATTATTAATGGAAAATGTCGCAAAATTATCAGCAATTCTGTAACAACATTACCGGTGACACAAAATTAACCTTTAAGTCATTTTCTGATATAGTGCACATCCTATTGTTTGTCTTTGCAGGGCTGCATGTGACCATGAGACAATGTAGGCTAACCAGGCAATTATGCTAATTATTCTGATATGTGGACATATATCCTCCGTTTCCACCGGGGCAATCAGTGAGTTCACCGGGAGGTTGAGCTTTAATTTGTACATCCCAACATTATATTATAGTAGATGGAAGTATAAAGGTCAGAGCGCCCCGACAGCATTATTCCTATTCAAATTACGTTAGTTACGTGGTATAATACAGAGTATAATGAGCGAGAAAGTCCTCTAAAGCCGGGTAGGAGTGGTGGTGCATGCAGTATAAATGTGTTATTTTCTCCTATTCTAAAATGGTGTATTTGAATATTTCTGCATACTTAATGTGGTATTTTAGAGGGATTATTGATCATTTTTATCAATTCTCCAGTGGAAAAAAAAATGGTTAAATTTAGCACCAAATCTGTGTAACAAATGGTATCAACCCCAAAATTGCTGCAACAACTTATGAGACATAATAGAGCATGGGGATGGCCATCATATACTTCTATCATAATGTTCTAAACCCTTATACACTTGACACACAGTGCTGAGCTGCATCTCAAATTAATCTTCAGGTTCTCAGCTTTCAAATGATGTACACCACTTCTATGTGACATCTACTGCTGACCTGCTATCTCCCTCTAAAGACCCCATTTACCCCACTAAAAAAAGATAAAAACTGGTCTACTGTGGGTCTCAGAGGGTTGAATTTGGGAAAGTTTGGTTTGTTTTGTTAAATAAAAAAGAGTAAGGTATCAAAAAAGCCAACATGCAGCCTCAATCACAACACAATATGTGTCTGGAGAGGACTTCAGTATAAAGTCAGACCAACTCAATTCAATCATGCTCACAGTAGATGGCTGGTTAGTTTTTATCACGTTATAAGACATGAGCTGTTTGCAAAAATATTTCCAGTAAATAGAAAAATATAAAGTCTCATTTCTGTAAAACCTCATTTCCAGTTTGATTTCATTTTACAAACTGTGGCTGGAAGCATCACGCTGAGACTGTTTCTCCTCCTGTGACAGATGTGCTGTTAACACACGAGTGTGTAGCCTCCTGTTTACAGAGGTGGCGACCTCACCAGTGACGGCAGGTTGGAGCACTGCGAGGTTCGGTTGAAGAGGATGTCGTCTTTCACCAACACGGCCACGGCTCTCAGGACGAAGGAGAAGAAGAGGTTGAGGTGGATGTAGTTCCTGGTGCAGTGGAGCTTCCTGCACAGATGTTACACAAAATATACAGATTATAGAAAAATTAGCTGAGCTCAGATTAGCTCTACCTATGGTGTAGAGGCATTTTAATCTAAATATAAGAGGATTAACCATCATCAAACACATGTACACTGAAAATGTAAATTACTGATGTCATTAAAAGAAAACTTTCTTGCTCAGTGTGTGAGATAAATGAGCCCTTAAAACATATTTTTCATGTCTGTTGTTTATCATATCTTGTCACAGATATGTGATTTATGCATATTTACTCCGTTAAAGCTTCACTGCTTTGGTCAAACCTCCAGCGGATTTTTAAAACTAATCCCAACAGCAAAGTAAAATAAAGAAGAAGCTCCAATCAACATAATTTAAATTAACAAACTGAATAAATCTAAATCCAATTAAGCCGTAAACTGAGAGGCCGACACACAAACACACACACACGCACACGCACACGCACACACACACACACACACACACACACACACACACACACACACACACATCTGTTGACAATTAATGATAAATCTGTGAAATGAGAATATGGCTAATTGCCAGCGCCTTTTCATTTAATATCCAATTAAAGTGACAGCTCTTCCTCAGACTCAGCTGAAATGTCAATCAGCACACGAAGAAACAAACAGAGACCTAAAAGATGAGCCTGAAATCAACACCAGCCACTCTTCTTCAGTAATTAGTCATTACTAGAAGTTTTTTCTGTCTTTTTTTTACTGTTTTGTATTTTGGAGACCGAGCTTCCACACGGGAACCTCTGAGGTTTTATTTCATGTGATAATATTAAGGCTGTCAAAGTTAACGTGATAATAACGCAAAGTCGTTTTAACACCACTAAATTCTTTAACGCATTAAAGCAATTTTTTAACTCGTCAGGCTCAGATTTAAAGCGAGAAGATATTTAAAGTGAAGATACTGGCATCATATAATCATACCTCTAGACGTGAACGCGCGCTCATTCCACACTGCAGAAAAGTTAGTAGCTCTGAGAATATCTAGTGAATGTTCAGTGGGCGTTTGTGCAGAAATAACTGCTGCAGCTCCTCCAGACCAACAGAGGTTTCCCGTGTCTTGTGAAGTGACGGAGCTCTGAAGAGAGACACGTTGTAGTCTCGTTACCGACCGGGTGCCGGTGTCTCCCTGCTCTCTCCGGCTGCGGGCGGAGAGAGCAGGGAGACACGCTGCAGAGCCCCGCTGCATCAGCCTGCGCTGAGGCAGGAAAAGCCAACACTAGGATCAGATCTAAATCATGTTCATGGAGAGACCTTGGTCTGGTCAATCGTCAACACTAGATAATATAGTAATATTTGTTCTTACCTGAACAAACAGAGGATGGCGCTCCCCGTGGTGAGGGCGATCAAAGACAGGCTGTGACCCAGAGTGTACAACGTCTGGACGACCACGTAGAAGATCAGCTGCAGAGAGAGAGAGAGCAGAGGAGCAGGGTTACTGTTATATAATCTTCATCATCACAGCGTCAGAAACTCAGCCAGCTGGAAGGATAATATCTCTAAATATTACCTTCAACTTTTGAATTAGTGTTAAGTTATAGAAACAGCAGCTACGCCCATAACACCTTGGAAACTGGTCAAATAAATAAAGATAGACAGAGGAGGCAACATGTCATCTGCTGTTGAACAGTACAAGAAAAAGATGGCCCTCCTCTGCACCCTCAATGACTACGCTTACATGCACTTTAATATTCCACTATTATCCCGAATATGACAATATTGTGAATTTGATACGAGTCATGTAAACAGCATATTCTGTTTGGATTCTCTGAATTAGGCCTTATTCCGAATGGAGCATTTTCTGTATAAGCAGCACAAAAAGATGTATAAATGCCACGATAATGCACGAGGTGTTTAGTGTGCAAGGAGTATGGCTTTCTTTATTTCCCCGTGTCATTTGTACACCATGTATCCTGTACTGACTGGCTTTCTTGCCTAAACTGTGGATGTTTGCGTGGCACACAAATGACACGCGAAAAGGCTAAAATGCGTAGGAATGTGTAATGTTGTTGTATTTATAACACATGAGTGTGTAGCCTCGATTAAGACATGTGGGATATCCCAATATTATTCAGGTTTTAGGAGCATTCTTTGGACAAGTATACAGCGCATTCGGAATATGTGTCTGGATGGGGTTGTTATGGCAGTTTGTGACACATAGCCTCTTGCCTGTTGACAGTCAGCCCTGTGCGTTGTACACAAACCAACTAGCCGACAGATGGCTGAGATGCATGCCCAAAAGAAAAGCCCACATTTCTGGTTGGAAGGAACAAAAAGTCACAAAAGAGTCACAAAATGTAATATATTGATTTGTGAACATAGAAACAAATTTCACATTTTCTTCGTGATGGTCATCACAAAATCAATTTGTGTGTAATCCACATAATTGTGAACCGGAAAGTATAGAGAGCATTGAACGCCACGTAGGGAGGAGGTCGGGGAGGATCAACAAACACAGACTTTCACCCAGGAGACTGGTGTTCGTGTCCCGTGTGAAACCAGAAGTCAAAATTGATTTATTTGTCACGTAACTTCTGTACTTAAGTTACGTCACTTCAGGAGTTATTTGAACCCAAACCACGATCTTTTCCTAAACCTAACTAGTTTTATATTGAAAAGACTGGAGTGGAAATGGACATGTGCGTCACGTGTTGCTGGACATTTGTAGGAGAATGCTTGAAAGTCGTGCTGACGTCACAAAAAAAAAGGGAAATTCATGTCTATGTACACGAATCAAATAGATTCAATTTCACGACTATTTCATGAACTGCCGAGAGACTGTGTTGAAAAGGCTTAGTAGGAATATTTTCTCACTGTACACTGTAAAACTATGACTCTGACACAAAGAGAAAAGTTTAAATGAAGAATTGTCATTAAAAAAGGAAAATAAAAACTCTTATTGGACTTTTTTATTTAAATGATCAGCGTTATGATTAAAATGACCGTTCTTATTGGTTACGGCTGCAGATCTGGCAATCTTTGTTGGATTCACTGTCAGTGAAGCTCACTGATTTGGGATGGGGTGAATTGAGAGGAGAAATACTAACACAGGAGAGAGAGAGAGAGAGAGAGAGAAAGAGAGAGGGAGGGAGTATAATGGGTAATTCAGCGATGCCGTTCGTGACACAAAACGAGCCAAACAAGTGAGCAGGAGGAAGCTGCAGACAGGAACTCACAGGATGGCAGAAGTCTCATTTCAAAACTGAGATTTCCTCCATGTGATGACAAAGACAGAAAAATACCGTAGCACTCAAGGACAACAGACACAGTGACGTCTCTCATTGAATAAATCTGGATGATTTGACGATAAATTATATAATTTCAAAACACAAACGATGAAAAATCTGGTGGATCCAGTCAGTAAAATATAATCTTGCATCACAATAAAACACCTTTCTTCCATGATTTGTTGAACTTTCTGCTAAAATAAGATGCAGATGCAGCTCACACAGCAGAGAGAGATCACATCAGCAGAGACGGGCGGTTTGTTTTGATGGGAAGTGATCAAATATCTGCTAACATGATATTCTGTTGCCCACTGGTACATCATCATACTGTAGTTCATTTTCTAGGTGATGGACTTCATGTGATTTTATTAAAATGCAACGTCACCATCCATCCATCCATCTTCAACCGCTTATCCGGGTTCGGGTCGCGGGGGCAACAGCTCCAGCAGGGGACCCCAAACTTCCCTTTCCCGGGCCACATTAACCAGCTCTGACTGGGGGATCCCGAGGCGTTCCCAGGCCAGAGTAGAGATATAATCTCTCCACCTAGTCCTGGGTCTTCCCCGTGGCCTCCTCCCAGCTGGTCGTGCCTGGAACACCTCCCAAGGGAGGCGCCCAGGGGGCATCCTTACTAGATGCCCATACCACCTCAACTGGCTCCTTTCGACGCAAAGGAGTAGCGCCTCTACTCCGAGTCCCTCACGGATGACTGAGCTTCTCATCCTATCTCTAAGGGAGACGCCAGCCACCCTCCTGAGGAAACCCATTTCGGCAACAATATTTGTTTTACTTTGGTATGCAGCCTAAGTAAATCCTTTTGCTTTGAGATAAATGCTAACTCCAGCATGCTAACATGGTAGCAATGATACATGCTGATTTATTTCCAATATAGGTTATTGTGTTAGCATGTTAACATTTTCTGATTAGCACTAAACTGAAAGTACAGCTGAAGCTGATGGGTATGTCATTAATTATGCAGGTATTTGGTCACAAACCAAAGTATTGTGACCAGGGCCGTCAATCTATTAAAATATTGAATCACAGTCAATCGCAAATGAATCACACATTTTTTTATCTGTTCAAAATGTACCTTTAATGGAGACTTTTCAAGTATTTAATCCTCTTATCAACATGGGAGTGGACAAATATGCTGCTTTATGCAAATGTATGTATATATTTATTATTGTAAACCAATTAAAAACACAAAACAATGACAGATATTATCCAGAAACCCTCACAGGTACTGCATTTAGCATAAAACAATATGCTCAAATCATAACATGGCAAACTGCAGCCCAACAGGCAACAACAGCTGTCAGTGTGTCAGTGTGCTGACTTGACTATGACTTGCCCCAAACTGCATGTGATTATAATAAAGAGGGCACGTCTGTAAAGGGGAGACTCGTGGGTACCCATAGAACCCATTTTCATTCACACATCTGGAGGTCAGAGGTCAAAGGACCCCTTTGAAAATGGCCATGACAGTTTTTCCACACCAAAATTCAGCGCAAGTTTGGAGTGTTATTTAGCCTCCTTCGCAGCAAGCTGGTATGACATGGTTGGTACTGATGGATTCTTTAGGTTTTCTAGTTCCATATGATACCTGTATCTTCACTCTAGCATTAAAACTGAGCCCACTACAACCTAAAAATTGCAAGTTGCGTTAATGCGATAAAAAAATTAGTGGCATTAAAATGAATTTGCGTTAACGCGTTATTATCGCGTTAACTTTGACAGCCCTAATTGTGACAATTCAATCTTAGACCTGTTGGTGGCGCTAGAGGAAAAGTCAGAGGATCACCAAATTATTTAATATTCTTCTTCTGGGGATCATCAATGTCTGCACAAAATTGTGCGGCAATCTATCCAATAGTTGTCGTTGTGTGACACTTTCCCCCCGGAGTTACTCCGTTAGCATGGCTAATAACTGAAACTGAAAATTGATTTTGGTGAAGGGAATAGATCAAAATGTTTTATAAACTAACTTTAGATATTTCATGAAAAAAAACATTCCAAATAACGAGAACGCTGAGACTTAAAGCTGATTTGTTCTTTGTACCACTTAAAGACAATGAGGTGTTTGTGGGGAAGTTACATCTGGTCTGCACTCTCTGTGACCTGCTGTCCTGCTTCCAGTCCGTCTATTGTGAAATATCTTGTAATGTGTCAACACCAATTAACCAGGTCGGATTCCTTTTTACTCAGGACATAAAAGATGATTCAGAAAATAAAACACTGAGAGAGGATTTGACGCGATTTTCTTAAGAATAAGGCGAAGGGAACATATTCATGGAGAGACAAAACTCTGTCTGTTATAACCACGATGTTAAAGATAGCGATGAAATTGAAGATGCACCAAGAGAAACAAAAAAAATAAGGGAGACTAAAAACTGAAGCAAACATTTAGCAGTCTGGAGATTTCTCCTTTAATATGATTTATATATATTTTTTAATTTTACTAGAAATAAAATTGATTATAGTGACATTTCAGATCAAATGAATGTGCAGTTAAACTTCCAATAATAAGCAAATAATTGTTTTATGTAAGACGGAGAGAAAAAAATACTGCTGTGTAAAAATACCGAAGATTTATCAGAAAAAATACCAGCAAAATTCCTAAAATGTTACAAAATATTTCACCAAAAAGATTATTTCTGAGAGCAAATCGCCTATTCTTCCATCATATAATTGAACACAATGCGGCGTGTTTCCAGACGGATTTTCTTCATCGTTCTGATGCAAACTTTCTGGCTGTCAACGTGTCGCTTAATTGATTAGTTTTACAGATTTTTATTAGAAGCCTTCAGGTGTTTTCTCTCCTGTTTGGGATTATACGTATGAATGTGCCTCTGAGGGATGGAAACATTTAAATAAAGCAGGACGAGTTGATTTCCGCTGTGTTTTTGGAACTTCCCTTCTCAACTTCGCCACGACATAAAATGTGCATCACTTGTGTTTCAACATAAATGAGATGAAATAAGGTCTCTGTGCTTTGAATGAAGGTTTGTCTCATTATACTGAAAGTGTTGGAGGATGAAGACAGGATGAGAAAGTGTTTTGTTGATGAGGAAACTTTTCTGGCATGAAGAGCTAAGGGACAGATAATTTCCTTTTTAGAAACGGAAACAAAGAGATTGAAATCTGCTAAGTGTGTGTGTGTGTGTGTGTGTGTGTGTGTGTGTGTGTGTGTGTGTGTCCTGTTATCTTGCTTCCTCAGAAAAAGGTGTTATGTGTTTGATTTCCTCTGTTTTTGGGGGGGAGATAATCAAAGATTGTTTGATTGACGAGAAGCTAAAAACATGTGTGACGTCAAATACACATTCAGTTTAAATGGACAGGTTCAATCCTGTGTGTGTGTGTGTTTGTGATCTTTCCTCAGATCACTTCATGTTATTTGAGCTCATCTCAGCTCACAATGTGTGTTTAACTCCTTTCAGACGTTCATTGGATATTTCACATGTTGCTCTAAATGTCTGAATAAGTTCCAGAGTCTCTTTTATTATGGAACGGTTCGCATGATATCTTATGAAAAGGTATTCCTCATTTTTTCGTGTGTTTTCCTACGAACGTACCAGCGTCAATTTCCGCTCCAGTCTTTTCAAAATAAACTTCCGTCTTCACAGGAAACAACTTAGTTTCGTTTTAGTTTTTTTTTTAGGTTTAGGAAAGATCGTAGTTAAGTTACACCACACAGGAAGTGGAGTAACTTAAGTGCGGACACAGTCTCACGGCAGTTCGTGAAATACTCACGGAATTTGATTTATTTGATTCGTGTACATAGACGGGAATTTCCCTTTTTTTTCATGACACTCGGCACGACTTTCAACAATGTATTTTTTGTGCTTTTTCCTACGAATGTCCAGTAACGCATGACGCACGTGTCAATTTCTGCTCCGGTCTTTTCAAAATAAAACTACTTAGTGCGGTTTAGGAAAAGATCATGGTTTGGGTTAAAATAACTCCGGAAGTGCTGAAACCTCTGTTTGACTTGTGGTTTCACACGGGACACAAACATTGCTCTGCTGGATGAAAGTCCGGTGTTTTTTGACCCACGTGTCCCCACCAACCTTCTCCCTATGTGGCGTTACATGCTAATTGATTTCGTGCTTTCCATGTGAAATTTGTGTCTATGCACAGAAATCAATACATTAAATGTCGTGACTATCTTACGAACTGCTGTGCGACTGGGCTGAATATTCACGTCTCAGCACGAAATGTGACACCGGCACGCTTTCCTCCGGTAGGCTGGCGGGTCTTTTACACGCTTTGCTGTGAGACTGAGCTGTGCAACCTGAATGTTAATATTATGAATTATTATATAATATTCAACTTGCTTGTTGCTTGCGTAGTGAAAGTGCTCTCGTCTGCAGCTGCAGCTCAGTTTGGGAAGCAGAGTGTGTTGAAACAAACCAACTATTGAGAATGTATGTACGGGAACATGTACATTCAGATGTATTTAACTGCCTGCTTTTATGTTAGAGTTAGGTTTTGGTTTATTAACACTTCACATTTGCATTTCTGTTTATTCTTCAGTCATTTCATTTCATGCGCTGTGGTATAATCTATAAGCTACTTTAATTGTTTAAAAAGTCAGAACAGACATTTCAAAAACACCTGATCTGCTGCTCCCAGATGAAAGTTGTCATTTTGTCTCTTTTTAACCTGCAGCGAACAGCAAAATATTCATTTACTTTCCTTTACAGAATAAAGCTCTTTTGATTTCAGGTCAACTAATCCACAAAAGCATGACGTCTGTCCAACAGGTTTGTCATTTCGCTTGTCTGAAAGCTCATTCATGTTTTGGCCTTTGAATCCTTTCACACAGCTTTTGAAGTATTCCAGTAATACATAAGGAGTCTGCAAGAAATAAATGCATCTTTTCTTCCTTTGTCCACCAGCCGAAGGTGGACCATGTTTATCAGACAGACAGACAGATGTGGAATATTGTTCGGGCTGGGAGAAAGAAAAAGCAGATGAAGATGAGAAAAACAGGGAGAGAAGGAGAGTGACAGAGACAGAAGAGAGACGATGAGACAGTTAGTTTAACAAGCACAATGGGTGATTCAGAATAAGACCAGCCGTGACCCAAACTGAACCTCAGCAGTGAAAGAGGAGGGGAGCAGCAATTATCAGCGTCCAGGCCAAACGAGGCCAAACATTCTCCTCACCCAAAACGTTCTTCTGCTTCCCCAAACTGTTAGAGGAGGAATCGCAGCACACCAACACCAACACCAACAAACAAAACAAAACAAACTTATCATAACGGCCTCACGATACCTTCACGTGTTAAACTTATACTGTGAGTATGGTGATGTTTGTGAAAAATCACAGTTAGCATTGATTCATGCCACGTGGTTAACATCGTGAAACGGTGGGTTAGATTTAGGTAACAGAACTACTTCGTTAAAATTAGAAAAAAGTCATGGTTTGTATGCAAAAGAGCATGGTTTTAATAAATAACGTAATAACGTAACATCATGTAACTACTATAATTAGGTTTAGGTGAACACGAGACACATGACACTGACATCAGACACTTAACTAAAATGTTTCACTGGAGGTTCAGATGTGAAAATGTCCTGCCTGGATACATGCCCGCTGGCATTCTGGGAAACACAAAATTACAACACTTTGTTAAACCAAATTGCTCCCATTAGAGTTAAGGCCAATTGATGACGCAAAACCCAGGCAGGGGAAGCACACACACCACCGTTAAACATGTATCACACTACTGTCGGGCATATTGACCTTTTAAAGATGCGGCTCTTTACCATGTTAATTAACAGCCGAGCCCTGCAGGCTTCATCAATTACAGGCCATTAATGGTCCCTGCTGTGTTGCAGCTCCTTTTCCACAATTCAGTAAGCGTCCAGGTGACATTTACAGCAACAACAGACGGAAACCCATTAACGTTGAAGACGTTTACCTTGTCCTGGCTGGTGTCCGACCCACACGCGCTGGTGATGTTTGGGAAAACGTCCGACCATCCCGCTGATGTGCAGTTCCTGCTGATGTTACCTGAGAGACAAAGAGATAGTAGCAAATTATCTCCACACTTCACCCCTACACCAACTTTCTATTCTTCCTCCGGTTGTGTTTACTGCAACAACAGCACATTACCAAAAATGTAGGTTTGGTTTAAAGGTTGTTAAGGACATATGGGTGGGGTGGAATATTCGAAGGAGGCATAGAAGAAGAAATCGAGGGGTTTTGATATGTAACAAAAAGAAGTCGTTGTTGTCTTGGCCGACAAGTTGCATTTGAACACACTGCAAAGTCTACAGCTGACGGCCAGTTAGCACGTATGTTTTGCGCCTGCGTGAGAGGAAATAACTCTCCACACCAGCAGGTGGCGGTAGTCTGTATTCGTCATTCAAAAAGGGAAACCAGAAGACCGAGGACGGCGGATATTTAAGCCGTTGTTATGATACGAATATGAAACCAAGCACCGTCTGCCGACCATTTTCACACCACTCACTCACCACTTAGCTTCATTCAAAATGAGAAGAGTCTTCTGTGTGTGTCCTCTTGACTTTACTTGTTGGCTTGCTTTCCTCACTTCAGTTTCTCTTCTCGTGCAACTTCTCTTCAACATGCTGAATTGGCCGAAAAACCTCCGACACGGGCAAAAACTACACTACTACAACGCAAAAACTAAGCCGACAGACGCTCACCGACGGCCCCAAACTGTCCGACGGCCGACCGACGGCTTGGTGTGTCAGGACCTTTACTTTTGATCACATCAAATGATCTTCATCAGCAGTGGTGTTTACCCATTTGTTCTTTTTCCAATTTAAAGAACATTTTAAAGCTGAAGGAGGTGAGATTGGAGCAAATATGATTAAAAAAAGTTATTTTTATAAAACTGTCGCTATATCCTGACAGTAGTACATGAAACAGGTAATCTGAAAAAAAATCATGTTCCTCCGGTGCTCCTAACGGCATCTGCAAGATTTCACAGACCGGAGGAAAACAAGCAGTAAGAGCTGATCTGAGGTCTGCTGTCCAGCTGCTGTCTATGAAAGCCGGCTGTCAATCACACGCGAACTCCGACCAAACGGTCAAACTAGGCAGAACTGATCAAATATGAATCAATATTCTGTTACTATAATGCCTATTTCTCTCCTAAATGTTTTCAGAATCATCTTGTAGTGCATGGTTTAGCTGTAAAATGAGAAAGTTTGTGTCGCGGTAGCCATTGTGAATTCTCTTGAAGGAACGCCAAACAACTGGTCACATGACCAGAGCACAGCCAATAGGAACTCTCTCTCTGAAATGACCTGTGATTGGTCAAAGTCTCCCGTCACGGGCTAGATGTTTTTAAAGCCTGAAAACAGAGCCATGAGGAGGAGCAGAAGTCTAGTTATCTCTCAGAACACTTGAATTACAATATGCTAAAAGGTTATTATGGAATTTTTGCCCAATGATGCCAAAAATATTCTGCCTACTGCCACTTTAAGAACCAGTGTGTAGGATTTAGTGACATCTAGCAGTGAGGTTGCAGATTGCAACCAACGCCCTCCCTTTCCAAATGTGTTGGAGAACTACGGCGGCCTTCAGGTATCGTAAAATCGCGAATGGCTCTCGATGGAACCAGTGTTTGGTTTGTTTTGGACATATAAACTAATACAAGAAACGGATACAACCATCAAAGTGTTATCAAAATAAGTGACATGTGGGTCTGTAACCACATCTATGGGTGGGACTGAGAATATTTTAGTCTTTTTGATTCCTCTGACCAAAAACAACATTGTCTTTATGCAGTAAAGAATAATTATCTGGAGTAGTCGACACCTGGACGAGGTAGGAGATATCATGAAGATATCATGTATTCTGAATGTTAGCATATAGACCTGTATCAAAACTAAAGTAGCATGGAGTGTAACTGAAAACACTGCACGGTAAAGCTCAATATGTGTTTCAAATGAGTGTCATGTCCGGTAGGCAGTGAACTCCTGGGGGACATTTTCTCAGGTGTCCTAATGCCAAAAATCGCTGCGGTGCACTGGAAGTTCATCTCTCTTGGAAAATTCCCAGAATGCACTGTAAAAAGCACGGAGCATCTCTTGCTCACTGACTGGAAATAACGTCACCACACTTCTGCCTCACTGCACATTTAACAAACCCTCTTCACGGCGTCACAGCAGGGTGCACACAGCTGAAGCTAGGAGGACTTTTTAAATGGCTAACAGTGATTTACATCACGGTGTGAAGTGATGTTAATACTGTTGTCATGCTGCTGCTGTGATGTCCCACAGGACACAGAGCAACTAAATGTCAGACCAAACTTCATTTATAAATCTACGTATTGTTGCAGCTCCATTGGCCCTGTTTTCACCCGGCCTTAACATGTGTCTTTGGGGTGATTCGATCCAACGCGTTCTCATCACAACTCGTCATGTACTGACGCTTTGTCAGACCTCTCGGCTTCACTCTTTTTGGTCGCAGTAAACAAATTTAATGTTGTGAATTAAACAAAAACACTTGCTTAGGTTCAGGCAATAAAACCACTATAGTTAGCTTTAGGAAAAAACAACATGGTTGGGCTTAAAACTATGACGTTTGTACAGTATAAATGACACTGAACTTTGTGAACACGGGACACGAACAGCAGTCTCCTCATGCACCTCCCCTCCTGCCCGCCCTGTGTGTCTCTTTTCGCTCTTTCAGCTATGTAACCACACTCCCAGCGCGCTTTCCCTGAGCGGTTAATATTGACACATGTGTTTACATTGTAGTTAATTGAAAGCCTGGTGCCTGGTCTCATACCAACGCTAAGAGGTGCCTTAAGCGTCGGTATCTAATGCCGACGGCCGTGACAGAGCGTCGGTGTTCGACAACCTGAGAATGAGAACGGGCTGTCCGATCACAAGGTCTTTCTTTTAAGCTTTTCGCGTGTGATTTATACGCTACAGGCTTAACGTTGTGTAACGTCTTTTTGCGTGTGATTTAACGCCAGCGTTATCGTGTAACCGACGCTGTTAGGTTTAGGCAACAAAGCCACTTAGTTAGGTTTAGGAAAAACTTCATGGTTGGGCTTCAAATAAGTACGTAAACTAACTAAAATACGTATGTAAACAACGTAACTTAAGTACGGAAAATACGTCAGAAACGTCACTAATATAACTTCATAATAACACTTTGCGACTTGTCTCCTGGTTGAAAGGCCTGTGTTTGTTGGACCCGTCCATCATAAGCAGTCTTTCTCACTTTTTATTCTACGTCACTAGCTCTGAGCGTTTCTGTTGATTCTTAGTGGAATTGTTAATACAATCAACCGTTTCACATTTCATGGTGTTTGATGTTAATGTGGAAATATTGCTGAGTAAAGCTAAATAATGTAAAATAAAGACGCTGAAATTGTGCCAAAACACCCTTCGGGGAAAAAAATCCTAATTAATTTCTTGTTTCCTCAGCACTTCAAACAATATAAAGATATTCAATAACTTCAGGGATGCCTGGTGTTCAGATTCCTGCTGATGCTACATGTTCCTCTTATGCCTCATTTACACGGCATGGTTCGACTCAACGCAACTGACTTTTGGTACAAAGTCCTTTTTTTTCTCTTTTGTTTTCCACTGCAGATAGTTCCTCCCTCAGTGTAGGTGGGATTCTTAGCGAACCGCAACATATTCTCATACAACGTTTGATATCTTATGAAAAGTAATCCCTCATGTTTCACGTCTTTTCCTACGAATCTCCAGCGTCAATTTCAAAAGGTCTCTTCATAAAAATACCTGGGAGTTATGATCCTGTTGTACCGCAGTACAGCCCGGCTCAGTAGTCTGTCTGTAAAACTTAAAACTAAACTTTATAGCCAAATCAAAATTTGTGCGAAGATCATCGGCCAACCTGCGACACCCTCCTTTCAAGCAGCTCACAACAAGAGCATGCTCAGACTTCTGAACCCTTGCATGTTTTAAATGGGGAATATCAACTTCTGCCCTCCAAGAGGCGATTTAGAGTCCATTTAATCGCATCAGGCTGAAGAACGCTTATGTTCATCAGTCCATCTTGTCGCTAAATACTAATTAATGTGTTGCTAAGGAGATGGTAATTTTTTAATGTGTTAGGTATGGTAAATTGTATCGTATCATATCGTAATTTCCGCTCCAGTCTTTTCAAAATAAACCTCCATCTTCACAAGAAACAATTTGGTTAGGTTTAGGCAGCAAAACGACTTAGTTAGGTTTAGGAAAATATCGTGGTTAAGTTATGCCACACCGGAAGTGGCGTAACTTAAGTACGAAAGTTACGTAACAAAAACGACTTGGTTAGGTTTAGGAAAAGATCGTGGTTTGGGTTTAGAATAACTCCGGAAGTGGCGTAACTTAAGTACGGAAGTTACGTGACAATTAAAACAACATCGACTTCTGGTTTCACACGGGACATGAACAGCGGCCTCCTGGGTGAAAGCGCGGTATTTTTTCACCCACCTATCCACACCGACCTCCTCCCTATGCGGCGTTTGTCGCTTTTTATACTTCCTGGTTCACCATTACGTGGATTACATATGAACTGATTTTGTGGGAATTACAGTGAATTTAATTTCCGTAGGTATAGCGATGAACAGAGGAACAGCTGCACTTCGTTAGTTGTACAGCGTAGTTTTGTGGGCTGACTTTGCTATTGTGGTTGCTATTGATGGTAGCTCGGCGGTTTGTGCAGGATGTCCCGTGTCAGGCTAGTGACGATTCTCTTTGACCAATCAGAGGTCTGCAGTGTTTTAACTCCACCTACTAGTATAGGCTGGCTAGGTACCTCGATCGAGGTGTTACCAAATAAAGTACCATGTACTATCCACAACTTTTGCTAATGGAAAAGCAAAAAAGGGCGAGTTGAGTAGAGTTGTGTCGTATACCATGCAGTGGAAATGTGGCATTGCATAAGAAGTACTTTACTGTTCTGTAAAATGTAGTAACTTCAGGGGGTTTGGATCCGTCCACGACAGGGAAGCGCCAGAGTGGCCCTGGACGAGCCGCTACGTGCTTACATAATGTTTAGTCATCGATGTAAATCAGAGCATGGCCTCAGAGTGGAAATCCAAGCTGCCATCTGGTCACTGGCTGGGTGGATTCAGCAGGGAATCCTCTGCACACATTCACACAGACCGGCGATAACTGAGGCTGAATAACGAGAGGAAGAAACGAGGACAGAAAGCCCCATCAGTTTAAATAGTAAACCTAACTTTTCACCTCACTGTAACCTGTAGATCATTGATGTGTGAAGTAATTTTGGTGGTACTACACTGAAGTTATTGAATATTTTTCTGCACTTTGTAGACGGTCCCTGACCGCGCGCCTCAAAGCTGGCTGCACATAGAGACCAATGTTATGTGTCCAGCTCAGAGGACGGCTCGTTGTGATTAAAATGAGGGTGTAGCTCATTGTCTACCTCACTTCGGTTATGAGTTATTGATCCAGGAAGTTTGAATCTGTCAATATCTTTCCAACTTTACCGAAGTACATCATCTAAGGGGGCTCGGTACATCAGCAATGCGTGGCCTGTCAGGAATGATTGGAAGAAGAGCTCTATGAAGTAGTTCGTTCCCTCGTTCCCAATACATATCAATCAGCATTTCATCACCACATGATCGACCATCTGAATATGTTCTCTTGAAGTCTCCTTGTTCATTGTTGACCATCAATTATTCATGTTTCAAATTTCATTCTGCTTTTTATTCATCTCCCCATGAATATGAAATAAATAAACACAAAAGAAATAAATGGAAAATGAGTAAATAAGTGCATGAATGAACAAATAACTCACCATGTCTGCCAAATACGGTCTTGAGGACTCGAGGACAGGGGATGGTGACGGTCTCTCCAATCTCAGTTCGCTCCCAGCATGCAATGTTGTCCCACTCTCCTTTGCATCCCGGCTCTGTTAAATATTAAAAAGGTGGCTTTGTGAGTGCGTTTTCACACGGAAACACAAATTAAAGAGGCCGTCCTCTCCAGACAAACAGAGGCACGTACAGCATATCTCAGCAGATCTCTCTCTGATAAACAAGTTGATCACTCTCATGTCTAACAAAGTATTACAGGTTATCAGTAGTCAGGTGTCCATTCATTTGTCAAGCAAATTTTAAGCAAACTTTTGAAATGTCGCAAAAAAAGAAATGTGAATTATCTCCATTAACTGGTTTGGAGCGAATAAACTCGGCTACAGCGTAGTTTGGGCAGAAGTTGGAGCAATAGGCTACGCGTGGCTGTAATCTGCCAGTAAACAGACTAGAAGAAGAAGTAGAGATTCCATCAAACCTAACCTGACCCGCCGGATGGTTTGTTACACAGAACCATCTGAGACGCCGTCACTGGGTTTGGAAAAGGGCAGGCACTCTCAAAATAAATACTTGGCAGGTGATTGGATGAATCATCTGTCAATCAAACCGGAGCGGAAACTTCTTTTCTATCGACAAAAGTCTTCAGTGCCGTTCTCTGCTCTTCTTTCAATGAAATACTCTCCAATTCTACTTCCAACTATATAAATAAAATGTATTATTATTATTATTAACCTCTTTAGGAGTCGCCATTGTAGTTTAGAACAATCGCCACTCCGTGTCGCCTCACACACATAAACCACGCCAGTAGCTGCCAGTAGCTCCTCACAGGACACTGATTGGTCCCTGTTCTGGCTTGCTGGACACAAAAACCTGTCTTGAAGCCTGACACGACGGATTAATGTGAGATATGCGATGCCGCGTATCTCGCGTGATCTCGTGACACGGCGAGAATCAAGCTGCCATACTGTATAAGGTAACGTCTAACCATCTACGAGAGAGAAATGGAGAGAGGTCTTAAAGAATTTGTATGAATTCGGAAAGTTTTAATAGTTCTTTCGTGTCAGATAGTATTGACCGTGTTTCGGACACGAAGACAATATGAATCTATATCCCTGAAGATGCCGACAGAATAAACAGCTGATCAGTCACGTGACTTAATGTTCTTATTCTGCAAAGGCATTTCCATAATCCATTGAGTACATCAACTAATTTTCAACAAAAAAACACCACCTCAAGCAAGGGTTTTTTTCGCAATTGAGGGAAGTTTTATCAAGTTTTGCTGTTTTCAAAGCTTTACTTTTTTAATGCGATGCTTCAAAATGTGCGAATAGCAACACCTTTATTGTGTTATTGGTCAAAACAAACACACAACGGTGGGTGGCGAATACTTATCGATCCGTGCACTGTGTGTGCCCTCTGTTTTATTGAACATCCAACAACATGTAGCTGCCGGTTGAAGAGAAATAATTAGTGTTTATGATTGTTTTTACAAAAGAAGCTCAGAAGGGAGGCTGACCTATAGGGTTGCAAAGGGACGGGAAGTTTCTGGAAAATGTCATTTTTGATCAGTAAATTTGCAGAAAATTTAATTTGCATATATAAAGGATGTTTCTAGGAGACGTCTAGGGTTGTATGTGTGTTCTGAAACCTCGGAATATATTACAGCACAAATTCAAATGCTATTCACATCTGTTACAAAATGTATTTGTATTCAGTAACATCTCTGTGAGAGACCTGCAGAATAAAATATTTGGAAACACAAACAGCTGGATTGATTCATTGTTATATTTATTAACATTTACAACAATTACATATGGCACATTAAAGGAAGAAGAAAAAGAAACTATATCCTGTTTAAAATAATTACACTCTTCATTAAGCATTTTGGATTTGGCATATCCTTCCCTAAATTGCACAGGAGACATCCACATGTATACTATGTAGGACTGAGACACTATCAGAATACAAGGGAGGAGTGGCCCTGAATGAATATAAAACTCTCTCCCACCCTCAAGAAACAAAACAAACAAACTGCCTCCCAAAAATAGCTCTTCCGGCTCTTCAGCGTGAGCCTTAATGGGTGCAAAAGTGCTGACGGCAAACTGAACAGTCAACAGGGCTTTTTAAGCGATAGATGAATGGAGACAGTGTGTTTGGTAAAATGTAGCCCTCATCTCGGTGCCTCGGTGGCCGGCCGGCCGGCCACCGAGGCATCAGACTGTGACGGAGGGAAAAAAACTGCTATAAAAAGAAACCTATTAGTGTCAAGTCGAGAAAAAGAAACAACAGCCGGAGGAGGTGAAAAGCTTCCATTTTTGGCCCCTCTAGTGTTTGAAATGTTGTATTCTGTAATACAAACTGCACACAACTAAATGTGTTTAGCTGACAACTTTATCCAGAGAGACGGGTTGTTGTTCTGTCAGGTTACATAAAGAGGGACGTAGGAAAGGAGTCATCCTTTCAGAGAGAATCTTAACTTAAATAAGCAATGTAAAAGTGTTTTCACACCTGTAGTTCGTTTGCTCTGGTCCGAATCAGGGATCAAATTGTTACAATGTTAAATATTGCCTCGAGTTTGGTTTGTGTTCACCAAGCCGCCAGGAAGTGCGCTGGTCGTCGATCCCAACTTTCGTAGTGGCCAAACGGCAATAGTGCAACTTCCGTGTCCGTCACGTGATGCCATTGGGCCCAAAAATACTTTTTCCCATTTACTTACATTTGGAAAGAGACGTCTGTAACTTTAACTGTAATTTTTTTTGAGTTGAATCAACTTCTCAGTACGAACACCTAAATAGCCCTTATTTAAAAAAATCAGTTTTTAAAGTTGTAAAATGCATTAGTAGCCGAATCCAGAGTTATTACCCTTCCTCCGTTCCTGTGAATGAGACCCGGACCGAGGCTGGAGCTCAAGCCGCGACAACGGCGTGACTTTGGGACCACATGACCAAGTCATGTGACCGAGCGGACGCTACTGCGCATGTTGCATGTGCCCAAGATCCGGGTACTTTCCCAGACCGGAGCTGGTTTAATCCAAAAAGGCGCAATGCTTTCTCCAGTTGGGCCGGATCGAGGTTCGGATCATGTTGTCACCACCAACAAAGCGTACCAAACCGTACCGCACTTTGTTTGGAACCGAACGGAGACCACCCCTTCAAGGAGGTCTCGGTTCGCTTGTTTTGGTGCTGCACCCGAGTGCAATTGCTGCGGTCACACCTGTCCAAACGAACCGCACCGAGAGGGTGAACGCTCCAGGGTGAACGCTCCAGGGTTCGATTCAACCGAACTAAACAAGGCAGATGTGAAAACACCCTAAGACTTCCTGTATCCAACTGTTACAGTATGTGTTGGAGGAGAGGCATGTTTCCATTTAAGAAGGATAGATCGTCTGGCTGAGAGGGTTGTAAAAAAGCAATGACATGCTGTATCGTAGTCGGCAAATTCGGAGATGAAGGGAGGCCAAATAAAGCAGTGAGTGGGTTGGGCTCTATTTCTATGTTGTATGCTTGCTCAAGGGTTTTCAATACCTTGAACCAACAGTAGGTCAGTTTTGGGCATATCCAGAACATATGTAAATGGTCAGCAGGGGAATACTTGCATCTATTACAGGCGTCGCTTCTGGGTTTATTTCTGCCAATTTAGTGTTGGTATAATGGGCTTTATGGAGCATCATACACTGCATCAGGCTGTGTCTGGTACATAAAGATGAGGAGTGCACTAGACCAATGATGTCACTCCATTGAAGAGACATTTTAGTTGTGAAGGCATTTGTGAGACTTGTTTCTCCACGTAAATATTTCTGTGGTTGGGAACTGGTTCTCAGGATTCTTCCTGATCAGCCGAAGTCTGGAGAATCAGTACCGCCACACCTGCACGTCAGAATTGTAAGAGACTATAGGACACAAGGTTTGGTCCATCTGCTGTCTGGTTGAAATCGCTCTGACATCTGACCTCCTCACAATTGCCTTCCTATTGTGTTTCTGCAGCCTGAACTAACACTGACTAGATAGAGAGGGAAAGAACATGAAGGTGGTTTGAAAAGGAAGAGTTAAAGTGCAAAAAGAAAGCGACGAAATGGCAGAGACACCGAGAGGGCAAGAGAGGACAAAAGAGGGACAGAGTGAGACAGATGTCTTTGGGTAAAAAACACTGATTCCGAACTCATCAGTGCATGAAGAGAAGCCCATCTACCCGCTAAGTGATCCGTCCTCTCTCTCTGTTCGCTTCCACAGAAACGCATCAGAGCCAACCGAATGTACAGCAGCACACATCTGGAGGGAAATCCTCTTCTCTCCGGTTTATGGTTCTTCTTTATTCTTTATTCACTACAAAGTGAAGGCTGACTGAGCACTGAGCCTTTTCTCCAGCATCGCTCTACTTCTACTTTCATGCAGTTAGTTAAACAAATGGACTTCTTTTATCTGTGCTGCATGACAGTATTCAACCATCCTTCATCAACCGCAGACCCTTTTTCTAAATGTTTGGATGCATCTTCTGCAGGCAAACTTCCATGTTCAGTTGTGGTTTCATCAACATCCCAAATTTAACATATCATAAGATGGACTTTCTGCAGTATTTGTGGCGGGTGTGGCTTCCAACAAACGCAACTGGCTGTGTCTTCAGTCTTTTACGCCGGTCCCCTGAGTCAAAGTCCTGTGTTTGTTTCAGAATTGTAAATGTTCATATTTAAAGATTTTCTGGGCATGTCAGCTTAAAAAAATGTAGTTTCAAGGTTCATTCCTGACCGTTAAAACAGCAGTTTCCAAAACAATCTAACTCCTTCGACACTACTGACCAAAGCAACACGCCACAAGAACAGTTTCTTGCCGACTGCAGCCGGCCTCATCAACATGGCCTTCAGACCCCCCCACTGGTTGACTCTCATCCCTCCCATAGATACTACACGTTACAGTAACGTCTTCACCGTCTCCATGCATTACATTAACGCACATCTTTTGGACTATTCTCTCTTTAAATTGCACTCATTCTTTATACTTTATACTGTGAACTTTTGAACATTCCTGCAAAAAACTGTACAATTATTTCATTTTAAAACAGATACATTTTACATACTTTCTTATAGTTTCATAGTATTTTAACGTCCGTCTGTTCACAGGATTACTCCAAAAGTTCGTGATGGATTTGAATGAAACCTTTTGGAAGGGTGGAGTGTAGCACAATGAGCAATCCATTATATTTGGGTGGCGATCCGGATCATGATCCGGATTCAGGAATTTCTTTAAGAATTCCGATCAGCCTGAGCATTAAGACCACAGGGTAGAACACATGCGCAGTGCAGCTGATGACGCGTTGATGACACTTGACCCCGCCTTCTTCCTTCTTCGAGCAGAGAGATACGTGTGTGGATGTGTGGCGAGACATCGAGGTGCGACGGGAGCTGCTGTCGGTCCGCGGTGAGAAAGAAAATAAAGCGGTAGATGACGGGATGAGAGACAACGTAGTGTAACTTTATACAGACATAACAAGGCTGCTGAATGAGAGAGGCATCCGCCGATACGTTACACGAAAACACACCGTGTTAATTATAAGCCGACCACCTCACGGTACCGCAGCTGTGAGCTGTGATCTGTTTTTAAAGTCAGGCACCTTGGCGGAGGTCTGCGCGCTCCGAGTGCCATTCTAGGTTTTGATAGTTTTATACTATGTTATCATATTTGTGTTGTCTTTTCTTTCTTTTCTGTATTTATGTTTCTTCACGTTTGCAGTACTTCCTTTGAAACACAGACGCAAATTCCTTGTATGTGAGAACGACTGTTTATATACAGTAGATGGACAACAAGTCTTCACTTCCTTCTCCCTGTACAAAAGTGAAGCCAAAATTACGGGAGCTGCCATCTTGAGATTTTGACGTCATTTGGAGCGAGAGTCTGCGCAGTAGTGATTGGGAGGTGGAGCCGCGTTATCGAGGTCACCCGCCTGAACCAACCGCGAGCCGGGCACGGCCGCAGCTCGTCAGCGAGAGAGACTCATAGCTGTCAATCATGATGTTTCACCCTGTTTTTACAGCATCAAATAACTAATTAAAACCAAATGTATCAGAAAAATGAACACTTCTTATCACATCAGCATGATAAGAACTAAATCAAATGACAGAAACATCTTTGGGAAAAATGTATTTGACGTGTACTTTGACTTTTTAGTTTACTATGGTGAAAACCTACTCACCAATAAACCTGATTCTGAATAAGCAGCCGTTCTGGAGCTTTGAAAGGTCCAGAGAGGGACACTTGAGTCGTGACTTACCTCAAAACACTTAAAACAGCTTTGGTAGATTTCAACCGTGAATAAAGAAACCCGACCTCTGTGTGCTGCTGTGAGGTTGTCGGTTTGATTCCTACTTGCAGATGAGACAGCCACATGTAAACAGTTTTTACCACGGGGGGGAAGGGGAGACGGAGTCCTGAGGGCTTGACCAAAATGAATGTCTGTGAGACAAATTGCTCTCCTCAGCACTTTTTTCTCCTCAGCACCTTCATTACAATATGTGTATTTATGAGATAAAGCTTTAAGGAGGCAAAGGGAAAGTCACTCAACTTTCTCAGTTCTGACTAATTGGGTCTTAAATTAAAGGGGCTGTTTGTAACTTCTTATGGTACGTGTCCACAGGCTCTGTGCTTTCCACGCTCCCCGTTCATCGTCTATGTAAGCAGCCGCGCAATGTATTCTGGTAGCGTGGCGTCGCGATTCGAGAGACTAGGCGTCACGACGCCCGATTCTCATTTGCATAAAGTTGAGAGCTCGTCTACTTTATGCAAATCGCGGGCGTCCGACGCGACTCGCCGCCTCTCGAAACTCCCGATGATCTTTTAAAATAAATGTTGTTGATCCAAAATAAAGACAGATTCATCAACTGCACGGATTATTTCTCGCCTCAAATGTTTTCAGAAATACATTTCAGTGAACTATTTACGTGAAATAAGAGAAGAAAGTTTCCAAACCAGCCCCCATACTGGTTCCGGTTTGAAAGCTGGGAGCAGCAGCGAACAGCGGGAAAGCGTTCGTCCAATCAGGAGCTGAGTGCCTTGTTTCTAGGGACAGCACACCAAGCGTCCAATGCTGGGAAGCGTTGCGTCCCCTCGCGATAAAAAACGCCCCTGTGGACACGTACCATCACACGTATAATACGTGGTTAATAGCCACGGTTATTGAATGAGATGGTCAACGATCACGTAATGTTTGGGTGTTTGTATACTTCTGGCCTTATATTATAGGCTAGTGTATGTTTTCTATTATTGATAATCTTGTGTTACAAATGAAGATTTAATATCTAACCTACATGTGTTCGTCATATTTACACGTTTTAAGTAGCTTATAACAAACAGCCTTAAGGCTACTAACATAACTGGATAATTTATCTTAGAAACAAATCTGTGTTGAACAGTCACTTTGTGTTAAATGGTATGCTTTTTTTTCCCTTGAGGGTGTCTCATGTTGTACAGATTGTGACGCTATCTGAGACAAATTGAATTGTTTGGCCTGTCCTGAATAAAATTAACTCGACTATTTGACACCTTTGCATTCTCTTGGCTGGTTCAGTTCTCAATTCTATGCATTTTTTGTCTGAAAAACATTTTTTTTTATCGTGCAAACTTCATTATTTACATCAACACAAACATTTGCTTCATTGATTTGCAGCACTAAAGTTATGTTTGGTTTTAAACGGCCGCTTATTTGTGTTAGTAAAATAAAAAAGCCATCAATTATTGAGGAGTTTATCTCTGATCCAGAGACAAAATGACAATAAATGTGTGTGAAATCATACAGTTAAAGATGCATATCACAGTAGATTACTAAAATACAGGAAGGAACTGTGTGTGTTTAATATTATTTTTGTCTAAATATGATCAGGCAGAGAAATAATCTCATATTTCATCATGAGATATAATCTGATGAGTCAACTCAGGAGGTCAAATCATGTGCGCCTCATATCCAGATTTAGTCCAGATACGATTTAGTTGGAATACATCCCACATTATCTGTGTATCAGTATCTATTCACCAAGAGAATCTGACAGATTCAACTCTACTTGTGCTCCACTATGTGTCACCAGTTCTTTTCTTTGTCTCTGGAGGAGGTGTAGTTCAGTTTTAACGGTAGTTTAGTGAATGATCGTGACCTTTATGGCTGCCGGCGGCGTCCTCCTCCCTCAGCCTCCTCAGACACTCCGCCTGGTCTCTCTCCACCTCCAACATGAAGTTACAGGTTGGATGTCGCCCATCAACCTGCAGAGGAAAGGTTAAAACATCCAGTTTAATCTGCACAAAGCCAGGTTTCATTTTATAACAACCATAGATATTGCGACAATATTTCAGGGATGACCTTCTCCTTTCAGAAGGATCTTAAATACCGAAAGACAAATTATTAGCAGTGTGGATTTGACCAAAGTGGTGGAAATATTTGCTGTCCATTTCAATCAGTAAATGAACTCACACAACACAGCCATTAAGAAGAGAAACTATATATTGAATCTATTTTAAGGTATGGTTATTATAGTTAATATTAACATACTGTACTGACCAGCTAAGGGTCCGGATTAAATAACCAGAATTCCTGCCCAGTCCTGCAAAAACACCTGCAGGAATTTGGGATTCGACCATCATACTGTATGTACTGAAACAAAGATGCCTTCATTAAAGCTCATTGATACTACCATGCAAAGGGATCAGTCCCAACTTAAAATGTTTTTAACAAAGTTAAAATTAGTTTTCATGCATGAATGGCAGTAAGGCTGTAAGATTTTTGCTAAATCGGAGAGCAAAATGTACAAATGATATAAAACTATACAGGCGGTACAATACAGTAAGTGTGTTAATCAGACATGGCATCCTTATCAGAGTGCAGAAGTCTCCCCCGCGTCCTCCGACTGCGGCAAGCACTGTTTAGCAAGACGGGCTTCACTAGATAGAACTTTGTGGTTTTGGTGCTTCCGTGTAGTTTGTGTTGGGAGTCTGATTCTGAACAGCGTAGCCACACACGAGATGATGGGACACCGACCCGCAATGATTTATACGTGTAAGAAGTAACAAACAGTCCCTTTAATGGGGTAAATAACAGATCATGAAAAGAATACTCTTTCTAATAAATGGAGAAAGTTGTTTGACGTCCGTTCGTTGTCAGCTCTTATAAAGCTCCTTCAGTGACAGGCTGCCGCGGTGTGTGAAGCAGAGATACTGCAGGTCCTGGAACACTTTACCATCAACATGGTCCGTCTGTTGTTCAGAGCAACAGTTAACACAGATTTTAACTAGATGGTGAATCAGAAGACAACTAACCTATAAAACTTTTAATCTGTGATCTGTCTTCACTGATGTTGACACGTATCAGATCAGTCCGATCGGCAGCAGCGTCCAATCAATGACTGATATCCAGTAAGGGGGTGTGTCGGTCGGTAAAAAAGACTTCCGCAAAGGATACACCGGTGTTTCCTCGCTTATGGCTCCTCCGGCGAGCCTCCTCTCTCCTCGAGATGCATCTTAGGAATTGGGACATCCTTCGAGATTGAGCGCTGAGATCACAAGCCGGAGGGTCGAGGAGACACAAAATCGGGGAAATGAGATGCAGCTGCTGTGTCTCTGTTTCTGCTCATACGAACTACTCAGTTCATCTTCTACCGACTTAAACCAGAAACTGTAAAATGCATCACTTCCTGTTCACCAGAGAATGTTTTTTTTTCCTGACAGTGATTGTTCAGCTTGTGGAAAAACTTTAACAAACTGGATACACAGCAGTCTGAATCACTGGTGTATCACAGCAGCCAGCAAAACGTGACATTTATTTACATGTGAATGTGGAAGGAGATTTATATGACAGCTGGATGGAAACACGGTTTCTCTCTCTCTGTCTGACACACACACACACACACACACACACACACACACACACACACACACACACACACACAGACAGAGCATCAATCTGTGTCAGACGCTGCTTTTAGTGGCCTCTACAGGCTCTACTTTCTTTTCCATTCCACTCATCTCTCGTCTTTTTACTCTTCTTCCCCTTTGGTGTTTGAAGTCAAAGACATTTTACAGTCCTCGTTCCCACACCTGTCTGAGAGCTGTGTGTGGGTGTGTGTGTGTGTGTGTGTGTGTGTGTGTGTGTGTGTGTGTGTGTGTGTGTGTGTGTGTGTGTGTGTGCAGACAGCATGCACATAGCTTAGTAGCGACATATTAATCACAGTGTTGGACGGCTGCTCCAGCCAATTCTAGTATTTCATGTTCCAGAAGTTCTGGGCAAGATAAATGTTACAAACACAAAGTCGTCTGGAGAGAAAGCGAACTTCTCAGTAACTCAGTCTGTATCCGAAACCTCATACTATACTAGTAGTACCACCTCATACTATACTAGTAGTACAACCTCATACTATACTAGTAGTACAACCTCATACTATACTAGTAGTACCACCTCATACTATACTAGTAGTACCACCTCATACTATACTAGTAGTACAACCTCATACTATACTAGTAGTACAACCTCATACTATACTAGTAGTACAACCTCATACTATACTAGTAGTACCACCTCATACTATACTAGTAGTACAACGAGGCGAGAAATCAACGGTGTAGATTTACAGTTTTACGATATTAGATGGCGAATCGAACATTTTCTCCAACGTTTACTTATTAAAGTCTCCCTTCAGTTTCTGAGCTTTACAAATGATAATGAATCAGTCTCATCTGCTCCTTTCCTCGTGTGTTTTCCTGCCGTGGTTTCGCTCAGCAGTGATGCGCACCAGTGACTGCTGGCCGCCATCAAATGAGCTTCGGGGGGAAGATCGCATTGCCCTGAGTCGTTTTGCTGTTCACTGGATTAGATATTACAGCAGAGGATGAATCGGGTCCAGGCGATAAGGCCTGCCAAGCCTCTGTGGTCGCATCTAACACATAGCACATTAAACTTTAAGATCTGCAGTCCAAAAAAAAAAAGGCGAAGTGTGACGAAGTCCAAGAAGCAGCAGCAGACACTCACCAGATACCTGCTGCGTTCCAGCCATGAGAAGATGGAAATCCCAACTTCCTGCTTGTAAAACTATAATGTATTTATCCGTCTGATACCAAATGAACGGCTACTACAACAGTACCATAAAGAGTAGCAAAAAGTAAACAACTAGTATGCAGCTTTAAAGTGTGATAGCAGGAAAAACACAGGTGGAATAAATCCAGATAATGACGGCTCGGCACCAATCAATGTCATTACTAACACCTGTGATGCCTCCTGGTCTGTTGTAGTAGTGAAGGTGGTACTGCAGCTATCAGTGAGGACATTCTGGATATAAGAGGACCTGCAGTATACTTCAAATATTATAATTTAAAGTTAAACGTTTTTTTTTTAAGCAAAAGAAATTATGAAATGCATTATTTAAAAAATACAATATGACATGTCTGGCAGAGTGGAGACACTTTCTACAAATCAACTTTTAAACTCTTTAAAATCTTGTAATGAAACACAAACTAAAACTGTTTTTAAATTAATACAAAATTTACAAAAAAAAAAAATACAATACAAAATAGAATTATTTAAAGGTCCCATATCATGCTCATTTTCAGGTTCTTACTTGTATTTAGTGTTTCTACTAGAACATGTTTAAATGCTGTACTGTTAAAAAAAACCTTTATTTTCCTCATACTGTCTGCCTGAATATACTTGTATTCACCCTCTGTCTAAAACGCTCCGTTTTAATGCATTCCAACGGAATTGCAACGGAATTGCGTTGCTAGGCAACAGTTTGGGTCCATGTTTACTTCCTGTCAGCTGATGTTATTCACATACACTGCAACAGGAAATAAACTGGGACACATTCAGAATGTTTATGTTTAAAACCGTGTAATGATCTATGTATTGTATATTTGTGACATCACAAATGGACAGAAATCCTAACGGCTTGTTTCATACGCACAATTTCTGAATATGGGCTGTGTGTATTTCTCCGTATATTGATAGTTTAACAGTATTTATTTAGCACTTAAACCTGCTTTATAATATAAAAGACATGACAATCTCACTCTTTACAGTATGGGACCTTTAAGAAAAGATCGTGGTTTGTGTTAAAATAAACCTGGAAGTGACGTAACTTAAGTGCAGAAGTTATGTGATAAATAAATCAACATTGACTTTTGGTTTCACACGAGACACAAACCTCCTCCTTTTCGACTCATCCCTCACATTTCTGTGTATTACATATAAATAGATTTTGTGGGACATACACGAATAACAGTGCATTTACTATTCATAGGTATAGTTATGAACGGTGTATGAGACCAGCCTGAACAGTCACCTGCTGAGGAAGACTAGTAGATGTATTAATAAATAGACCTAGAGTTGTTCATGAATGACCTTTTCATGCTCAACATTACTATCAAAGTATTTGCAGTAAAAACAAGACGTGGTCACATTAACCAACAAGTCACCCCGAACTGGGGAACAAATTATGTTGTCCGTCAAAATGACACACGACAAGATTTCACGCTTGACCTCCAGCCTCGTCTTTGAATGCTACACAGTCAGTGATGACGGCGTCAGGCAGGATGGGAATGAGGGTTTAGCGTGGAGGACTAGTGGTGACTCGTGAGTCAGATTTACGCCTGCGGCGTCGCAGGAAACATTTAACACTGCATCTATCAGCCATCGTGTTTTGACCTCCAACACATTAGATTTATATTTCAGACATGTCGGTGAGAGTTTCAGTCAATGCTCCGTGTATTTACATTCTGTAATCATCCCTCTATGTATGTAGTGGTTTTCAGTGCAACTGTTTTAAATATTGCAGGGAGTAATGGAAGAAGAGAGAGCCATCACAGTGAGCTATAAATAAAGAGCTGCAGGCAACAAGTACTACAACTACTATGTACTGCATGCATAATGAACAAAAAGTCAATTATTGACTGACTTCTTTTTTTTCAACAATGTGAGGTTACTAGAAACAGACAAATCAGTTGTATTTCTGACAGAGGAGCTGCTCAACGAGTGTTTCAACTAAGGTTACTCTTTAAGGATTATAAGTTTAACTCAAATATATTGTTGAGGAATCTAGAGAGAGTGTTTTACATGCCTTACTTTCTTTCTGTCAAGTCAAGTCAATTTTATTTGTGTAGCCCAAAATCACAAATCACAAATTTGCCTCAGGGGGCTTTACAATCTGTGCAGGATGCGACACCCTTTGTCCTTTATAGTGCGACCCTCCCATCGGATAAGGAAAAACTTAACAGAGAGATACAGAGCAACACGACCTCCTCTCCACGCCAGATAGATAGAGCCAGAGCAACACAACCTCCTCTCCACGCCAGATAGATAGAGCAAGAGCAACACAACCTCCTCTCCATGCCAGATAGATAGAGCCAGAGCAACACAACCTCCTCTCCACGCCAGATAGATAGAGCCAGAGCAACACAACCTCCTCTCCACGCCAAACAGATAGAGCCAGAGCAACACAACCTCCTCTGCACGCCAGATAGATAGAGCCAGAGCAACACGGCCTCCTCTCCACGCCAGATAGATAGAGCCAGAGCAACACAACCTCCTCCCCACGCCAGATAGAGCCAGAGCAACACAACCTCCTCTCCATGCCAGATATATAGAGCCAGAGCAACACAACCTCCTTTCCACGCCAGATAGATAGAGCCAGAGCTCTAGCCTCTCTGGCGAGCTCCTCTCACCTGCAGCTATTCTGAAAGTCTTCTAAAAGTAGAAAAACATTTAATTTCCCTCTTCATTCCAGTATTTAAATGTTGCTTCAATGCGTTTCCATACCTTATGTAAATCACTTTGAACTGCCTCTGTGTTTATAAACTTGCTTTACAAGGGATGACTAATCTCTATGCCACATCGTACATTATGAAATAAATCAGAAAATAAATCCTTGACATGTTGTTTATTGAGGAAATGAATCATATCCTTCACTGTGGATGAGAACCTAAAGCGCCTCCAGAGTAAATGTGATATCAGACATCAACAAACAGGCAATTGTATTCTTGAGACGGATCCCCAAAGCAAAGACTTCCTATAAAAGAGCGTTCACAGTCTTTATCAGAGCCGCAGTGTGTGTGTGTGTGTGTGTGTGTGTGTGTGTGTGTGTGTGTGTGCGTGCGTGCGTGCGTGCGTGCGTGTGTGTGTGTGTGAGTGTGTGTGGGGGTAGTAAAGCCTATTAGGACACAAAGATTGTATCAGATTACAGAGATGCTGGAAAATGTGGTTTCTTTTATCACAATAATCACACTGCAGGGGCGACTCAGAGCGACACGGAGCTCCACGTCCTCCAACAAGCTCATACTGCAGTGGTTCACTTTATAAAGTCACTGTTACGGTCTGGCATGGTAACTAAGTCTCATCTCAAACTTCAGCATCTTCAGGGATTCAGACTGGGCCAGTTAAAGCTGCAGTGCCTTGCTCAAGGGCTCTCTGCAGGGACGGTTCACTTCTCCACCTTGTCCTTTGGGTAACAAGCCGCCCCAAATCTAAGTCATGTAAATAAACTCCACAAGGAGGATCCACAGATTTATGACTGTTGACCTCAGAGTCGGCCGGGAGGCGCGGCTCCACCATCTGCTTCAGGGCTTCACAGAATCCAGTCCTCATGGTACATCAAAGCAGAGCAGTATGGCAACCCGACAGGATATTCATTAGAGATATCTGCAACGTCATTTTGTCTAGTCAAAACTCTAATTCAAGATATCCCTAATTCTATTTTGAGGAGTGCAACTCAAACTACTTTTGCCATTCATGTGTATGGGGTTTCTCATTACAGATATCCACAATTCAGGTGCGGATATCTACAATCCACAACTGAATTATGACTAATCATAATTCCAGTTTCAGATATCTACAATTTAATTCCGACTAGTCAGAATTCCAGTTCAAGATATCTACATTGTCCTTTTTAGATATCTAAAATTAAATTTGGACTAGTCAAAATTATGTTTTAGATATCTCTAACTGGAGTTACAGATAGTCAAAATGTAATCACAGATATCTTGAATTAGAGTTGTGACTAGGTGAAATGACGTTGCAGATATCTGTAATTACGTCAGCAGCTACGGCAAGTGGGAGGCGGAAGCTATTCAAACTATAGCGCTGCACTGCAGCCGTATGGGTTTATGGGGTTTAAAGTGTGTCTGGAGACAATAAATCTACAATACGCTGTAAATTTCTACCACAACTCTCTAGCAAACAAAGCTCTCGTTGGCCACAGATTCCTCGATGATGAGCTCTTTCTATTTCATGTCATTTTCTGACTATCCACAGCGGTCCCTGAACCACTCGTCTCCCAGCCGGCTGCACATAGAGACCGATGTTACGTGTCCAGCTCGGAGGACTCAAGGCTCGTTGTGATTAAAATGAGGTTGTAGCTCGTCGTCTACCTTACTACGGTTAGAGAGAGCCCTTGTTGGTGTTTTAACAACTTATGAGTTATTGATCCGGGAAGTTTGTATCTGTGATTCCAACTTCACCAAAGTTAGCAAAAGCTTCTGCTGACACTGATCAGATGCTTTGTTGGGCCGATATCCAATAAGAAGCCTTGCATGAGCAACGTCATGCACGACAACTCTGACTAGTCATAATGACGTTTGAGATATCTGTAACTGTTATTTAGGATAGTCAGAACTGAACTACAGATATCTCTAACTGTCGTTTTGACTAGTCACAATGACGTTAAAGATATCTGGAATAAGAATTCTGACTAGTCACAATGTAATTGTGGATATCTCTATAATGTTAATTCAGGACAGTCCAGCTTAGCTATTAAATGTTAAAACAGCTTGCCATAGAGTAAACTCACTCAACTTCCCTTTGCTGTAATAACACTGAATAAACACAGAGAGGGCAGCGACCCATGTGTGTAAGAAATATGACAAGGAAGGAGAAAAAGTGCTAAAAACCAACATTAAAAAAATGAGCATAAATACACTGTAAGTACTCGATTACTAAGTGCAGCTTGACTACATCACACACTATTTAATCATTCATCACAAGTCCGTGGAGCGACAGTTAGCTTTCCGTATGGCTTGATGGCAGTGACTGGGGAGGGATTGTTTTATTCTTTTTGCTATATCCTGCAAAACCCAAAAAAAAAGATTTTGATTTAAAAAAAAAAAACAGCTGTTTTAGGAAATTACTGGGTTTTAGCAAAGTGAAACTAAATGTTTGTGATCTGATTTCATCCGTTATCAGTAAGAATGATTGAGCTCGGGGCTCAGTGACACAGGCTTACACATTGTTAGTTTTGGTCTTTTCATGGGATTTGTTGTCAAAAAGAATGAGTAACACCGAAACACAGTTTGAGACAATAAACAGTGTCAATCCCTATTTAGGTCTATTTAACTTAATGCTTTTATCCAGAGTGATTTACGGCAGAATAAACCCACATTCAAACCAGATTATGAGAACTAAAAGACACCGACACCAAAGAGAGCTGCTAATATTTTTAGTGCCTCTATTATATTCTGCTCCGTTGTATGCCGTGCTGCGTATAATGGAAGCGAGCGTTTTCGTCTCATTGTGTTAATGTTCATGCTCACGGCACAAAAAAAGCAACTGTTGGTAAGAAAGTACACATGAGGAATCACAGCACTATGCTTAATCATAATGGGTTATGCCTCGCTGCTTTCTGTGGTCTAAATACAAAATGACAACAAACAGATTTCCAAAATATCCTCCCTTTGAAACACTCTCCCTAAACATTAAATATGTATGCAGTAAGGGCAACTTTAAAGGTTCGTTGACCAGACGGTGACTCTTTCTGGATCTTTTAGATAATCAGTGATGAAAACTGTCGTCATTTTTCTCTCTAAAATGTTCTCAGGGGTATTGTTTTATTAAGACTGACACTTTTGTCACGATTCTTTTAACTGAGATGAAGTTTGATCTAGTTTTATTTAGTTCTTTAGTATTTTTATTGAACCTGAGACGCCCCTCTGCCAGGCCAGATGTTAAAAAGCACCAATAAATAACTTAATAAATCATAAAGTGGGCATGTCTGTAAAGGGGAGACTCGTGGGCACCAATAGAACCCATTTTCGTTCACATGTCTTGAGGTCAGAGGTCAAGGGACCCCTTTGAAAATGGCCATGACAGTTTTTCCTCGCCAAAATTTAGCGCAAGTTTGGAACGTTATTTAGCCTCCTTCACAACAAGCTAGTATGACATTGGTTGGTATTAGAGCTCTCCCGAATACCATTGTTTGGGCTTCGAAGCCCTGGTGAGTAATTTTCTAAGCTTCGCGGCGCAATGCGGTAGGCTGACATGTTCTTCTTACTGTCAACATCTCCCTCGTTTCAGTGCAGCTTACGCACAACAAACAGTGCTATCCATCTGAGAATATATAATAATAATTCATGTTGAATAATGAATAATGTTGTGGGATTATTCCTTCTAAACAAAACCAAAAAAAACGAAACATTCAAATACTGATTTGGAGGTCGATTACCATTAGCAATGGTCGACGCTTCAAAGCATTGGGGTCAGCCCTAGATGGTACCGATGGATTCATTAGGTTTTCTAGTTTCACATGATGCCAGTATCTTCACTCTAGCTTTTTAAACTGAGCCCGCTACGACCTAAAAATCACACGTTGCGTTAAAGAAATTAGTGGCGTTAAAACAAATTTGCGTTAACGTGTTATTATAAGTTTTAGTTAAACAGCCTGGTCTCACTCCCAGGACATCAAATACCAACGCACAAGGCATCCTTTCGTGTACGTATGAGACGCACTGGGCTTCCAACTAACTCCAATGTAAACCCAACTGCATCATTAGACGCAGACGTAGTATCAAGGGTGAGAAATCCTCAGAGTCGAGATACCAGGCTAAAGGCTGGAGGCTTCTGTGGCAAAATATGACGCATAGGGATGAGATCAGGTTGAGTTAAAATGTTAACCTCATTTAAGTTTCTACTCATCAACACAACCTAGTTGCGTTTACTTGTGTAATGTCTCAGAGGAGCGGCTTTATATTTATCTCCACCACCAGAAACTGCTGTTATTCTTCCAGTGAAGTGAAAACATGTAGAGCATTGAGCTGACTACAGGAGGCCGTATCGCCACACAGCCCAGCTGTGATAAATCAATACATTTCCATTTGAGCAAGAAGGCAGCTGATGCCATCCGTCTCCCTGCTATGTGATCCCAGTGTGAGTCTGAGGTGAGTCATCCCATTAGTTTCCTTAAAAACACTAAGAAGCTCCACAGTTATCACCTGGCACTGTTAATTAAGGTGCAGCTCGCATCATTTGTCGCTTTGCACAAAACGTAAATGTATCCATAAAAAGTATGCCGTAGTATTTAACATCCTAACATGCTCTGATGGTTCCAGCTCTGTTGATGCAATGTTATACAGCTGTTTGAAATCTACACCGATCAGCCATAACATTATGACCACCTGCCTAATATTGAGTAGGTCCCCCTTTTACCGCTAAAAACAGCCCTGACCCGTCGAGGCATGGACTCCACTAGACCGCTGAAGGAATGCTGTGATATCTGGCACCAAGCCGTCAGTAGCAGATCCTTTAAGGATACGGTCGATGATGTTGGAAAGCTAGAGTAATTTGAAAGTAACATCGCCTCAGGAGCTCCGTCTAAACCCCCCTCCCCCCTCCCTTCGGGCCTCCTTCCAAGGCAACGCCCCCCCCCACACACACACATGCACGAGCACCGCCGCATCGTAACTACTTCACAGACGCACAGCGGAGAGAGGACCTCAACTCAACAACGCTACCTCATGATAAGTAACCGCGGCAGTGCTACTGCAGGGCTGAGTTTACTCTTCCATTCTCCAGGAAACGTGCGACGGGCGACGCACTTTGAGTTCAGGCTGGTGCACGCCAAGGGTAAAGTATGAGCAGGGAGGCAGCTGATTGGTTCTTTCCAAGCGGACCGCGAGGCAGTGATTGGTAGACGTTTTTACAGGTTTACAGCAGCTACAGATGACGGCTCTTTTCCGGTCCTTTTTCAGAGCTCATCAGTAATGGATCGCTGTCGGGGTGTAAAGACCATTTCAACCAATATAACAAATAGTGTCTACTAGATAACATCCTCAACCCTGCCTTTAAGTCCTGTAAGTTGTGAGGTGGGGCCTCTGTGAATCGGACTTGTTTGTCCAGCACATCCCACAGATGCTCGATCGGATTGAGATCTGGAGAATTTGGAAGCCGAGTCGACACCTCGACGAACTCATTGCCATCCACATGATGTAAAAAAAAACATGATTCATCAGACCGGGCCGCCTTCTTCCATTGATCCATGGTCCAGTTCTGATGCCCATTGTAGGCGCTTTTGGCAGCACGGGGCACCCTGACCGGTCTGCGGTTACGCAGTCCCATACGCAACAAACTGCGATGCACTGTGTGTTCTGACACCTTTCTATCAGAACCAGCATTAACTTTTTCAGCAGTTTGAGCTCTAGTAGCTCTTCTATTGGATCGGACAACACGGGCCAGCCTTCACTCCCCACGTGCATCAACGAGCCTCGGGTCTGACCCTGTCGCCGGTTCACCGGTTCTCCTTCCTTGGACCACTTTTGGCAGGTCCTGACCACTGCAGACCGGGAACATCCCACAAGAGCTGTAGTTCTGGATATGCTCTGACCCAGTCGTCTACCCAGCACTATTTGGCCCTTGTCAAAGTCGCTCACATCCTTACGCTGGCCCATTTTTTCTGCTTCCAACACAAAGTTCAAAGTTCAAAATGTTCACTTGCTGTCTAATATATCCCCCCCAGCCAAGTGCCATTGTAACGAGGAAATCAATGTTATTCACGTCGCCTGTCAGTGGTCAGTGTATGTTTTTCTGACAAATTTCCTCTTGTGGTCGTACAAATAATGACCGTTATTCTCTGTGGGAACCATCGCTGCGGACCAAGACAACCCACAGACAGATAGACAGACGTAACAGCCTTCTGCTGCTCTAATATCAAGCTTTTGACCTCTCCATCACCGTTCAACCTCTTTTCAACAGCGGCTGGAGAACTGTGCAATCTGACCGTTCCCCGTCATTACAGCACCGTGTGCCGTTTCATCTGGCCTCTCAGAGAGAAATGAGACTAAATCTCACACGCTTGTTTCACGGTCTTAGTCTGGAAAACATCCAGATATGAATGGACTGAGCCAACAGCTGGAAGTCCGGGCCAATGAGCAAACTATAAGACAAGAACAGCAGGCTTCACTACACACACATACACATTGATTTATGGCGTCCAACTCCATTATTTTCCATCACTATGAAAGCTAATTGTCTAAACACAACCCTTAATCAGGATGTCGGTCAATTTTGAGTGTTTCACTGAATTTTCTTAGTGTTTTTTCTCAATGAAACAGTTTCCAAATCAACACTAAAACGATAAATCTGACACAGACTGACAGTTATATAAATGTTGTAGGGTTTACGGCCCGTCAGTCGTGATAGAGGGAGAGTGTAGATCAGTGAATGTTGTTAACAGGACCACAGCGGAGGTGTTTCCACCGTTCTCTTTCATCAGTTCAATTTATGTCATCTATTCATATTGAGAAGCTCCTTTTTGGTTGAAGGAACGTGAATGATAACGTTACAGTGTGTTTTTTCTCTGTTGGAAGCTAGGGGTGTAAGAAAATATCGATACACATGAATATCATGATATTATGTTCTGCAATACTGTATCGATTCTCCAAAACGCTGTATCGATTTTGAATTAACCTCTTAAAAATCTACTGGCCTGCCAGCGGAACCCGGCCGCTATTCTGTCTTTTGGAGGTTGTAGCGGGCTCAGTTTTAAAGCTAGAGTGAAGATACTGGCATCAAATGAAACTATAAAACCTAATAAATCCATCGGTACCAACCATGTCATACTAGCTTGTTGTGCAAGAGGCTAAATAACGCTTAAAAGTTATGCTAAATTTTGGCGAGTAAAAACTAGCATGGCCATTTTCAAAGGGGTCCCCTTGATTCTGACCTCAAGATATGTGAATGTAAATGGGTTCTATGGGTACCCACGAGTCTCCCCTTTACAGACATGCCCACTTTATGATAATCACATGCAGTTTTGGGCAAAAAACATGCAGTTTTTAATAAATCCCAATATATCGCCTTGCTTCGGTATCGCAAAATACTGAATCGTTACCCCTGTATCGTGATACGTATCGTATCGCCAGATTCTTGCCAATACACAGCCCAATTGGAAGCTAGTGATGAGTAAATGAAGGAATGAATGGATGTTATGTGCAAATTAACCTAAACCAGATGAAAGGAATTACACATGCGGCACCACGCTGAGACTGTTTACCTCTGTTCCTTTTTTTTTTTTCTTAATTGGCATTAAGAGATTATCCTAAAATGGAAACATGTCAGATTCTTTTGGCTTTTTTTTTCATCTTAAGTCTCTAACTTCAATGGGCTTTGGCGTCTTCGTACATAGATTTTCTGTAGTCAGTTTGGGTTTTAGAGCTGGATACGGTACGGCACAGACGACTCATGCGGCTCAGGTTCTATCTGTTTGGAGACACCTGGAAGTTGCTTCTTCATAGATGTTTACAATCTATCTATAATTTTGTCATCCTGATTGTCTACACTACTATGATGACGTTGCTGTGCCAATTTATTATTTGCAGCTCTTAAAAGTTTTTTACTTTTGTAATTTATTTCTACATGCTGTGTTTCATTGTTAGTGAATCTCTACTGCGATCCAATACTTCAAAAGCACACACGATAAAAAACTGGATTTCTTTTCTTGTCTCCTGAATGAAAACACATTTTAGTAGCTGTGTGGTAACGCTGTTGTCTACAGCTGATTCCAGCCGTCCGGTACCATTTGTTCTGCCAAAAAAACATCAGATAAACTCCACACAGACGACCCGACCCGGAGTCAGACCGTTGGCAGCGTGAAAGTTTTCTACACGAACCCTCCTGTGCTTCTACTGCATACTCGTTTCCACTAACTGAGTTTGTGTTTAAAATCCGCTGTGCTGATTTGGATCTCCTGCAGCCGCGTGTTCAGACAGATGAGCTTAATATGCCTCCGTGGCCGGGAGCCCGTTCACACCTGAGTCCCTGCTGTCCTCTGGTGCACCGAGTGCTGCAGAAAACATGCACAGACTGGAACATTAACGGGGGCAAATTAAGGGACCCAGCCAGTACGGGAGCAAATATTGGCTTAACCTCTTCAACTCTTAATTATCACATTATAATTATGTGTTCATTCGACGTGTCCTCATACAACCCTGTCTCCTACTAAATTACGTCCCCATACAACTAAAACTGGACTGGTTAACGTTGTAAATTGATTTCCTCATGCTGTCTGCCTGAATATGCCTGTATTTACCCTCTGTCTTAAACGCTCCGTTTTAGCGCATTTCGACGGAATTGCGACGAAATTGCAACAGAATTGCGTTGCTAGGCAACAGCTTCGGTCCATGTGTACTTTCTGTCAGCTGATGACATTCACATACACTGCAACCAGGAATAAACTGGGACACACTTAGAATGTTTACGTTTAAATCTGTGTAAAGGGTCTAAATATTGTATATTTGTGACATCACAAATGGACAGAAATCCTGACAGCTTGTTTGAAATGCAGAGTTTCTGAATACGGGCTGTATGTATTTCCCTGTGGATTGAGCGTTTCGATACTTTCATAGTATTTATATAGCACTTAAACCTGCTTTGTAATAAAAAAAACATGAAAATCTCACTTTTTTATAATATGGGACCTTTAAGAAAACATCTTTGATTGGTACAGATCCCTGCAGAAATCACACCATGTTTTTTTAATGCAAATGAGAATAGTTGAGAATGAGAATGAAAATAATCATTCCCTCTAATATCTAGAATCATATTGCACTGCAATATCAGTCAAAATAATCGCAATAAGATATCTCCTCAATATTGTTCAGCCCTAAACCAAACTCCAATGACTTTATTGGGACAATGTGTCCCGTGTTAGAGACAAACTGAACACCAATTATCTGGTGTGACATCAGCATCCATCCATCCTTCTGAAGTGCCCTTGAGCAAGAGAGACACTTAATCCCTCTCCCTGAATATAAGTGGGAAAGAGAGAAGAGTGACTTGTAAAGAATTTGTGCTTACGTGGAAAGGGGTTTTTTCCTTGTGTACTTGAGGTGGCATCAGTTAGATAATTAAACCCTGTGAACACTTTATGACAGCCCGGTCTGCTTTTAGTCAGAGGAGGAGGCTTATGGGAAGAGAGAGCGAACTGTTTATCCTGAGAGGTGGATCGGCGCTGGAAAAGGGCAGAGGGATAACAGCCGGAGGACGAATCCACGACGACGACAACCAGCAGCAGAGAGAGCTTATATTCTCCACAAGTTTATCGTAATTAATAAAAAGAGAAACAACTTTGGCTGTCCTAATGTGTATTATTCCCTACGGAAACAAATGTGTTAATTATCTAATATTGCTATCTGCCAATTGTTATTGCAGTTAATAAATTAATAATACATATAATGTCAGAAAATAATGGTTTTCAGAGCCCAAGGAGATGTTGGCAGTTTATGATCACATCAGAAGAAGCAGAAAACTCACATTTGAGAAGCTGGAATTGGGGGGAATGTTTGGTTTTTCACTTGAAAAAAATGGCTTAAAAACAACTAATCAATTATTAAAATAGTTGCCGGTTAAATTTCAAATTGATTGAGCAATTACTTTTTTTCCGCTTCAGTAGGATTCTGATACAAATAGCCACAGGTCTGTGACTGACTACACCTCATATAGTAACAAGTAATAAACTCAATATAATCACACTTCAACTCATTAGCAATTAGCAGAAAATTAATTGGCAACACTTTTCATAATCAATTAAGACATTTTGTTTGAGCAAACATGCCCAAATATTCACTGGTTGCAGCTCAGATTTGATTATTTAGAGGTTTTATACGACAGCAAATTGAATAAGTTGTCGCTGCGTGTTGGGCGTGACGTGCGACAAATCAACGTCGAGCTGGCCTCGACTCTTTTCAGCGATCCAATGACGCGGCGAAGCATCAGCCAATCATATGTTTTTATTTCACCATTTCCGGTCCCTTGTAAAAATTAAGAAGAAACAACCAAACGTCTATTTTATGAATGTCGGTTCATTGTAATTCAATTAAAGCTGGAAGCCAAGGATGTGATATTATACTACGAAAACAAAAAATTCAGCAGACGGACAATTTATTAAGTTTATAGGGGAAATTTCACGTCCATAAAGCCAAGATCTCGAGGTCTCGTTCATCATTTGAACCATCAGGATTGAATTTAGAAAGTACTATCCAGATTATAAACAATAGGAAATGTGTTCATATAGTAAAATTGCTACAGGAACTTTTTGAAAAAATTAGATTTATTGCCTACCTTCTCTGTTAAATTATTAATTATATAATTCATATTATTGACTTTTTTTCCTCTCTCTTTTTTATTTTATTTTTAATATTTCTTTGTTGTATCTCAGTAATGTTCTCTGTTTTCTCATATTGTCACACATTATAATTGATGATTTCTAAATAAATATATTGGGGGGGAAAACCATTTCCGGTCTCCTTCTCATTCCCCCGATTTCCTGTTCCGTTACGCCATTACGTCTAAAATGAAAAGGAAGTAAAACAACAGTGACTCGGCATCACCGTAGCTGGCCACACTTGGCTGTTTTGTAGCGTAAGGCTACAACTAATGATTATTTTCATTAGTTCATTTATTGTTCCATCCACAAAATGTCAAATAGTAGTAAAAACGCCCAAGGTGACACGTTCAAAATTCTTGTTTTGTCTAATCAACAATTCCAAACCGAAATATATTTAGTGAAATTTAAAGTTACGTTCCGTTATCTTTGGCGACACCTGTGGCCATAAGCGGTTATTGCAGGTGTGTTTTTTCCTCGCTACTGGTTGCTCTGCTTTTTTGACTGTTTACCTTCATAATTTTTCCTCCTTTTTCATTGAATTTGCTCTTGTTTTTGAAGTTTCATCGTCTACAATCATCGCTCTATTATTTGTTAGTTCGGCCATAGTAACGATATAGTAGTCCCGAGGCTAGAAGAGACCAGAAAAAAAACAGTGCGTGTGATTTTTCCTGGGATTGTTACCACTGTCACCAAGTTAGTAATACTGCAAAATGCAAGCTCAACTGGCAATTAAGACATTTATTTAAATAAAAATCTTCAAGATTATTATTATAAGACTGAGAAAAGTATTCAAAAAGAAACCAGAATTTAGGGCACTTTTGCTTTAAATGAAAAATGCTTACAAAATGAGTCAATTATTAATGTCACCTTCAGAGATAATTAGCAGATTAATTGATAATGGAAATAATTAGTTGCAGCCCTGTAATTAATCATCACAATAAAAGGGCTTAGTCTTAATACTCTCCACATTCTTATTATACTGAATATTTACGCTAAGGCAGCAGAAAATACAAATACCACATAAAGTAGGACAACTCCACACAAGTCCCTATAATTAGAATATTATTAGCAGAATAAATGTGATATTTATTTATTTGTATTATTACTCTCTATTTGTGTCTTTATTAATCAGTGGGCTAATTTAATGTAATAATGTAAACTAGAATCTGAGCTTTATATATATTAATAGGGTGAGTTGTCATAAAGTGGGACACTGGTCTTCCTCAAACAAATAAAAATAAATTTATATTTAATGTCATTCTAATATGCCTAAATGCTTCAAAACTATTATAGTATTTATTCATTATTTTGTATTTATTTGTTATTATTTATAGTCTTATTGTTTGTTAAAATTACTGAACATGGGATTGCATATTTAGTTTGTTTTGAGTGTTTCCTACATTAAGTAAGGTGATCTTTAGGTCTTTTAACAGACTTTAATGACTGTCCCACATTAGAAAATCAAGATTTGTCTGAGAAAACTTGTTATTAGAGGACTGATATGTCTACCATTTATTTTATGAGTGTGATATCTGCATTTTCTTTTTTGGTTTGATTAACACACATCCTGGAGATGTGGATTTAATGTATTTGCTTCATATCACAATATATTCCAGAAATCTGAAATGCAAAAAAAAAAAAAAAAAAAAAAAAATGATTTAACTCACAACATCGCTGTTAATAGAGCAGAAAAGCGACTCACCTTGAGAGGACACGTCGAGAAACACAAGGTGACAAAGAGCAAACTTCTCATCTTTACTCCTCAGGTAGAAGAAGCAGGTATCAGGTCCCAACACAGGTAATAAATACAAGTCCAGACTTCATTTAAACTCCACTTTAGACTCTTTCATCCTGTCGACAGGATGTGAATGTTGGTTTAATTCCATGAATGTGGAGAGAAAAGAAGAAGGAGGAGGAGAAGTCAGTGATGTTGTGAGTCCAGACTGGTTTCCTCCACTGAGTGAGCAGAGAGATCAGTGACCTGCTGCAGCTTCAGCTGTCAATACCCAGTGATGGGCACGAAGACTTCCGGGACTGCATTTCAAAATAAAACCTGCATTGAGGATTACTGTAATATATTATAATACATTTATTTATCTTTTTTAATTTTATCATTATTTTCTTACTTCTTTAGTTAGTCACCGTTAACTGCTGGTCATACAAGACCTGAACTGAAGAGTGAGTGTTTTACTGCTCATGGATTCTACTTTTTATTTGTAAAAGGAAGAATGTTTTATTTCTTCTTTCAAGAGTTATATAGTTGTTTTATGAGATAGTACAATGTACGAGTATTAGGGTAACATTGAGGGGGAAAAAAATCAGAGTTTACGAGAAAGAAGTCGTAATATTATGAGAATAAACTCTAGAGAAAAAAAGTTGTAATATTACGAGGATAAAGTCATAAGTTTATGAGAAAAAAGTCATAATATTATGAGAATAAAGTCATAATTTTACAAGAAAGAAGTCGTAATATTATGAGAATAAAGTCAGAAGTTTGCAGAAAAAATTTTTGTAATATTATGAAAATAAAGTCATTAGTTTATGAGAATAAAGTCATAATTTTACGAGAAAGAAGTTGTAATATTATGAGAATAAAGTCAGAAGTTTAAGAGAAAAAAAGGCATAATATTATGAGAAGTTTTCCACTTCAACTCTGACTCCATCTTCTTTTGATTGTCGTGCTGTCGTCTCTTTACTTGTATTTATACAAAAGGGGACATAACAACTTTAACGGTCAGAACAACTTTACTATTAAAACAACTATTGCTGTTAAAAAGGAGAGAAATTATAGGAAAATAAAACTTTCAGACAGTTCAAACAATTCTTCTTTCATCCAAACTTCTCAGTGTTGTCTTAAAAAAATTGACTTGACTTCTCAGGAAATTGCTTTGGGAGTAATTTCACACCAGAATAATTGAGACTGTCTGGGAGAAAATGGTTTTAAATAAAGTAAATACAGCACATGGACGGGTGACAATGAACTAACAATTCAAACCACAGCTCCTTTCTTCCAATGTGCAAACTACCAATACCACTGTGCAACGATTCAATAATTTGACTTTGTCCAAATCTCTACTGCTCTACAGGACCGTTGTCAATAGCTTGTACCTCAAACAATACAGTCCCCAGGCTTTTGGGTGCAGACAATTGCATTGTGTCCTTTAATACATCACAGTGGCGTCAAATCTCTACATGAACTTAAAGCTGCGTTGGGTAATTGTTGAAGTTTGTTGTCTCTTCACCAGAGATCTCCCCAGAAAGCATCTGTCCTCTCCAAGATCCATTTCCATTTCACAGTGTTAAATGGCTCCAGGAGACGGAGATGCAAAGCTCTGTCTTGAGCTTCGAAACGGAAGTTGACAAAATAATATCACTTTAGAGAAAATAATAATCAATATTAACAATTAATCAAATGACAAAGTGGAAACTGTGATAATGTGTAAAGAGTCGCAGGTAGTGATGAAGCTGAATCCACGGATGTATAAAGAGAAGTGGCTACAGTTCTTCCAAAATATAGTAAAATATAGTCGATTTATATGTCTGAAAATGGTAAAAAAAAAAAAAAAAAAGTTTGACAAAATGTTCGTAAAAAAAAAGTCTGAAAAATATCTGAAAAAAAAGTCTGAAATAAAAAGTCTGAAAAATGTTGGAAAAAAAAGTTTGAAAAAAAAAGTCTAAAAAATGTTGGAAAACAAAAGTCTAAACAATGTCTGAAAATGGTAAAAAAAAAAAAAAAAAAAGTCTGAAAAAATGTTCGTAAAAAAAAAGGTTGAAAAATGTTGGAAAACAAAAGTCTAAACATGTCTGAAAATGGTAAAAAAAAAAAAAAAAAAAAAAAAGTTTGAAAAAATGTTCGTAAAAAAAAAGTCTGAAAAATATCTGAAAAAAAAGTCTGAAATAAAAAGTTTGAAAAAAAAAGTCTGAAAAATGTTGGAAAACAAAAGTCTAAACAATGTCTGAAAATGGTAAAAAAAAAAAAAAAAAAGTTTGACAAAATGTTCGTAAAAAAAAAGTCTGAAAAATATCTGAAAAAAAAGTCTGAAATAAAAAGTCTGAAAAATGTTGGAAAAAAAAGTTTGAAAAAAAAAGTCTAAAAAATGTTGGAAAACAAAAGTCTAAACAATGTCTGAAAATGGTAAAAGAAAAAAAAAAAAAAGTCTAAAAAAATGTTCGTAAAAAATTTTTTTGAAAAATGTTGGAAAACAAAAGTCTAAACAATGTCTGAAAATGGTAAAAAAAAAAAAAAAAAAAAAAAGTTTGAAAAAATGTCCGTATAAAAAAAGTCTGAAAAAAAAGCTTGAAAAATGTTGGAAAACAAAATTCTAAACAATGTCTGAAAATGGTAAAAAAAAAAAAAAAAGTTTGAAAAAATGTTCGTAAAAAAAGTCTGAAAAATGTCTGAAAAAAAGTTTGAAAAAAAAAGTCTGAAAAATGTTGGAAAATAAAAGCCTAAACAATGTCTGAAAAAGGTAAAAAAAAAAAAAAAAAAAAAGTCTGAAAAAATGTCCGTATAAAAAAAGTCTGAAAAAAAAGTTTGAAAAATGTTGGAAAAACAAAAGTCTAAACAATGTCTGAAAATGGTAAAAAAAAAAAAAAAAAAGTTTGAAAAAATGTTCGTTAAAAAAAAAAGTCTGAAAAATATCTGAAAAAAAAGTCTGAAATAAAAAGTCTGAAAAATGTTGGAAAAAAAAGTTTGAAAAAAAAAGTCTAAAAAATGTTGGAAAACAAAAGTCTAAACAATGTCTGAAAATGGTAAAAAAAAAAAAAAAAATTTTGAAAAAATGTCCGTAAAAAAAGTCTGAAAAATGTCTGAAAAAAAAGTTTGAAAAAAAAAGTCTGAAAAATGTTGGAAAATAAAAGTCTAAACAATGTCTGAAAAAGGTAAAAAAAAAAAAAAAAAAGTCTGAAAAAATGTCCGTATAAAAAAAGTCTGAAAAAAAAGTTTGAAAAATGTTGGAAAAACAAAAGTCTAAACAATGTCTGAAAATGGTAAAAAAAAAAAAAAAAAAAAGTCTGAAAAAATGGCCGTAAAATGACGTTGTTGACTCTGGTAGGAGACGGGACGCAAACAGAGGTCTTGTGTCCAATATGTCCAGATATCCACCCTGAGCTCCTCCTGAAGAAGAAGTGCAGCCCTATAACCTTCCTCATTTATTCCTTATACCACTCCTTGTTTATATTCCTTATGAAAAAACACAATTGCTTCATGTTTACATTAGTAGTTAATTGGCTCATGATGCTCACCGCCTGCAGTTCACAGTTTATCCACTTCTTTAATTACCGCTGAACTACAGACGGCTGTAATCCAGGCCTCTTTTCATCCCTCGTCCAGACAATCAGAGCTAAACAGAGGCCCTGTATTGCATGTTTCCCCCACAATACATGAAGGCCGAGCAGAACAACGGGCCGCTGGGTCCAACCGGGGTTTGTTTGTGTGAATCAAACTGTGAAGTCTGAATCCAAACACTCACACATACCCTAAATGAACAACCCCGTAACCTGGGTGCTTCCCACAACCTCAACTTTGAAAGTCAAACTGATATTTGAAGTCTTTTCACTTTTATACTGTAAACTGCAGCTACATTCTGTCCATTGTTCAAAAGAAGATAAAACCAGTTTTGGACATCCAGTAGTTGTGGAAACAGCATCTAAGTTGCATTCCTGTGTGTGGGTGATTCCCATGACAGCAGCTGACTGTAAGCACTGATTCCCACTAGAGCAGGGGTCAGCAACCTGCGGCTCCGGAGCCACATGCGGCTCTTCAGCTCCTCTCCAGAGGCTCCATGTGGACTTTTAAAAATGGAAATGAATAACTGTTTTTTGTTTACATTTTCATTTTTATTTATCATTGTTGTAGGTCTATGGTACGATGGTATGATGGAGTATTAGGGCCACATTGACACATTGAGGAAAAAAAATAAATCTGAGATTTCAAGAATAAAGTCATATTACGAGAATAAAGTCATAATATTATAAAGTAGTAATTTTACATGTAATTTTTTTTTTCTCGTAAAGTTATGACTTTATTCTCTTAATATTACGACTTTTTTTCTCGTAAAGTTATGACTTTAGTCTCGTAATATTACGATTTTTATTCTCGTAAAGTTATGACTTTATTCTCTTAATATTACGACTTTTTTTCTCGTAAAGTTATGACTTTATTCTCTTAATATTACGACTTTTATTCTCGTAAAGTTATGAATTTATTCTCATAATATTACGACTTTTTTTCTCGTAATATTATGACTTTATTCTCGTAATATTACGACTATATTCTGAAAATCTCCGATTTTTTTCCCCTCAAAGTGGCCTTATTGTTTTGCGGCTCCAGACAGATATTTTTTTTTTGCCTAAAATGGCTCTTTTGATAGTAAAGGTTGCTGACACCTGGTCGGGTTTCACTTTTCAACACCTGTTGAGTCAGTATAGCTCCTTAAACAAGCAGAGCAGAGCTGAGATGAAGCCTTTAAACCTCTCACTACAGTGAGTCTGTCAGATTCTCAACTACAGTTTGAGATTATAGAGACTGTGTCGTTGACTATGAAGTGATGAAATATACGTCAGGTTAGCAGCAAAAATGTCACTTCAAACCCTGAGTGGAAACTTGTTGATTCAGTGGGGAATAGCAGAAGAGTAATACATGCACCCCTCATCACACCCATTATGAACGCACACACTCTCAGATGTGTACATGGTTTCTGTCTTGGTTACAGTAAACTCGTGAAAGCAGAGCGAGGATGAAGTGGCACATATTTACACAAAGCCGGAGACCGTCCGCTGCCCCGCTGTGGGCGAGAGTATCAACACTACGTTAAAATGTGCAGACAGAATACGTAGAGCAGTCGCTCTCCGTCCAGCTGCTTCAAGTGCTTTATGGTTTGTGTATAAACCCGAATTTAAACAGCGTGACGGTGTTAGAAATACTCTTGAGCACCCATCCGGAGCAGACCAGGGAAAGAAAGTATCATAGTCTGTTAATTCTCTCTCGTTTCTTATTTGAACTAAATAGGATTTGTTTTTTCATGTCACATGAAAATGTTTTTTAATCATATCTTGATTAATCTGCAGGAAGAACACCTGAGAAGAAATAAAATATATAAAAGTTAATGAAAGTTTGATTTAGTTCATAAATTTGCTCTAAAAAGTTGAACCTGTTTTTTAGAGACGTGAATGATCAGATTAAAACAGACCTTATCTGAAATAGACGCATAACAGAGACACTATTTAATAAAACAGGATTGATTTGATTAACCTTTTATCTCAAATCTGTTCAGTAATTATTCTTCCAGCGCAGGCACGTTATGGACTAATGTGTTTGTATTGCACTGATAAACAATCGAGATGTTAAAGGTGTAGTGTCTAGGAATCTGGAGCCATCTAGTGGTCAGGTCGCAGACTGCAACCACATGAAAGTTCTCCTGTGTGCCAAGCATTTAGGAAAACTACGTGAAGAAGATCCACTCCCTCTATACATGACATGCGAAAAAAGCTAAAATACGTACTGACGACACGCAGAATGTCCGTGTAATGGCGTGCTATTTATACGCCTTCCCCTGAGCCCACGTTACACTGTTTTGTCAACACGTTTTCACTCCCAACTTGTCAATATACCGCTGCGTGTTGATGTACGCTAGTGTCCTTTCAAAATAAACTTAGAAGTTAGGTTTAGGCAACACAACCACTTAGGTAGGGTTAGGAAACGGTCGTGGTTGACATTAACTTCACTGACTAGCGACTCACGGGACTCAGAGGACTGACGATACCGTCGAGTCACGTGACTAAAGACTGACATGACAAAATAAGTTAACGTTATTTTCAGTTTCAAACGGGACACAAACAGCGGTCTCCTGGTTGAAAGTCTTGTGTTTGTTTGACCCGCCCACCCTGAACGGACTCTCACGCTATTAATACTACGTCACATGCTCCGACCGTCGAATAACGCCGCGGGTGGGTTTACATTGGAGTTAGTTGAAAGCCCGGTTCGTCACATACTGTTGCTAAAGGGTGCCTCCGTGCGCCATTTTCCAATGCTGAGGGGCGCTGACCAAACTTACAAAGTTGGGAGTGAGAACGGGTTGCCTAAACCTATTACTGCTGGTTGTTTGCATGGCGTACAAATGACACGTAAAAAGGCTAAAATGCATACTCATGACACGCGGAATATCTGTGTAATGTGTCATATCATTCAGGTCTGAAGTATCATAGGTGGAAGATGAATTAAAGTGAAGAAATAAGATATGACATAGTGGCTACGGTCTCTACATAGAGTACTATATACATGTATGATCAATGCATAATACAGGGACATATTGTATATGTTATATATTAGCTTAGTGTGGGTTTACTAAGGGATTGAGTGTGAAAGAACATCATTTTCTCATTATTAACAGCAGCAACAGAAGGTTATCTGGAAACAGACCGCGGTGTTGCATTTAAAGCAGTGACATGTAGGTGTGAAGAGAAGGCTGAAAACACGGCTAATGTATGTAGGTTACTGCTTGTTCTTTCTCTTAAATGAATCAAAGGTCCACACGGTAGTTTCATGTATGATTGTAGATGTTTGACTTTTCTCAAGTAAATGTTAAAAAGGGATTATATATATATATATTTAATAATAAAATAATGTATAATAATTATACATTTGTTATGAATAATACATATAATATTTGATTATTACTGTATGTGTTTATGAGTTTTGTGACTCTTTGCCCATGAAGCCTGTAAAAACCTCACTTTCCAGTTACATGGACATCAATATGGAAAGTGTACTTTTCCTTTTTATGATTGAGGGCACGTTTATGTCATTAAAAAACAACCCATATTTATCATTCTTATTCCTCATATCTTATTATTAAACCTGATTAAAGTCTCCGCTTCAGTTTTATTAAATCAGTGATGATATCCAACCCCTGCTAAATACTTCAAAATAGTTGTAATGACATTATCAACCTGTTGCAAATGTTTCTTCTTCTTTTTATTTTAAATAAAAAAATTTGATTAAATGTGTGAAGAGTTAATTTTGGTTGTTTTTTTTGCCCACATAACTATAAAGTAAATAATAATTTAAAAAAAAAATTGGGTGAGAAATGGAGGTTGTTTTTTTTTTTTGTTACCTTTTTCTCACCTTCACATTAAAACCACATCGGTTGAAAAACCAGTCCTTGGCCAGCTGATAGATCACATTACTTTCCTGTCATGTCAGGGTTGCCAGGTTTGATAATACTTTACATTTTGTCCACAAGCGTTGCTCCTATTTAAAGCTTTTATTATTAGGATTATCTGCCTCCGTTCTCTGTGTTTCTTTCCTCTTACCTGAACAGTCTGCAGACACACGATGTTCGTTGCCGCTGCGCTGTGGCTTTGCAAATTACTCTTCCCCCCACCCTCATATAAGGAAATCATTGTACCTCCTCCTCCTCCTCCTCCTCCTCCTCCTCCCCTTCATCATCATCCCTCTATCTGTCATTACCCTGCACAGTTTCAGAGAGGAGACCAAATGAAAGGAGAATAATGAACATGGCAGTGTTATACTCTGTTTTACAAGATAATCCTTTGTCATTACTTTTAGTTTGGTTAGAAATGTGCTCATCTCGATGTCTCGGTGATTTGCCCTCCTGTGATGCTCTTGACCCGAAGAGAAAGAGTCTTATGATGCATCTAATCATCAGAGAACCAGGACGACTCCAAGATAATCTACTTAACCTTCAGAAATCTGTTGAATAGCAAACAGTGGGCGAGTAAAGAAAACGTGGGCACGGATGAAGATGTAAACAAACACCTTTTCTTACAATTTATTTATCTAACACTTTCATTGCACATTCACTACCACACACGTTTAGCTTGATTTTTGTCTCCAAAGGTTTGTTATAACAACGTATTCTCATCCCAACTCCTCGTATACTGACGCTTTATCCGAACCCTCGGCGTCACTCTTTTTGGTCGCAGTAAACACGTGTTAAATGTTGTGAAGTCAACAGAAACACTTGCTTAGGTTCAGGAAATAAAACCGCTATAGTTAGGTTAGGCTTAAATTACATTTGTACAATGAAATTGACGCTGAGATATGAGACACGAACAGGATGAACGCCTGGTGTGTGAGTGTTTAATATCGACGCTGATGGGTTTACATTGGGGCCAGGTCTCGGGGGCCGCAGGCTAAGCAGCAAATTCCAGACGTCCCTCTCCCCAGCAACGTTTTCCAGCTCTTCCTGGAGGACCCCGAGGCGTTCCCAGGCCAGACGAGATATATAATCTCTCCAGCGTGTTCTGGGTCTACCCCGGGGCCTCTTACCAGTTGGACGTGCCCGGGAAATCTCCAAAGGGAGGCGTCCAGGAGGCATCCCGATCAGATGTTGAACCACCTCAGCTGGCCCCTTTCGATGCGAAGGAGCAGCGGCTCTACTCTGAGCTCCCTCCGGATGTCTGAGCTCCTCACCCTATCTCTAAGGCTGAGCCCAGCCACCCTACAGAGGAAGCTCATGTTGGCCGCTTGTATCTGGGATTTCATGCTTTCGGTCACTACCCAAAGCTCATGACCATAGGTGAGGGTCGGAACGTAGATGGACCGGTAAATCGAGAGCTTAGCCTTCCGGCTCAGCTCCCTCTTCACCACAACGGTTTGGTACAACGCCCGCAATAACTGCAGACGCCGCAACGAGTGTGAGTACCTCGGGATCCCGAGATACTTGAACTCCCTCGCTTGGGGCAAAGACTCGCTCCCAACCCGGAGGACGCAATCCCCCGGTATCCGGCAGAGAACCACGGCCTCAGACTTGGAGGTGCTGACTCTCATCCCAACCGATTCACACTCGGCTGCGAACCGCCCCAGTGTGTTCTGAAGGTCACGGTCTGATGAAGCCAACAGAACCATGGGTTCTTATTTCCCATTAATTGAACATGCACATCATATTAATGTTAATGAAAAAAAAAAAGTGGTTTCTGAGGAGCTTAATATAAAGAGGCAGTCAAGAGGAAGGACAGTGTGAGGTTTTATCTTCCTCTATCATAATTTAAGTGTTTTAAAAATCACAGTTTTTATTTACTTCCTATAAAAGTGACACTGTACTAAGCAGTTTAATAATGAGTTAATCTTTAAATAGAATTAATCAATTATTTTAGTTGTTGTTCTGTACATTAAAACATTTCACAAGTTCACTTTATATCAACTGTAGCTACACAGTCACCCTTTTGTTTCTCAGAATTTAATTCACTGTGCATGATGTGGATTTATCCTCCGTTTATAAACACTACCATGACATCTAGTGGGGAAACACCCTCTGTACAAACTCTGCTATCAACACACTGCTCTCAATCAATTTATATGATGTTCTCTTTGAATTGTACATGTTAAATCATGTTTCTTTAAACACCTGGCCGGCCTACTCATGCGCTCTGAATTACAATGAGGTCAACGGTAGATTAAGCTCCAACTCTGCAGGCAACAAATAGGATGAAATGGTCAAAGGTCGATGGCTTGTATCCCTGAAGGCCCGAGGGATTGGCCAAGTGGTGGAAGAATGGGGTTGACCGACAATCACCTCTTGTATATTTTCACCAGACAAAAAGGATAAAGTAGGATGCAATTTTGGAGCGTGAGTGTGACTACAAACGGAGTTCACTCCACCACGGAGTGGGAGGCTGTAGGGACCGTTGATGTAGGTATAGGGGCCGGATTGGAGTTGGGTCTCTGTCTGTTCGTCTGTCTGTGTTCCTGGTCCCCGTCCCCTGTACTCTGTTATCTCAATCTGGTCTGCTGGCCTGCAATGATCCACACCTGTTCTGCCTCAGCAATCAAGCTCACCTGCTCGTCATCAGTTCTTCATCTCCACACAGCATATGTTCACTGCACTGATTCATCTCTCTGTTCAACGGGTTGTTGTAGCAGTGAAATCTAGTTAGTCAGTTTGCTAGTTACCCGTCTGCCTGAATCAAGTCTGTCTCTGTCTGCACAGTTTGTCCAGCCAGCCAGCCACGCCAAACCTCAAGCCCGCCAGCAGCTCCTGATCCTGGACCGTGTCTTCTGCCATCAGCCTCTCTGTGAATCATCTCCCACCATCACCATCACAATAAAAATTGTTTATTTTCCACTGAAAACAGCTGCCCGCTGCAGGTAAACAACACTGATGAGAGTTGAGTTTGTGTGTTGAGCTAAAACAGCTGAGGTGGGGGGGGGGGGTGCAGTGCGGAGTTGGTGTTGGTTCATTTATCGTTTCAGCTCAGTCACATACAGAACGGACCGGTCGGCAAATGTTCAGATGGCTCACTGCCTCTCCAATCATCTTAACCTTGTTATTAACTATTAAAACTATGTATTAAAATAAAGCCTCATGAGCATCATCGCTGAATATGAAATGAATTAAGAAAACAACAGGATCTGGAGAACCTTTTTTATTTTTAATGTTTTATTGCTTTTCCATCCTTTTGATCAACAAAAGTTCATCCAAATGAGCTCCAACACGTAAGACTAAAAGCATAATATATGAATATGGATTTGCAGCGATGAGTTATGCTGATGTTTTTGTAGTTTTACGGGGCAGCCACTTGGTGCCACTACAGCTCTTCATTTACTGTCCTTTTTAGTGGTCACTCCTATTTGGTCCTGACAGAACTGTGAGGGGAAAGTTGAATTGAATAAGAACAATGAATGGAAACACATGTTTAGAGGAAATAGAGTGAGGGGCAACTGGATTAACATGACGGGTTAAAAGAAGAAGATAATGTAAGATTAAACAATCTAACTGGTATCACATTTTAAATCTTCTTAATTAGCTGCTGACAAAAGTCTTCCAGTTGGAACTGTTGCTGATGATCATGAGTCCACATGAGTCATTCACACACATAGAATAAATGTAATAAATGCACAGTTGGTGCAGCATGACCTCAGAAGCAGAAGTCTTAATGTAAATTCAAATGTGAAATAAAAAAAACTAATGACGACAACACACTGTAAACAAAGAGCACAGCAGTGTAAAGTAATGTTCTCCTAGAAACAGAGAGGAGAGAGGAAAGGGAGACCAGCTCCCACACACACACCCCTACGCACACACATACAGACACACACACACACACACTAAATAGGTGCCGATGATTGTTGAGATGTGTTTCTTTGTCGGCAGCATCTGCAGCAGAGGACCGTCACCGTAACGATGATGATGAGGACCGTGAGAAGGATGAAGACTGCACCGACCCACGCACCGAGGCTCAACTCTGGAGGGACAATGAGAGTCACAGTTAGACCGTCACTTTAAAGCTGCATTGTGTAATATCTAGCTACATGCTGCTAACAAATAGAGGACAGCATTTCACCTCTGCTACTGGGGCCATACAATCGAAATTTACAGTATTTTTTATCTGTTCAAAATGTACCTTAAAGGGAGATTTCTCACGTATTTAATACTCTTATCAACATGGGAGTGGACAAATATGCTGCTTTATGCAAATGTGTGTATATAATTTATTTATTATTGGAAATCAATTAACAACTCAAAACAATGACAGATATTGTCCAGAAACCCTCACAGGTACTGCATTTAGCATAAAACAATATGCTCAAATCATAACATGGCAAACTGCAGCCCAACAGGCAACAATAGCTGTCAGTGTGTCAGTGTGCTGACTTGACTATAACTTGCCCCAAACTGCATGTGATTATCATAAAGTGGGCATGTCTGTAAAGGGGAGACTCGTGGGTACCCATAGAACCCATTTACATTCACATATCTTGAGGTCAGAGGTCAAGGGACACCTTTGAAAATGGCCAAGACAGTTTTTCCTCGCCAAAACTTTGTGCAGATGTGGAGCGTTATTTAACCTCTTTCTCGACAAGCTAGTATGACATGGTTGGTACAGATGGATTAATTAGGGTTTCTAGTTTCATATGATACCAGTATCTTCATTGTAGCTTGAAAACCGAGCCTGCTACAATCTAAAAATTGTAAGTTGCGTCAATGCTTTAAAGAAATTAGTGGCAATTGCCCGCCCGTTCCTAATGCGCTGACGTTGACCCTGTAGAGCAGTGTTTTGATGGGCAGGTCCCTGTGTGTTGTTTGATAGGATTTTTCCAAAGCACATTAAAATCTAATCAAAGCACAGGAAGTGTTTAAAGGACATTCCACCACTGAGATCAAGCACGAGAACGTTTCTGAGATATTTCAGCTTTTTTGAAGAAAAATGTTGCGGTTCCATTTTTGCTTTTTGTTTTGTTATGCACAAAATTAACATGCACATAAAACATAATGGGTGGAATTGTACCTCACACAATCTTTCCAAACACAAAAACATCAGTTTAGCAGATGTTTTATGAGGTACTAAAATGCCTGTCAGACTTCGGGTGAAAACATGCTTGGTTAACAAGAAAGCTCTCAGAGGCTTAGGGGACTCTTAGAAAAATGACCACAAAGTACGTCAGCTGGAAAGGTCCCTAAGCACACAGACAAAAGAACTTCTTATCCATAAAAGCCACAAGCGAGACTCATGATCTGGCCCACCCTCCTCTGCCAAAATGTGTCTCCAGTGCTGTTGTCCCTTCAGAAACCCGGAGGTGACCCTATGTCATGTGAGTCTTTGCAGTCTTAGCGATCACACGAGGGCTGAGGTGCAAAGATATCACAGGAACCACTCAAGATCGTAGTTTAACAATGTCCGTTCTACTCCTATTCTATTCCTATGGTCCATTCTGTGTGTAGTGTGGTGTATAGAGAGTGTGTGTGTGTGCACCTTGCAGACCGTTAGTGGTTCCAGGTGTACACTTCTGTTTGCTCCAGGCTCCCAGCTTGGTGCTTTCGGGTCTGTTGCGGATGGAAGCTGCCACCATGAAGCAGTAACTCTGTCCTGCATCCAGCGTCGACACCTCTGCTGTACTGGATTCAGATATGTTGTCTCTCTATCAGGTCAGAAGGAAATACATAAATCCAACACACTGAACTTCCTCTATGATCATTCTAGTAGGTATTTCGTTATACAACGGCTTTGTGTGTATGACTGAGCTTCCTGTTAGTGTCAGTGTTGGGCAGCTGAGTACCGTACCTTGTTGGTACTTTCAGACTTGTAGTAGCTGATCTTATAGTTGAGCTCCTTTTTGAAAACGTCTCTGAGGCTGAGCTGCTTCCCACGCCGGTGAATACCAGTCAGAGGATCTGTGATGTTGACAATTACTGTTCTCTCATCTACAGCCTCCACAGTGAAGTTCACAGCACTGATGTTACCTGAGGAGAGGACAAATCGCCAGGGATGATGAGACTTACTGTCAGGCTTATTCATACGGGTTGAAAGTGTCTTATTCGTAAAGCTGAAGGGGGTGAGTTAGTAATAGCAGCTATCACCTTCTTTTATCATTTTGTGTGTTCAGCCCGTTCTCGTTCCCGGGGGCGCCTAAGACCGACTCTTTGTCGCGGCCATCGTCGTTCGATACCGCTGCACGAGGCACCCCGTAGCGGCAGTATTAAACGCACCAGGCGTTCCATTAACTACAGTGTAAACCCATCCACGGCAACAGTAAACTTTTCGAGAAAGTGCCCCGGGAGTGTGGCGACTTAGTTTTAAGAGCAACAAGACACACACCGGGTGTAGCGGGAGGGGAGGTGGATGGGTCCAACAAACACAAGTCTTTCATCCAGGAGACCGCTGTTCGTGTCTCGTGCATCACGTTACAATCAGCTGTTCCGTTCGTGTGTGTTCACGACGTCCAGTGTCATCTTCACTGTACAAACGTAGTAGTTTTAAGCCCAACCATGTAGTTCTTTGCTGAATCTAACTATAGGGGTTTTGTTGCCTAGAATAAAGTAACGCCAAGGGGTGTGACGCCAACGCCAAGGGGTGTGATGCCAACGCCAAGGGGAGTGATGCCAAGGGGTGTGACACCAACGCCAAGGGGTGTGACACCAACGCCAACGGGTGTGATGCCAACGCCAAGGAGGGGCGTGTGACAAGTGCGTCTCCACATGCGTCTCCACATGCGTCTCCACATGCGTCTTGAGTGACCACTTGTGGTCTGACCACACTTACCTGCTCTCTATGCAGCGTACACGTAAACACGTACATCATTTCTGTTTGCAAAAACCAAATGCGTTGTTGTAGAGACAGCAATGCACTTCCATTCCATTCTATTCCATGGTCTACTCCTTTGGCGTGTTCCAGGCAAACCAAATCACCTAAGATGTTCAACGCACTTGTAATATCTCTAAGGGCTCTTCGAAATTGTCAGATGTCGTGGACAAAGCCGAATGTGTACATAGGCCTGCTTGCGCTTATGCAGAAGACATCAGTTGAGTAGGCGGTCCTTAATGTGGTCCAGGACACATTTGCGTACACACTGCTAAAAGAATGCGGCCATATGTGGCTCAGACCACCTCTGAATGTGGTCTGAGCAAACGGATCTCAATGCGTCTTGAGTGCATTCACACCTGTACTTAGAGCTGTCCACTTGTGATCGGATCACTCAGGACGCATGATTATGTCAGGCGTAGTACGGTGTTTTCTTTATACAGGCTTCCCCATGGGCACATCGTTACAATAATTCAACATTGACTTAGTTTCACACAGGACATGAACAGAAGTATCCTGGGTGAAAGTCCTGTGTTTGTTTGACCCCCCCACACCCCACAACCACCTCCTTATGTGGACTTCCATGGACTCATTAGAAACATATTTCCTATTCGTCAAAAACAAACTTAATCCGGGAGGAAATCTGTTTCCCTCAAAACATAATTGACAATGCAGTTTCATTGTATGGGAAGGCAATTGTTAGGCGACAAGGCTGCTCACCGTCAACTGTGATGAGTGTTAATGTGTGGAGTTTTTTATCGTGTGTGCATGCGATACTTACTGTCTTTATAGGGGTTGAACTGCGGGGAATAGGTGTGAGGGAGCTCGTCGTAGTCATATTCCACGTTCTCAGCCTCTGTTTTGACGTCAGCAGTGAAGGTCCTGTCAAACAGGAATACATGAATGTGGGTTGGAGGTATGTGATCAGAAACCGACGCACGGAGGCACCCTTTATCAACAGTATGTGACGAACCGGGCTTTCAACTGGCGTTATTCGACAGTTGGAGCATGTGATGTAGTATTAATAGCGTGAGAGTCCGCTAAGGGTGGGAGTGGAGGGAGGGATGGTGGATGGGTCAAACAAACACAAGACTTTCAACCATGTTCATGTGAAACTAAAAGTCAACGTTGAATTATTTTGTCACGTGACTCGTTGGTATCGTCAGCCCCGTGAGTCGCTAGTCAGCAAAGTTAACATCAACCATTCCTAATCCTACCTAAGTGGTTGTGTTGCCTTAACCTAACTTCCTGTGAAGTTTATTTTGAAAGGACACTATGCATGTAAGTGTTTATTGACACTTCCCTGGTCCGTCCAAAAGTAACGTAAGAGGGGTCCCCCCGTGCGTCAGTCTCCGATGATAAATCAAAACTAAGATAAAGATGGGTAAGGCCACAGGCATAGATAATGATAACAGAGAAATATACGTTTCTGTAGAAATATTTCAAAACATGAGTGGTGTTAGGAATTACAAATGAATGTGAAGTAAACCAGATATCTAAGCTCTAAAATATTACAGAGATATTACTCAGGGTTTGAAGTGATAGAGGTTTTGTTCCTACCTGTCGAAGTCTTCAAGGTTGTTGGTCAGATCACATTCTGATCCTGACACTTGGATGCAGTCGACAATGTCCAGCCAGTCACCATTATCGCTGATAGTCACATGACAAAACACACAAAACAGGAGAATAATGTCAAAAAACACAAATTGCTGACTTATTGCAAGATCCCTGTAGTACAGGAGCACATAGACACTGCAAATAGATGACGAAAGAAATGGAAACAAATATTAAAACCTTCATGAGAAAATTACGGAAACCCTGAGAAGCAAAAATCCTTTTTCTAAGTCTGATCTAAATTGTTTTTTCACTGGTCTAAGTGTTTGTTGGTGTAGTACTCATTTCAGCCACAAGAGGCTGAGGTGCACCACTACCCCGTGTTCTAAATAGGACTAAAAGCATTCACGTTTTCTTCCAGGTGAGTTTTAAATGACATAACTTGCTACCACACAATATATATATATATGTATATACTTTGTGTTTAGAGTGAATGGAGAAATTAAAACTCACCTGGAGGAAAACATGAATGCTTTTAGTCCTATCATGAACAATTGTTCCTCCTGATCTGTGAAGAACACAGAAGACATTCTGACATGTCATATTAAAGGAAAACAGGTGTAAAAAATTTAAATTAAATTATCTGCTTCAGTTTCAGGGTCCTTTTCACAGCATCATTTTTCGATATGACATGGAAGGGTAAATACAGGTGTGATTGAGCAACATGGCAGACTCCGTGAAGAGGACCCGCTCCCTATGGAGATGTGAGAAGCTCTTTCTAAGCCAACGAAAACACAACGATTCTTAGTTTCAAGTGATGATACACTAATGAAAACATAGTTATGAATATTTGTTTTTTGCAGCCAGAAGTGACACGAGAGCGTGGAGCTAAGTACGACTGAACACTGAATAAGACATTTCTAGGCGACCAAAATGACAAAGATGAAAACACGGACAACTCCCAGACCGGACAATGCCGTGGCAGCGACCTGTCAATCACAAGGTAGCCCCGCCCTAAAGCATCCCCTGCTTTATGGTCTCTTTGACTCTAAATGGGACCATAATTTACTAAATGAACATCATTCTATATTGAAGAAGACTTGAAACTAGAGATTGAGACCATAAACTCATGTTTACAATGTTTACTGAGGTAATAAATCAAGTGAGAAGTAGGCTCATTTTCTCATGGACTTCCATACAATCAGACTTCTTTTTGCAACCAGGGGAGTCGCCCCCTGCTGGCTGTTAGAAAGAATGCAGGTTTAAGGCACTTCAGTGTCGGCTTCACTTTTCAGACCCGGAGGTTTCCGCCTGTCCTGAATCCTACACACTGGTCCTTTAAATGATGGGAGTACAGTGTGTGACAAGCCTTCAAATGTCATTCAAAATTAACTTCCTGGTTCATATTTAGATTGCTCACCCTACCCTAAAGCAACATACAAACACGAACGTAGGAGCAGTGGAAGTATTGTGATTCTAGTAAAAGTAGAAGTACAACAATGTAAAAATGATTCTATTACAAGTAAAAGTATCATTATATTTTGGTCAAATTTGACCAATTGTTCAATTTTCACAAACTGTATGTGTGTGTGGACTCACCTAGAGTACTGGACAGTGTATTTGTAGTCAGATGGTGTGGTAGTCCACTTGAGGATGGTTTTAAAGTCCAGAGACACCCAGCGTACGTTCTCTGCTTTGGGCACAATGTTCCCATCTGTGAACGTAACACAACATTACAGAGGACCTGTTATGCTCATTTTCAGGTTTCTACTAGAACATGTTTCCTTGCTTTAATGTTCAAAAGAATGCGTAACTTTTCTCATACTCCGCAAAGTCTAGTCTGCTCTGATTGGTCAACTGAAGAAAACACTTTGGACTCCGCTCCAGCTCCGCTCTAACTATAGCTTTGTTTTAGGGCGTGCCAAACTTGCCATTCAAATGTGTTACTTTGTGACATCACCACGTTTCGGAGGAAAAGGCGGGATTTCAATCGAGGCGTTTCAGTCAGTTCAGGAGCAGCGTTTCTGTGTAACTCTCTTTGGACTTTGGGCTTTATAACTTCGCAGACCTTTTGCATGCACAAAAAAACTATATAACACACTAAAGGAAAGGTGGAAAAACACAATAGGTCCCCTTTAATTTCCACTCATCCATGAGCTCTGAAAGTTCTCCCCTCCTGTTTTTTTTTGTTAGTGTAATGTCACACCGATATCGACTTTGATAAATCAGCTGAGAGAGAGAAAAACTTTGACTTCCACCTCCTCTTCTTTCTCATAAACAAACCATAATTAAAGACAGACTTTGCCAGTGAGCAAAGCTGAATAAGGGCCAGAAGTGATACCGTTACATAATAGAAACACACTTATAAATGCTGTTTATGCAGTGTGAGATACTGTATGTCCAATCTCGTAACATTCCACTATGTTGTGATTCATTTCTTGCGATGTCTAAAGAATTTAGTGGAACATCTTGTTTGGTTCGTTAGTTGCTTTAACATTTCCACATGTCTAATTAAATGCTGAGTCACGATTAGGTAAGAACTGCCATGAACGTTTACTGATTACAGAACACCTGAAGAATGTTATAGAGTTCTTGTTCCACCAACTTAATGAAGAGCCTGTCTTTATACAACTATATATCCAGAGAACACTGTCTTTTCTACTGAAGAAATAGTCCCCTATGAAAACGGTCCACAGTGAAGTCTGTGGAAATTCCACTGACCTCCATTGTATTGTATTGGGGTGGGGTGGGGGGGCGGAAATATCACAGGCAAGTATTTCAAAACCAAGACAAACAAAAGCAAAACTTGCATGCAGCATAGCTTTTTTAGCAGAGGTGACTGCCTGTAATATCAAACATCATTATGCCCCCATTATGTTAAGTTAGAACAGGAATGTAGGAACCAAACTCCAAACTGCAGAGATCCAGTTACAAGCTGTAAAACAACTGAAAGCCATAAGCAAACATCTTCGAACACAGCCAAAGTTCCCTCTAGGATGCCCTTCCCGTAGAGAAAACAAGATGAAGTGCCCTCTAGGGTGCCTTTTCAGCAGAGAAAATGTGATAAAGTGCCCTTCCAGTAGAGAAAACGAGACTCAGTGCACTAATGGGTGCTCTTTAAATGGAGAAAATGTGATAAAGTTCCCTCTAGAGTGCCCTTCCAGTAGAGAAAACGTAATAAAGTGCCCTTCCAGTGGAGAAAACAAGATAAAGTTCCTTATAGGGTGCCCTTCCAGTAGAGAAAACAAGATGAAGTGCCCTCTAAGGTGTCCTTCCAGTAGAGAAAACGTAATAAAGTGCCCTTTAGGGTGCCCTTCCAGTGGAGAAAACAAGATAAAGTTCCTTATAGGGTGCCCTTCCAGTAGAGAAAACAAGATGAAGTGCCCTCTATGGTGCCCTTCCAGTGGAAAAAACGTGATAAAGTGCCCTCTATGGGGCCCTTCCAGTGGAGAAAACGTGATAAAGTGCCCTCTACGGTGCCCTTTCAGTGGAGAAAACGAGATGCAGTGCACTAATGGGTGCCCTTTAAATGGAGAAAATGTGATAAAGTGCCCTCAAGAGCGCCCTTCCAGTAGAACAAACGTAATAAAGTGCCCTTCCAGTGGAGAAAACAAGATAAAGTTCCTTATAGGGTGCCCTTCCAGTAGAGAAAACAAGATGAAGTGCCCTCTAAGGTGTCCTTCCAGTGGAGAAAACGTGATAAAGTTCCTTATAGTGTGCCCTTCCAGTGGAGAAAACAAGATGAAGTGCCCTCTAAGGTGTCCTTCCAGTGGAGAAAACGTGATAAAGTGCCCTCTATTACGTTTTCTCTACTAGAAGGGCACTCTAAAATGCCCTCTAGGGTGCCCTTCCAGTAGAAAAAACATGATAACGTGCCCTATAGGCTGCCCTATCTATCTACAGATCTATCAATCTATCTATCTATCTATCTATCTGAACATGTGGTTTTACCTGCTGTAGTGATGATCCAAGCAGACAGACAGACTCCCAGATAAAGCACAGTTTTCAGAGATGCCATGTTAGCACAACCCAAAATCCCTTCTCCTGGAGCTGTTGAGGTACTGCTGTATCTGCAGAGGTTCTTCTGGGTTTCAGCTGCTCACACTGACTGTGGTTTCTGGTGAACAGGACAGAGGGTGTGGGAGCTGTAAGTGGGGGAGCTGGGGGGACGTTCTGCCTGCTGATCCCTCCCACATGCCTGCCTGCTGATGGGAGATTCTACAACGATTTGCTCAGTTTGAACGCCTCCTTTCTCCGAAGCACAGATTATATGAATGTCCTCGGGCTGATACACGACACCCCGTTAAAACATGGAAACTGTCCCTCTGTGACGGACTAAACTCACAGAAACATGAGCAATTAGTTAGCAGTGGTCACACCCAGCCTGACAAGAACCAAATAGCTGATTCTTTCTTCGTGGGAAGGGAACTCTTGGCACAATGCTGCTCATGTATTCAACTGTGTTTCTGTGAACAACCAAACAGCTTGACGCCCCGTTGCCTTGACGGCTGAAAGAGTTTGTGCCAAGTGGTCCAGTTCAAGTTCTGTACCGGCCCTTAGCTCACCAGGAAACTCACTCATCTCTTTCTTAACTCACACAGCAACACTGGAGTCTCAGAACATGGAAATCTATATGGGATGGCAATGCTAATACCCACTAGTACACTTTTTCTCGATCGCTTTGGCTCATTTTTCAGTCTCTAACCTCTAAGTGCAATGGTCACAACTGTTTGATGGGACATCACAACTCTTTTGCATGTTTGCAAAAGGCAGTAACTCATCCAAAATAATTCATTCATGCTTCAAAAACCTAGTTATTGTGTCAGTAAGTTGGTCAACAAAATTAAAAGTTGTTTAGTCATCGTGAGATCCGTACTGGTAAAAATAAGATAATAAGATAAGATATACTTTTATTGTCCTCCTGGGGACATTTTTCCTGGACTCTGTCCAACTGCAGTTACAAACACTAAATTAAAAATAAAAATGTTTAGATATTTGTCACCATGGCAGTCAACTGGAAATGTTTCTTATATACAAATCTGTGTTTTTTTTTTAACTTTTTGTTGACTCACTCTCAGTGAATGCTGTTGTGTATCGCACGGAGCTTTTTAGATTCCCATTTCAACAGTAGGTCAAAGTTTACGGTAAAAGTCAACACTGTAGCTACACAGAAACATGATATGCACGTTTATATATAGTCAATTTATTTGTGTAGCAATGTGTCACATGTACTGGAAACAGAAAATTCACTTTCGATGCCAAAATATCACCATTAACCCTGCTGCAAAAATGAAAAAAAACAACAAGTTGTACCTCCTCGTCACAGATATTCATGGAATATACACGTATGTCTGACAGATTTTGATAACTGAATGGATCATTTTATTTGCATGAGACGGCTCAGACGATGAAATAAAGTTTAGAAGTTGTGAAGAGGACGACAACTTCACTGAGAATCATCTCCTCAGTTTTGATCAGCAAGATGTGTGCAGGTGGTTATTGTACTGACTCTTTAGCACATGTGCCAAAACGTGAATGAGAAATTCAAATTTGTTGTGAACAACAACAACAAAAAATAATTCTCATTCAAGAATTGAGCCAAAACGAATGAGAAAAACTGTAATTTTAATCTTTATCACAACTTGATATATGTGATCATATACATTGTTGTATTTCTCATTTGTTTAAAAATGTTTTTTAATTGTGTAAAATGCGAAGCGAGACCATAAGCACTACACTGTTCTATTGTTTTTCTCATTTGCATTGGCTCAATTCTCGAATGAGAATTATTTTTTTTCAAAGCTATAAGTTCAAATCTCTGAACAATTAGTTTGTTGTTCACAGCAGATTTGAATTTCTCATTCATTCAAGCAAATTGCACGTGTTTTTGGCGCACATGTGTAAGTACAAACAAGTCTACAAATAACCACTTGGACATATCATTCTCAGTGAAATTTTCATCCTCTTTACAACTTCTAAACATTCCTTCATCGTTTGAGCCGTCTGTGATGTTACTGAACTGTCGTTGCGTTTCTGATGGAGGTGTAAATAGGTGACTCTGTGCTAACAAATTCCCCATAACAACTTTTTTATGTGATAATATGTCAATGTTGTCTTTAAAGCTTGTTCTGCCGCCACCAAATGACCCCAAAAAAAAAATAATAATAATCACGTAATGCAGCTTTTTAGGGGGTTTTTTCTGCTGCAATGACATTGGGGCGCTTTAGGTTGTAAAAGTTGCCTAAGTGTTGCACCACAATAGTGAAGTTTCTTATCCAATCTATAAGAATATGAAACCACTGGTCCACACTCTAAAAATAATTAAAAAACAAACATGTAATTTAAAGGAAAGTGCAGTTTTTAAATTGAGACAAAAACATTTTGTGGCAGTTGGGATTAAAATAATTTAGTTATGTCCTCTTAAAATATTATATTATTGTTTTTGATGTTATTCATTTTTGATTCATCCCATTATAACATTAACAGATTAAAGACAACCCATTACATTGATTTTTGTATTTACCATAACATTTTTTAAAAACTACAAACTTTGCTGCTATAAATTGACAAATTCTGCTGCATATTTTTGAAGCGTCCCTCCGCTCTCGTTCTATGAGTCCTCTGGGACAGGAGAGCAGCCAAGGAATGTGGGACTGAAGAAAAGTGGAAACATACTAACCGGCTGTTTGCAGAGATCGCAGCTAAAGCAACGGGCATTCTGTGACTTTGTCTATTTAAGGTAATGGCATTCAGGTCAATCAGAGATCTGCAGTAAAACTCTGCGACCTGTTCGGACGGACACAGTGGTATTGAGCAACTGTGTGGGAACATTGCAGCAGTGTCAGTGTGTGCGTGTGTCACCTCCTGGTACCAATTAGAAACCATGTGACTGTTCTAGTTGGACCTCTCTTCCACAGACGTACGCACGAACTCTGAGAAACACACTCATGTGGCTGATTTATGTTTACTCAACCCTGTCTCATAACAATTACACTAAAGCTGGGCGGCAATTTTAGCCCGTTTCTGGCCCGAATGTTGAGCCGCATGACTCATTTTAGAGTTGGACCGAATTTTAGCTTCGTCGGGCGTCGTTTGCCGTGCGGTGTACGAAGGGGGGGGGGGACCAAGGACCGATTAACTCCTTTTATTTACATACACTGCAACAGGAAATAAACTGGGACACATTTAGAATGTTCACATTTAAAACCATGAAATAGTCTAAATATTGTATATTTGTGACATCACAAATGGAAAGAAATCCTAACGGCTTGTTTCAAACGCACAATTTCTGAATACGGACTGTGTGTGTTTCTCCGTATATTGAGCGTTTTGATATTTTAACAGGATTTATAAAGCATTTAAACCTGTTTTATAATATAAAAGACATGAAAATCTCGCTGTTTACAATATGGGACCTTTAATTATAACTTTTTTGGTTGCCTAGAAATGTCTTATTCAGCGTTCGGTTGTACTTAGCTCCACCCTCTCGTGTCCCTTCCGGTTGCAAAAAAACAATATGGCGACGGCCAAAATGCTGAACTCAAGGCTTCAAAACAGCAGTCCACAAACCAATGGGTGGCATCACGGTGACTACGCCCACTTGTTCTAAACAGTCTATGGTCCAAACCAAAGTTCTGGACACATTTCATTTTTGACCTGATGATGGTGCTAGAAGACAAGTGAAGGGATCACTGAAAGTTCTCCCAATCCATCCAGAGGTTGAGCTAAGTTTCATGGCAATAGTTTCACTCTGAATCAAAAAATGTTACTTCAGTGGCGCTAGGGGAAAAAGTCAGGAGATCATTAAAGCCATTAGTCCGGATCAAAGAGGAGAACTGACCGATCGGTCGATAACCTGACTGACATTACTGCCTTTGCTTCTAGCACGGCAAAAAAAAACAGAGAATAACAGCTCTCTGACACTGGCGCAGAAGCACGATCATTCAGCGATGGGTTGACCCAACCTTTGTGCATTTATTGTCCCCTTAAGTCAAAAACATACTTCATACACACCTCATGTTAATATGGAGTCAAATGAGCTATAGCTGAACTCTCACAAACATCCACTCTTTGTAAACAACTCTTGCCCAAAGCTGCACTTATTACTGAGTTTTGTTGTAAATAAGCTGAAACCACAGACAGCTGTTTTTAATCACTGAGACAAAGAACACAATGAAAGTGAACAAAGCGTCGTGGGACTGTCGGTCCAACGGCTATTGTTCTAAAACATTTTGCAGAAACAATAACAACAGCCAGCCCACTGACTCATCCACAGAGATACGGATCAATGTACCACAGGCATTTACTTTCTTATATAAGATTAACCCTATACAGTGAGATAAGGTGCATACACTTGTACAGTAAAATGCAGTCCGATAGACCTGAGAAATGTGTTCTACCACCAGCGTACCAAGATCCAAATATATCTGCATATTTGTTGGGAAGTCAGATGACTTAGTTCACATCAGACCGGCCCATCCGGGTACTTCACAAAACGTCAAGGCCACACCCCCTTTTGAGGGATAGAAAACCAAAGAGACTTCAATATAATTTGACATATGTTTGGATTTTAATTTTGACAATTTTGTATGCATTCATCTCTTCTTATACAAATGTTTGTTTTATACACATGTCTAATAATTATTTTGTGCCTGAGCCTGAACCTGAGTGTTCGCAATACCTTAATAGATTAAGGTTGATCGCCACCATGAAATTAATGAGCGACTACTGGTACTGGTTTCTGTATGAAGGGTGTGCAAATGCTCCCGCTCGTCTAGTCGGAGGGCCATAGGACAGAGGAGAGGGAAGAGCGGAGAGCTGCAGGAGGAGGGCTGTATTTCCAAATTCAGGCTTTATTTTTTCTTTTCTTGTGCTCGCTCTACATAGACATGAACAAGGCGACACACGTCAGCTAAAACCACAATATCACTCTATATTTCACCTGCTTGGCAGTAATGTTAGCTGACCAGACGAAGGACTGTGTTTTCCTGCTTCAGCCTCCCGACCGTGTTCAGAAGGAACATGGGAGACACCGGAGTTTTGGTCGGAGACAATAAAGTTTACTCGCTCCGGAGCTCCGTCTATTCACTCAGCAGTGGGAAACAACACGGGAAACCTCTGTTGGTCTGGAGGAGCTGCAGCAGTTATTTCTGCACAAACGTCCACTGTACATTCACTAGATACTCTCAAAGCTAAACTAACTCTTCTGCAGTGTGTAGTGTGCGCGCATGCACGTGAGAGGTGGAGCGAGAGAGCGAGTGAGAACGAGCGCGGTGTGTGAGTGAAGGCAAGCAGAGGAGCAGAGCAGCAGAGTACAGCAGAGACTCCGGCCCTGGAGACCAAAGCTACGGTCTCCTCTGTGTCTTCTGACTGTGGTCGGGAGGCCGAAGCAGGAAGAGTTGACACTGTTTTGCAAGACGGGCTTCACTAGATGTAACTTTGCGGTTTGGTGCTTCCGTGTAGTTTGTGTTGGAGTCTGAGTCTGAACAGCGTAGCCACACGCGAGTACGCATGGGACACCGACCCGCAATGATTTATACGTCTAAGAAGTTACAAACAGTCCCTTTAAGAATGCTTTTACTAAACCTAACCAAGTAGTTTTGTTTGAATTTCTTAACCGAGTGTTTAAAACTGCTACGGTAGTTGAGCGTCATAGTTTGTCGCTTAGTGCTACCCAGTGGGTTTAAAAGTGACGCCACAGGGTCCTGACCAAGCGTCTGTATGTGATGAGTTGACATGAAAACGGGCTGCAGGGCTCGATCTGACCTTGAAGCAGTACACAACAAAATGTCCAGGAATCTGCTCTGTGCCGTACTCAACCCAGAGTACTCCTGTGGGATCTTAGAAGTCCATCAGTCTGGCATGATACATCAGGGATGGCAGATTCCAAGAAACGAGACAGCAAGTCTGGACAAACTCAGACTCTTTATGGATAGCCAGAGCGTAATATTTCAACAGAATGTCCTCCCTATCTCGGGGTGTGGAAAACTCCACCAGTGATACGTGTAAGGAACGCCAGTTTCCTGGAAGTGTGTGGGAGAGCTCGGCATGCTGTCTCATATGCCCACTAGGATGTAATCAATGAATGAATCTGATAGCTGACCCACCCAATAGTCATGCTTCTGACTCACACATTGAATAACTGCATATGTGTCAGCTTTAGTTAGAATGCAGCAGATGTTTTTCAGTAACCGCATGCCGTTACATGAACACATTGACTTCCCATCTGTGGGATTTGGATACTGTAACCTCGTAGTCGTAAATGTCGTCAGCTGCAGCTGGAACATCTGCATCCTATCTGACTAGTTTCTATCATTAGAACAGAAGTATTGAGTAAATCTACTCATGGGATTTATAGGAGTGTTTTGAGCAAATGTTTTACAGTTTGACATTTATAGTACTAAACCCAGATTATCGTCTGCATAGGAACTGATGTGTTTTGAATGGAGCGGCCAGAGCGAAGCGCTGACGTCATGGAAAACTGAGACCCTCCTTCCCCTGTGTCGTCTCTTTGCTCGGCTCCTGTCACTAGAGCACCAGCCGGGAGAGTCTCAATGGCCGGTTCTCATGTCCTGACAGTCAGGCCACTAAAATGAAGCACATCAGTAGTAGTGTGACCTATACACATTGTGTGTGTGAGGTAACAATCAGTGTCTCTAAAAGATAATTTACTGCTGGTTATTTAAAGCTGAAGTAGGCGAGATTGGAGCAAATATGATTAAAAAAAGTTATTGTTATAAAACGGTCGCTATATCCTGACAGTAGAACATGAAACAGGTAACCTGACAAAAATCATGTTCCTCTGTGTCCTCCGGTGCTCCTAACGGCATCTGCAAGATTTCACTTACCGGAGGAAAACAAGCAGTAAGAGCTGATCTGAGGTCTGCTGTCCATCTGCTGTCTTTGAGAGCTGGCAATCAATCATTCGCGAACTCCGACCAAATGGTCAAACTAGGCAGCGCTGATCAAATATGAATCAATATTATGTTACATTAATGCTTATTTCTCTCCTCAGATGTTTCCATATTTCATGTTGTAGTGCACGGTTTAGCTGTAAAATGAGAAAGTTTGTGACGCCGCTGCCATTGTGAAATCTGGTGAAGGAACGGTCACATGACCGGAGCACAGCCAATAGGAACGCTCTCTCAATGAAATGACCTGTGATTGGTCAAAGTCTCCCGTCACGGGCTAGATTTTTTAAAGCCTGAAAACAGAGCCATCAGGAGGAGCAGACGTCTAGTTTTCTCTCAGAACACTTGAATTACAATATGCTGAAAGGTTATTATGGAATTTTTACCCAATGATGCCAAAAATATACTGCCTACTGAAGCTTTAAGTAATTTAAGCCAAACCAGCAAATGTTTTTTGTTTGCATTCACAATGTTAACCACGTGTTTACTGCGACCGTAGCGGAGCGTCATAGTTTGACAAGCTGGGCTAACCAGTGCATTAGAAAACGGTAAAAGTTGTAAAACACACTAATAGCTGAATCCAGAGTTATTTCCCTTCTTCCATTCCGTGAATGAGACCCAGACCGAGGCTGGAGCGAGGGCTGGGAGGCGGAGTTAGCAAGCCGTGACGACAGCGTGACGACAGCGTGACGACAGCGTGACGGCTGTGACGCCGTGACCGAGCCATGTGAACGAGCGGACGCTACTGCACCTGCTCCATGGGCCCAATGGATGCGGACGATCGCCAGAAGTACTTTTCCACTCAGAAGTCAAGACATTTTGGCTTCATGCTCCACTGAGCAACTTTCATAGGAATGAACGGGGCCCCGCGTCCAACGCTGTATCCAGTTCTCTTAATACATCCATAGTACCTGCCTACCTTTTCCTGGCTACTTCTGTTTGGACTTTCTGCTCTGGAAGCTTCTGTATCATCACATTACCATTATCAACATCACTGAACCGTTCCTGTGGATCCTCTTCCTTGCTGCCTCGAACACATCCCATGACCAACTGACGGATAGTAGAGGCTTTCTTTACCGGCAGTGAGCCATGGCCACAGGTTTGATCATGTTTTTCTGAACATGAATGAAAAAACCTTTTGAATCAGAAATAATATGTTCTACTCTTTTGTACCTCTTAGCATGTTAGACTGCAACCTTTGCTTTTAATCCAAAATGGCTCTGGCTCACACAGAGAGAGAGAGAGAGAGAGAGAGAGAGAGAGTAATAAGAAACCATCTCATGACTGCATCAGATAAACATGACCTCAGTCAAACCTGAACTGCTCAAACACAGGGCATGTTGCTATGTTGTTGCGAAACACAGCACTTTGTGGAACTTTGCTTCTACCAAAGTGTGCACAAAGAACAAAAGAGAGATTCATAGGTTGAGTAACACCCTTTTCCCAACAAAATGAACACTTATATGCAGGTTTTTTAAACACGGAGAACCCTCTAAAAATATAGGCGATAGACTCCTTTCCCATTGCCAGTATGCTGTGTCGTTACACTAGCCTTTCTGTTGTTTTTTTGTTTTCAAAGCTCCTGGAATTGCGATTTTTACCTGACAACATTTATCACATGTTGACTGTAAGTCCTGAATCTGCAGCCTTCAGATCCACGAGGGCTTAACCCCTTGTTGTATTCAGGGTTTAAAGCCAAAAGAACCATCTCACTTCTTCAGCTGGTACAAAACGCAGCTGCTCGCCTTTTTAACAAAGATCACATCAGCCCTCTCCGCTGGTTACCGGTCAGCTTTAGAAGTGATTTTAAGATTTTACAGGTAGCACTTCATGGTTTTCCTCCCAGTTAAAGTGCTGAATTGCTGCTCCCCTATCAGCCAGAATCAGAACTAAAGGTGATTGGGCACTCTGTTATATTTAACAGGTCTTATCTGTTTTATTATTTTTATTATTTGGTGTTTTATTGTATTTTATTTTTGCATCATTTAACTTATTTTTTAAGTAATAATGTTGTGGCGCCTCAGATTTATCGTAACCCCTCAGGTTGGGAAACCACTGAATTAAAACCACCCGGCCATCTTTTAATTAAATTCATCATGAAATGCAAACTGTAAATGGAATAATGGATTTTTGACAAATTATAGATATGATGATAAATGTATAGTTTTTCACACTGTATATTTTTTTCCACATCATTTTCTGCAAGTGCTCCAAATCAGTCTCACTTTACTATGTTTATAATGGCTTCACTGTTTCAGACTGTGTACATTTTGATTACTCTTGAATGAAGACATTCAGCGGGGCATACATTAGATGTTGGCTGTGATCTTCCTCTCCGTATCCAAAGGATATTCTGTCCTTTTGGAGGATGTAATAGTAACCCACTCCCAAGGCAGTCAGGATGTTATGAAAGCTCCTCTTGTCTAAACAGTGATCCAGTCCAACCTCAACATCAGACATCTGCTCCACAATATAAGAATAACATGATGTGTTGGTGAAAGATGTGTGGGAAGGCCTCTTCACATACCTTCAGATTACATTAAAGCATTCCTCACGGTCTGACTGCGCTGACTATCATGGTGTGCAGATTGCACTGGGACGTGATATGGTGGTATGCACATTATACCATTACAGTACTGTTTGGTGGAGGAGCCCATTCTGAGTCACTATCTCTGTTATCTCAACCTGATTGAGCCATCTCTACCAATGGGTTAAGGTATGCTATATGCTAAAAGAATCCACTAGATGTCACTGTGTCTTTAAATAGTATGCCTTTTCAGTCTGCCTCCTTACAGGAAGATAGCAACAAAATAAGTGACCAGACATCAGGGCTCTGTCTGGTGGAATCTAAGCATATTTTACATACACACATGTCCCTTTGACTGTATAACAACACTGTGAGGGATTTGCAGCTGTGTCATGAATCTCAAATAGATAAGTACCTCCGCCAAGGCTGAAGGAAGGAGGTTATGTTTTCACCGGCGTTGGTTTGTTGGTTTGTTGTTTGGAGGATTACTCCAAAAGTTTGCGATGGATTTGAATGACATTTTTTGGGGGGGTTCAGTTCAGCTTGCGCCATCATCTACATGTGTTTTTGTTTATGTTGAGATCAGCTGTACGTTGCGGAGCAGTATAGCAGAGCAGCATAGCAGAGCATCGTAAAATGACTTCAGTGGAAGTGGTCAGAAACAAAATAAAACTCACCTAAAGTGTCGTCGTCACTCTTTGCAACAGTCACCAAGTGTGCCTTGGTCGAAGTAAGCTGTAATGTCACCGTGTTTGATGAGGAAAGCAGGCAGAAGGAGAAAGGCTGGGTGACGTGTCATGAACACGTCATCAGTCACACTGCGCATGTCTTAAAGCCTGTGGTGTGAATGCACAGGCTGAGCGGAGTTATTAAAAAAAAATCCCGAAGCCGGAACATGATCATCCGGATCGCCACCAAAATCAAATGGATCGTTCATTGTGCCACACTCCAACCGTCCAAAAAATTTCATTCAAATCCATCGCAGACTTTTGGAGTGATTCTGCTAACAGACAAACCAACAAACCAACACCAGTGAAAACATAACCTCCTTCCTAGGCCTTTGGCCTTGGCAGAGGTAAAAATACACAGCTTGACGGAGGTCTGCGCTCTCCGAGTGCCATTCTAGTTGTTAATGTGAACACACATCTATTCATGTTGTGAAATATATACACTGTAGAGTCTGTTTAAAAAAACATTAATTGTTATTGTTGCCCCAAGGACATTTTTCCATTGCGTTTTTCTTAGTGAGGACATTAAAACAACAAAGTTGTTCAGAGCTACTTTCTCATTACATACAAATCATTTAACACAGATTAAAGAAAGACTGAAAAAGTCGACTCCTCATACTAGTATTTAGAAAAACTGAATCATGAGGGTCATCTCAGAGAAACACCTTCATGACCAAAACAGTTTGGGGTTCTATAGTAAAAAAAAAAAGGGCTCATCTAATCTATAACACTGTACAGTATAAATATAATTTATTTTATACAAGAGGAATTCATCACATGCAGCATACAGTAGAGAGGATCTGCCATCTCTTATTAGTTGATCACATGGTCCACTGTGCCTGATGACAGCATGACAGACTGTTTCTCTGTGTTTGCTACACTCTTGTGGCTGCTCACTGAAATAGTATGTGAATCACACACTTACATTATCAGATCAATGCCCAGCGTCCCAAACCACTTAGTAATATTTTGGTTGGCTCCAATGAACACGTTGTGATCCTTTATTTTTCTGTAATCTTGTTTCATTGCACTGTATGACTGTGTGTTGTATTAAGTCACTTTCACTTGCCATTTTTAAGGGTGTGTGTTCGTGGGTCGGTGCTATAGGACAGAGCCATTGACCATGTGTCCTTGCATCCAGCAGGTTGCATGTGTTGCAACTCTGCAGGTCTGTTTGACAAGAGTTGCGCCTTAGGGGTGTTTGCAGCGGTGATCAAAACTGGCTACGGCAGCTTCAACCGCTTTGCTGCTAGATGTCCACTTGTGATGCGATGTTAGGGAACATCACTGGTTCCCCAATGGCATCTGTAGATTTCTTTGGGGGGGAAATCTTTATCTGTTTATCTGGTTGTGCTAAACCAAACTCTACAAAGGCCTCGTTGGAAGACATTGCCTGGCTTCTTTATGGACTCCCATCTCTGCCTTTGTGCTGTCATACCTCAGTCAATCGTACTCGTACTCGGGCACGGCACGGATCAATCGTACCTAATATGAAAACGCCCTGTGAGTAACTGACCGAGGGATGAAGTTACACGATTGGTCGGCCGAGTGTTGGAGTTCCCTCATTGGCTGTTTCTCTTTCAAAAAAAAAAAGGTGGGGAACAGCCCTTTATGCAGCGTGACGCATCCGGCTCAGGAAACTCGGACCAAGCTGTGAAACTAGGTGACTAGTTCTGAAATGAAACGAGTATCATCAGTGGCATCGCCTATTTCTTGCTGAAAACTTTTTCAGGCCGCCATGTTGTTTCCTGTTTGAAACAGCGAGCAGAAAACCAGGGACCAATCAGGTGCATTCATTGAGAGGGTACGTCACCACTTGAAGGGCCGGTTGAGCGGAGCAGCGCGTCCCCTATAGTATCCTCGCCGGACCTGGTGGACATGTACCGCTGGATTTAACTGCTACATTTAGCCACAAAGTCACAGACTGACCACACACAGTCCAGACATATATACTCGGTTCGAACCGAGTCTTGTTATGTTCTTAAATGTTCTGATTTAACTTTAAATATCTGAGGAATGCGGATTCTAATCTACATACCAAAATAACAAGAATCTACTAGAAATGCTTCTAAGCTTTTATAACACTCACAGGTCGGAGCTACTTAATGAGTCAAGTTACATCTCAGCTTCAATCAGGCTTACAACCTCTCTCTCAAACACACACACACACACACACACACACACAGCAACCCTGTGAGCCTTCTTCACCGGGTAAGTGTGCCAGTGCCCCTCGGTTTCCATGGCTACCATTTAACCCAGTCACCACATTAATCTGGAGCTATATCCCCCGGCAACAAGAAACATTTATGAAGGAGCAGTCGAGATGTATGAGCCATGTCTGTCTCTCGGTCTCATTCACAAGCACACAGGTCCGTACTGTGAAACGGCCTCGCCCTATTTTGATTAATCTTGTCCACGCAAATCAATTTCCTGTTATATTCAAAAACTCTACTGTCACAGACTACTGGGTAATATAATAATAATAATAATAATAATATGATTTTATTTCAAGTTAAAGCCATCCCTAACCCATCGGTGGTTGTACTGTACAGTCAAACACTGATCAAACCTACAAAACTTTATTTTGAAATTCATTCATCGGGACCACGGATGTCTGAAACGAGTTATGGCAAACCATCCGATATTTTTCAAGATATTTCAGTCTGGACCTCAGACCCTGATCAGGTAAAACTCATACATACAGACAACACATGTACCTTCTCTAACTATAAAGTGCGGTATCCCTGTCTGTCTTTCTGTGTGTCTGTCTGTGTGTCCTTCGCATATCTCAACAACCGTTCATCCGATCAACTTCACACTTGGCGGGTTTATTGCTGGGGACCCAAGGGAGCTCTTTGTCAAATTTGGTGCAATTTGGACATGCAACATATTTGTTATTGATAAACTTTGTATAAACAAGCATACACAGCGCTGAGTGCAGCAGCGGGCGGGGGCGGGGCTTCAGGGCTCCGTGGATCAGTCCAGCATGTCGTCTGCAGCGGGCCCATACCTGCCACACATCACAACGCGCAGCACTTAAAGTCGGGCTTTGCTCGATGCAACAAAAAGCCGTCGTGGCGCAAACCGTTGGAAATAACGGGTTTCAGAGCGCAGTAGTGTCGTTGTTGCATTGTGTCTGAAAGGGGCCTCAGTGAGTGAGAGACGGAGAGAGAAATGGAGAGTAATAAGAGAAAAAAATACCCAAGCAGGGGCAAGAAATGAATGAATGAATAAAAACTGATGAATATAAAGTGCAATACTTCAATCAATGCAATATGCGCAATATGAAAAAATAAAAAAATGCCTGTGCAATCTTTTTATAGTATGCAACCTCTACTGCTCCCATATATATATATATATGCTTCTATATTTACCATATACCAAGTATTTCCTTTATTATTGTACTGTATATTATTTGTAAATACACCTTTTTTTATTCTATTACTGTAAATATTTTTTTTATCTTTGTGTCATTATTTTATTTTTATTTATTTTTTATTTTTTTGCTACTTAACTTACTGTTTTCTTAATGGAGCTTCCCAGTAAAGAGTATTTCACACAATTATACTTGCAGTGTAGTTATTATTTTGCCATTTTTATTCTTTAAAAGTCACCAGAATGCAGGAAGCAAAGTCTCTGAAACTCAAATTGTCCTGGGGGACGACCCCCAGACCGCCTGCTTTCATTTTGAAAGAGTGTATTTCACCGGTGTCTCTGACCGTTAGTAAGCCACATCTTGGGTGTGTTTTTTACTGAGTAACACTGTATTCCCCGGTGTCAGACTTGATTTTAACTTATAACATTAATAACATTGTTAGTTACATTAAATTACATTAAATCCATGCTCTGCTTTATAACGATGTTCACTGATGTTTCTGACCACAATTAACTGCGACTTGAGTGTGTTTTTTCAGGGTGATAAACCCACTGTGATCAGTGAACCTGCTTAGATCAGAGCATGTCTGTATGATGGAGGAAGATCCTGATCCTGAAAGTCTATAAAAGATAAACTCCGACCCCGTTGTTGTGACGTGGCCTCTAGTAGTAGCAGCAGCAGTGTGTGTATCTGGAGTGACATCCACCTGGGCCTCGCATGGCTTTCACACTCTGTTTCCAAAACAACCAACCACACGGCTTGATCTTGTGTGAGAGTCTATGATGACAAGGATGCTGTCTCTGTAGCCTGGTTTTCCACCGTTGCTAGGTAACAGTGTGGGGGTTTGCCCACATGACAACACAGAGCCTCAGAAGCTGTGTAAGGGTGTGTGTGTGTGTGTGTGTGTGTGTGTCATGGCAGAGAAACAGCGCTGTCTTTCAGCGAAGCAGGCACACGCTTACTGACTCCCGACACGTTTCCTCCTCTCTTTCCTCCTCTCCATCTGTGGAAACCAGCCTGGCCAGTTTAGGTGTTTTAAGACTTTTACGGGAGAGTTTCTGAGCTGCTTTTTCCTGGAAGAAAAGAACGTGGAACTAAACGGCCCCAAAAATATATACTGAAGTCAAATCCTTTCTTGCTTAAAGCCCCGCTCCAGTCTATTTTGGTTTTTCTATATTTCATATTTATTTGGGTCATTTCCTGACTAAGTTGATTAGCCACGCTGTTTGCCAATTTTGTGCTCGAAAAAAGAAGGTTGTTGGTAAATGACGTATGACTATAGTAGAAGCTGCAGGTCACATTCCTGCTTTTTTGTGCTTCTGTGGAGTTTGTGTTCTGAGTTCAGAATCTGAGTTGTCAGCCGATCAGACTGTTATCAGGCTATTAAATAGGCGTTATCAGTCGCTATAAGCCCCATAGATGTGGGTCAATAGGGGCCTACTACACTCACTAGTAGGTTTTATCATCTATACACATGGTAGATCACCAAAAGAAGGGCACGACAGCGACCTCTAGCGACCGTAGTAATTATGACAGGAGCAGAAGCGGAAGTCAGGTGCTGTAGTATAGACAGTGTGAAACTCCATACGATATTGAGGTTGGGGGCAATGGATGGGACACAATACATGTGGCTTTCACCCAAGAGACCAGAGTTTGCATCCCGTGTGAAACCAACAATGTGTAGCTGTCTTTGTCTTCGTAATTATTTTAATCCAAAAGTGTTTTTTTGTTTTTTTGCCTAAACCTAAAGAACCTAGAACGTGTTGCTTTTAAGTTTCACTTTCACTTACAACGTAGTAGGCCCCTATGGTGCTTAGAACGACTAATAAGACCTATTTAATGGCCTGATAACAGTTGAATCAGGTGAGGTGGGAGCTGGTCGCTTGTTGGCGTTAGCGGACTCCATTTCTAACCGAACGTAGCTATGGTTGCACACTGTTAGCCCTGTTAGTGGAGCTGAAAATAAAGGCACTCGTGAGCGCACGTGGCGTCACATCCGTTGGATTTTCACAGAAAAACAGGCCTGGCTTCTTCACGTTAAAACCAGTCTACAGGCTGACAGAGGAAACCCAGAAAGTCATGAAAGGTCTCATTATTTTTAGGTTAGGTTACAACCTGTTGATTAAAACACGTGTTTAAAAACGTGCATACAGTCCCTTTAATATTTCACCTTTTCTGTACAAGGCAAAGGCAACAACATCTGAATCTTTCTTAGTGAGCTGGTCACCCGAGTCTCTTTAAATGTGCGTTATTATCAGTCGTTATAAATAGATGTTGTATTTGCGACATTTCTTTTCAAGACAGACATGAGACAGACGTCACTGGAGAATCTACCAAATCTAATCTAGCAACCATTAGTCGTAACTATCACAACCACAGACATCACAAAAAGCCAGAGTGCCCACTGTTCGCTAACCTTTCCATCCCTTTATACCAGGGACTTCCTCCCCCCCTCCCACCCCTGTGTGTGTGTCTCATACAGTAATTGATTTTCACAGCCGAGTGTGAAGTCGGTTACATTTTCACTTTGCAGCGTCTAACCTCTTTGATTAGATAGAGTTCAGAAAACACACACACCAATCCCCAAGGAGCCACATGGGATCACATTTGCTTCGGGTCCAGGCAGCTCCAGAAGCGTGCAGGCAGCCGTACACACACCCACACGTGGTGATGAACTGGGACTACAGACAGAAGAGGGCAATATGATGAATGAAATCACTCGTATCAGGAGAGTTAAATAAGAAGACCTGCGTGGATAAATAATGATCTATGAAAAAAGCTTTAACTGTCAGTCAGGGCTACAGCAAGGTGTTGGTAGGTGTTTGTAAAAGTTAGAGCCAGGCTACCTGTTTCCCCTCTGCTTCCTGTCTTAATGCTAAACTAAACTAAGCATGAGTCCAGCTCAGTACTTTATAATGCACGTTTAATACTCATGGTTTTGAGATGTTGAGCAGTTTATTTCCATGTCTGCTGATAAATAGATAATAATTAGCAAATAACTTCTTTGAAATTTCTTTAAAATAAAAACTCCCTGAATCATGACATCAGGTTACATTTGTGTAGACAATAAGTCACACAAATGGTGAGATTTTTGTCTTCTATTAGTTTTCTATTTAGCTTCTCAAGCCTAAGGGCCCTATTTTTAACAATTATATGCTATTTTATTATTTAATTATTAAATAATGTTTATAATAAAGTAGTTTTTTGATACATTTTGGGGTAAATATTGGGGGTAATTTGGCAGCAATTCCAAAGAAATTTCAAATAAGTTACTTGCTAATTATCACTTAATTACCATGAAATTTGCAGACCTGTAAAATGAAGTGTTACCACCATGCGTTTGTGTATTAAGTGTCTTCTCAGACAGTAATTAGAAAGGAAGGATTTTCCCTGGTTTGCTGTGATAAATGGGAAGCTGTCAATGTGGTTCAGACGAGCTGTCAGTACTGGCCCTTTAATGACTGGACTGCTCCATTCATAGTCAAAGGGGAGAACTGACTGTCTAACAATGAGGTGTACTCACATATAATAAAATGACAAAGAGTCAGGGGCATGTACAGAACTAAATCACATTGATAATGCAGTTGTTCAGAGTGTAGACTCTTACAGTGGATGTGAAATGCAGTAGAGAGCACAGTCAGAGCCTCTCTGCTCTCCTGCTCAGCTGCATCTAACTGTCTCATTGCAGAGACTGAGCTGCTGGCTGCTGCATCAAGCTGCACAACACTAATGGAGCTGTAACCGGAAATAGGTGATTTTATCCTTCAAAACAAAAGCATGAGAAGGGTTACATTTATAGTACTTGGAAGGAAACTGCTACTGTGTAAAAAATATATCAAATTTCTCTATATTTTTTATTCACTACAAACCCTAAATTCTTTCACTCTAAGACGAAGATATATTTTTATAAATATTAGATTTTTCTTTTACTTTGCATGCATTTTGGAACTTGTTTGAAGGTTAAAATTTTAAATTGTAGCGGGTAGTTTTAAAGCTAGAAGATATTGGTATCATATGAAACTATAAAAACCTAAGGAATCCAAATAAGAGAAATAAGAAAAAAAAAGTTTCCAAACAAGCCGCCATGCTGGTTCCGGTTTGAAAGCTGGGAGCAGCAGCCCAGGGAGGGAAAGCGTTTGTCCAATCAGGTCCCTTGTGTCTCATGGCAGCCAATCAAACGTCCAATACTGGGAAGCGAAGCGATCCCTCTCGATAAAGAAAACGCCCCCGTGGACCCGTACCATCACGTTGGCCGCTCCGTATTTGCATAAAGTTGAGGTTTAGGCTACTTTATGCAAATCAAGTGCGTCTGACGCGACTCGCCGTCTCTGGAAACGACTGAGAAACTTTTAAACTAATCTCGATCTGCAATAAAGACATATTCAGCAACTGCATGGCTTATTTCTCGCATAAAATATTTTCAGAAACACATTTCGGTGAACTATCTTCGTGAAATAAGAGAAAAACGAGCCACCATGCTGGTTCCGGTTTGAACGCTGGGAGCAGCAGCCCACGGAGGGAAAGCATTCGTCCAATCAGGGCCCTTGTGTCTCATGGCAGCCAATCAAACGTCCAATACTGGGAAGCAAGGTGATCCCTTGCGATAAAAAATGCCCCATCACGTTGGCCGCTCCTCATTTGCATAAAGTTGAGGTCTAGGCTACCTTATGCAAAACATTGGTGTCCGACGCGCCTCGCCGTCGCTGGATACCACTGAGAGACTTTTAAACTAATCTCGATCTAAAATAAAGACAGATTCAGCAACCGCATGGCTTATTTCTTGCATAAAATGTTTTCAGAAACACATTTCGGTGAACTATTTTTGTGAAATAAGAGAAGAAAGTTTCCAAAACGAGCCACCATGTTGGTACCATCACGTTGGCCGTTCCTCATTTGCATAAAGTTGAGGTCTAGGCTACTTTATGCAAAACATGGGCGTCTGATGCGACTCGCCGATCCAAAATAAAAGTTGATTCACCTAAAAAAAAAAAATGATCCGCTGAGTTACAGACGTTACAGACTGAGTTACAGAAGTCTCTTTCCCGATGTGAGTCTATGGAGGAAAAAAATCTTTTTGGGACCAATGACATCACAAATCTGCCTTTTATTGTGAAAGTTGTAACCGGAAGCGTCCGCTGTGTTGCCTGGCAGCCTGACAGAGAGCTGCTGGCTGCGAACAGGATGCTGTCAGGCCGAGAGACGCATCAACCTAACGGAGAGAAACCGCAGCAGCATCCTTTGTTTTCTGGAGCTGGACATCCAGGTAAGGACGGCTACCTAACAGCAGAAGAGATGCTGTAACTCAGCTGCCTGTCACACCTATAAAACACTCAAACTGTTACTGAAGCTGTAGACGATACGCAGGACCTGTTTTTTCCCTCCTCCTTCATTCCCAGACATGTTAGTTGTAAATATGGCTTATTGTTCGGCACTCTGCTTCAGCTAAAACACACATTTCATCCAACGTGTGTGTGTTTAGCTGAAGAAGCTAATGGCAGCAGTGGTCAGCTTGTTTGAGTTGTGCTGTGGTTGCAGCGCTACAGAGCTAGCAGGAACTCTCTCTCTCTCTCTCTGTGTGATGTGTGATGCATCCCCATGGTATGCTGGCTGGTTGGTTGGATGGTTGGTCGGTCGGTTGGTTGGTTGGTCGGTCGGTTGGTTGGTCGGTTGGTTGGTTGTGCTGCTGCAGTGTGATGCATCCCCATGGTCGTTTGGCCGGCTGGTTGGTTGGTTGGTCGGTCGGTTGGTTGGTCGGTTGGTTGGTTGTGCTGCTGCAGTGTGATGCATCCCCATGGCTGGCTGGCTGGTTGGTTGGTTGGTCGGTTGGTTTGTTGTGCTGCTGCTGTGTGATACATCCCCCCATGGTTGGTTGGTTGGTTGGCTGGTTGGTTGGTTGTGCTGCTGCTGTGTGATACATCCCCCCATGGTCGGTTGGTCAGTTGGTTGGTTGGTTGGTTGGCTGGTTGGTTGGTTGTGCTGCTGCTGTGTGATACATCCCCCCATGGTCGGTTGGTCAGTTGGTTGGTTGGTTGGTTGGCTGGTTGGTTGGTTGTGCTGCTGCTGTGTGATACATCCCCCCATGGTCGGTTGGTTGGTTGGTTGGTTGGTTGGTCGGTTGGTTGGTTGTGCTGCTGCTGTGTGATACATCCCCCCATGGTCGGTTGGTCAGTTGGTTGGTTGGTTGGTTGGCTGGTTGGTTGGTTGTGCTGCTGCTGTGTGATACATCCACATGGTCGGTTGGTTGGTTGGCTGGTTGCGCTGCTGCTGTGTGATACATCCCCATGGTTGGTTGGTTGGTTGGTTGGTTGTGCTGCTGCTGTGTGATACATCCCCATGGTTGGTTGGTTGGTTGGTTGGTTGGTTGTGCTGCTGCAGTGTGATACCTCCCCATGGTCGGTTGGTTTGTTGGTTGGTTGGTTGTGCTGCTGCTGTGTGATACATCCCCATGGTTGGTTGGTTGGTTGGTTGGTTGGTTGGTTGTGCTGCTGCAGTGTGATACCTCCCCATGGTCGGTTGGTTTGTTGGTTGGTTGGTTGTGCTGCTGCTGTGTGATACATCCCCATGGTCGGTTGGTGGTTGGTTGGTTGGTTGGTTGGTTGGTTGGTTGGTTGGTTGGCTGTGCTGCTGTTGTGTCGGTGGAGGTTCGGCATTGCATTACTCCATCACTAGCGCGTGCAGGTATAGTGTTTGGTGTCAACTGCTAACGTGCAGCTCCTGCCACGTGCAATCTGCATTTCGCAGCTGGACACAGTCAGTGTGTGTGTGGTAACAACAGCTGCTCCTCTTGTGTAATGAAGGGATTATTACATGTGCAGAGGACATATCAATGCTTTTAAAGTGCTTTGTTGACTTTTGTCTCCAGTCTTTTGATAATCCTGTGCACATCCTACTTATTCTTGATGTGACAGTTATACTTGCCAACCTTGAGACCTTAAAAATAGGGAGGATTTCAAAACCAAAGTATAGGAGGTCTGGGGGTCCTCTTTCGGGAAAAAAGTCGTAGTATTATGAGAATAAAGTCATACATTTACGAGAATTGTTTTTTATTATTATGAGAATAAAGTCAGAAGTTTACGAGAAAAAACTGGTAATATTATGAGAATAAATTCACGTTTTCCACCGAGGTCAAGGAAAAGTGGTTAGGAAAAAGAGATTAGGACTTCATTTTTTGACTTTTCGGCCACAGCCCTTGTTTCCTGCATTCTGGTGACTTTAAAAGAGTGGACTAAACCCTGGATGACTTGGCTTGATGCAGTCCCAACAGACTGACTAACAGCACACGAGATGGTGTTGGTGTATAATGGACGCATTCAAGTGATGCCATCACAAATGGGTGTTGCATGTTGTGAGTGTTTTCCAGATACATAACCAACTTCGGTTGAACAATGTTGGCACTCCGTTCAATGTCACCGCAACTTCCTGAGAAAAACACAATGCTCCCAAACAATAGATGTAAATGACATTGGAGCATCTCCCAGCTCCGGTTTTGTCATACTGATGACATTAACAATATGAGCTGTACCTCCAGGGACGGACCCCACCAGCATGGTGCACAACTGCCAGTTTTCAAGGTGGAGTTTTTGTTTTGTACTTGTACATGTGTCCCATAGCTCCTAGTTGTCATCACAGTGAATTAAACTAATGGCAACTATTTGCGTGATAGGGTGTACCCTTCCAGTCAGTGACAGCTTAGGGAAAATGATGGAGAAGACAGTGTGCATCCAAACCTTGTACGGGGACAGACAGAGCATGGCTGGATCGGTTCCCAGGGAAAAAATGAGCCGCTGGGGCCCTATTAACCAGCTCCTTCCACACTTACCACAGTGATTCTAGTCTAGAAAACTACCTGCACCCAGATTTGCTGTGTAGCAATGAACACACATACTTTTTGGTTATATTCAACACATAAGCACGGAATAGAAATAATGAATGTCTCAAAAGAAGGTCACGAGATAGGCCTCATGATAATAATTGATCATATAAGGCCTTATATAACAAAGGCCTTACCCTCCTTATCATATCAGTTAATAGTGCTGTAGTTCTGCTGTATACTTCCAAACAAATGTTCAATGAAATCAGCTCAAACCAGTTGACAGTAGGGCTGGGACGATTCACCTATCTGCTGATTCTTGGGTGCTGATTTGATTCGATATGTATTGTGATTAGATATTACAATTTATTGCAATTTTTGTCAATTTTTTTTAACACTAGACCATGGGAAAAAGTTGAATCATACACTTCTAGGGACTTTTACTTTGGAAAATATTAAAATTAAACAGTAAAGAAGTCAAATATATCAGTCATTGTCAGGCAATATTTATTACATGTCCCTTATAAATTAAAAAGAAAATACCACTAATTTGTGAGAGAAATGTCGTAGCTGGACATTTCTTTATAAATAATTTCTGCCAATGACTGATATATTTGACTCAAGGACATCTCTGACTACATACATGCTGAAAATCAAACATTCTTACTGTATTAATTTAGATATTTTCCAAAGTAAAAGTCCCTAGAAGAGTAAGATTCAACTTTTTCCCATGGTCTAGTGTTAAAAAAGTTAACAAGAGTCGTAATAAATCATAATATCGAATCACAATACTTGTAAAACCGCAACACATATCGAATCGTGAGATATATGTATCGTCCCGGCCCTATAAAGCAGGGTTTATTTAACCAGATGTTTGTTTTAAAACATGCTTTTTACACGTGTTAAACCTTGTTAAGCTGTGCTTGGTTAAGTTATTGCACAGCCCAGACCTTAACCTCACGTTGCCTCTCTTCTCTTCGCTGTTTGGCAGTCTGTAAAAAACTTAACTTGAGTCCGTCCGTGCAGTCGATAGCACAGCAGCACCATTTTCTCTCTGTTTTCCAGGTTGTGTATTCACTCAGATGGGAGTGAGGTGACCTTGCATGCTGTCTGATCTGTCGAGGGTTTTGGTTATTGAGGCCCCTTCGACCTAGTTATAGAGTCGAGGAAAAGTCATGGAATTTAGCGTCAGGGCTCCAGTGAGAACCTTGCTGACAGTGCACTGCTTCTGCCTGCAGTCTTGATGAGTAATGCTGGATAATTTAGTCTGTGCAAACACCACCAGTCAGGCTTTTTCCTGGCTCTGACTGGAGCCTCGGCGTTAGGCCCAGGGCTGCAGCGTCCAGGAACACGACAGGGATTTCATCACACTTTTTGCAATATTGAGGGATGAAATATATCAAGAGTATTGTAACACTTGACTGGGTAATAAAGCACACTATTTCCTCATGTATACAGGGCCTTTATACGGCGTGTGGGCCTTTCAGACACAACGCAACAACAGCACGCTGAATCTTTAGAAAGTTTAGCTGCGAGGTTGTCAGCTGTGTGGCTGCCCGGTGTAACTTTAGCGAGTGTCCGACAGACCGCGTGTGTGTGGCGGCGGTGAGTGTGGGGTTGTCGGTGGCGTTGTAGCTGTGAACGTAGCTGTAGCAGTGTGTGTACAGTTAATATGTTGGTGAATAAATGCTACAACTCAAGCGATTAACTATTTGAATCGATTGACAGCCCTATTAGAAGTATTATCTGGGCCAGTCTTTCTCTGCTGTTAGAAATGTAATGCTATTCCTGAATCTTATTGTAGTATTGATCAACTCTACAATCAATCATGAAGTGATTATAATCGTATGTTTGATCAGGTTCCACAGTTTACATACTGTTGTTTTCCAGGATTAAGTTAGGTCGCCAGTGTGAGTTAGAGAGGCTGTGTGTGTGTGTGTGTGTGTGGTTGGTCATGTAATGCATCATTTGAAGTGTGTATGTCAGTGTGTTTAAACTGAGCATGAATAATGAATAGTGTGTAGGCTGAACTAGGCCCCACTTACATTACTACACTTGGTCTGACCTCACAGAGATGGAAGCTTGGTTCAGCCTGCAGAAACCAGACTAAGGTTAGGGGACTGGAGCGCCGTTTTACTTTCACTTTGCAGATCTATAGCGTTTATTTCTGCGGATCCCAGGATACGTGGGCGTCATAGTAGAGCTGCACGATTATGGCCAAAATGCTAAATAAATGCTTAAATAAACACAGAGCGCTGCTTTCACCTTCACGTTGTGCTTCATTCCAAACGTCAAAAATTAAAAATGTTATTCTTTCACTTTGTTATTGTCATCTTTGTCATTAAATATTTGCTGTGATTAAAACAAAATCTTGGCATTAGTACTTCTAATTCTATATTAGAAGCTGTTTAGAGGCAGTGTTAGGAAGTTAAACAGGTCATATTCCTTCTCTATTATCTATTTTATATTGCTGTGAAAACATCTCCTTCAAACAACTAGATTAATCAAGTTTCTCACCAAAAACTACTTTTACAAGATTACATTTGAACGTATCATGATAGCGTTATAATTTACCATCAGCCATCATGTGGCAGCTGCACATGCGGGCTTTATGACCTAGACTGCAGCCAGCCACCACGGAGCAATCCAGATGTTTTGGCTTCACTTTTGGGGAGCTGTCATGTCGTCCATCTTTATACTGTAAACAGTCTATGATCTAGACTACACTAGACACAAAGGTGACGGGGCTCCTAGACTTTGGAATGACTTACCTGATGAGAGCAGGGCTGCAAACTCTGTATCTTCTTTTAAACCATTTTTTAAAAAACACCTTTTCATAGTAGCTTTTTATTTATTTTTATTCTGATTTAGTTGTATCTGTTGTGTGAATATGTTGTTTCAATTTGTCTCATTGTGAAGCACTTAGTTTGAAAAGTGCTATATAAATAAAGTCTACTAGTAGCTGTAGTAGGGCTGCACAATTAATCAAACATTAATCACGATTTTGGCTTCCCACAATTAAATGAACATGATCGACTATAGACATTTAAAATGTGTGCTCCGCTCATAGAAAACTCTGCTGCATAGCAAATCAAGCGCTTCCTAAACTAATAGCCAGCCACCAGCCGGCGATCCAGATGTTTTAGCTTCACTTTTGGGTATAGATATTATCTATATAACCAATGTGTTTATGATTAAATTGTGAGTGTAAAATTGTTTATCTAACCTCTTATTGTTGCTCTCAAAGTGCAGCAGATTGGTGCATTTAACTTTAAAATATAGCCAGCAAAAGGGTAGGTTGAATATTCCTGTATTTTTTCATATGCAGTCAGTTTTTTCCAAAATCATGGAGCTCCAATTTGTACATTAGCAGGATTGTAGCACAGCATGGAAGTGAAAGCAGTGCTCTGTTTATTTTAATGTAAAGTGCAATAAAAAGATGTTGCTGCTAAAATCAATGAATAATTGTGCTAAACAATCGGGTTCTCAATATTGATCAACAATAATCGTGATTAGCATTTTGGCCATAATCGTGCAGCCCTAAGTAGCAGTAGTAGTAGTAGATAGATAGATAGATAGATAGATAGTAACTTTATTGATCCCGAGGGAAATTCAAGTAGTAGTAGTACTAGTAGTAGTATTATATGTACAGTTATTTTTTCACATATCCATGAAAGTGTAAATCCTACATGAGCAGTTGCGGTCCCATTCTTCATTTCGTAGTCTCTGAAACCATGTTGGAGAAAACAATCTTTAAGACTGATTTCAGAGTGTCTGCATGAGACGCCCTGCCTGTCACACGTGTCAGCTGATGCTCTCAGTGTCACACAAACACAAATACACACTGTATACACACTGTATACACACTGTATACACACTGTAGGCTTCCAAGATGCTCTTTATCCTTTGTTTTGTTTTTGTAGGGCACCTTCAGATGATGTGAGGGGAGATGGTTAGATGATCGGTCACATTAGGGTGAACGGGTGAGGACGAGTACAGGGATAGGGTGTGGGTATGTATGTGTGGAGAGGGGAGGGGGAGGTCTTCCAGATGGCTGCCCCCAATCAGATTAGAGATTTTAAACCTTTCTACTCTGCCACCCCTCAAAACAAAGGCGAGTGTTTTCAACGTCCTGTTCTTCACAGCACTAAAGTGGGGCACCAAATGGTTCCAGTAATTCTCCTTCCTTGAGATTAATTGATGAACAAATGCTGCAAATCAGTCATTGTTGGAGGGTAAGAAAGAAAAGCACCTCCCCCCCCCCATCTCAGTCTTCAAAGCCACTGGCCTACATTACATCAGGTCAACAGCAGCTCTGCATTAACCCTTCCATTTCTATCACTTTAAAGTGGTGCTGTGTAACTTTTGAAAGAACTAGACATCACAGCTAAAAAGCTGCATGCTAACTCTGTAACAGACAAGAAACATTATCGTATTGTGGTAACGTGGCGGTCGAGCCGGCCGTCACTCTCGTCTCCGTGGTCAAATGGACCGACGCTACAACTGTAGAGCACCCATATACTGACATTTATGTTCTCTGCATTGAAACGGCCCCGATGGAGCTGACCATGGATGAATAAAGAGAACGGAGCTGACGGGAGAGCTAGAGACCACCTTGGAGAAGTTAGAGGAAGTAGACACGTGTGACTACGTCTGGTTTTCAAAATAAGGTGTTAACAAAGGGAACTGTATATACAAAATACATCTATTGAAATAAGATTGATTGGATTATATTCACCAGAAGTATAAAACATTACATGTCCCTTATAAATTAAAAAGAAAATACCACTAATCTGTGAGGGAAATGTCTTTATTCTTTGATTTTTGGGTTGCTGGAAATCGTTTTTACAATTATTGCCTGACAATGACTGATATATTTGACTTCAGGACATCTCTGACTACATACAGACACAAATGCAAGCATTTTTTCTGTATAAATTTAGAGACTTTCCAAAATAAAGGTCCCTAGAAGTGTATGATTCGACTTTTTCCCATGGTTTAGCATTAAAACAGTTCACAAAAATTGCAATAAATCGTAAAATTGAATCATAAAAATCATAATACATAACAAATCGGCACCCAAGTATCTTGATGGTATCGACCAGGCCTATTAGATAAAGTTTTCTGTTTCATTCCAGTCATATCCAGCTATAAGCTAACATCCATACAGCTATCATTACTACTTTGCCACTTCCTGCATGTGCTTCACAATAAATGCATTTTAATGTGAAGGCATTAGTAGATGACAACAGCTTTAGAAGCCTGTAAATAAGCTCAGAGAAGCCCTTTTTCCGCGTGGACACATGGGACAGTGAATGCAGCTCTGTGTATTGATCCACCTAAACACGGCTGGCAAAATCCTAACCTCGGTGGAGACGGATGCTGCTGGATCATCCACAAGCTCTGACTTCCAGACAGGGATCACTGAAATGTATGAGTTCATCAGAGCGCGTTAGTGCTATTCATGTGGTGAGTTAATAACGTTACATAAGAGTGTTGTTTTTTTTGATCAGTGACATCTGCTGTACAGTGAGGGTACTGAAGCTGCACAGAACATCAGCTTTTTAGACGTCAGGCTCTTCACAATATCTGTTTAAGTCGTGTTTCCAGGAGATTGGATTTCAGGAGCAATGGACTGTTGTAAAAAAACCTTCTTCTAATCAACATTGAACTGGTGCTAGTACACACTTTTAAGCTCCATGTGATGCTGTCTGAGTTGCAGGGAACTGTAGATATGAGGACTATGATATATATGTAGCTGATTTCTGGAGGAACACAGTTGGACCAGGCTGGGTCTTCCTGCTGATTGCACAGAGGTTCTGTATTATGGGCCCAGTAACCATTGAAAGCACAAATCTTAATTTACAAAGTTACAAATCAGACTAAATAAACTAACACAATGTGCGACAGACCATACTTTCTATTAGGGCTGTGACGATACACCTATCTCCCGATTCAATACTATCACCAAACTTGGGTGGCAATTCGATATAACGATTTATTGCGATTTTTGTTCACTTTTTTAACACTAGACCATGGGGAAAAGTTGAATCATACACTTCTAGAGACTTTTACTTTGGAGAATATCTAAATTAATACAGTAAAATGTTTGATTTTTAGCCTGTATGTAGTCAGAGATGTCCTGAAGTCAAATATATCATCATCATTGTCAGGAATTAGCTATTACATTTTTGTCCAGCAACACAAAAATCAAAGAATAAAGACATTCCCCTTACAAATTACTGGTATTTTCTTTTTAATTTATAAGGGACATGTAATGTTTTATAAATCTGGTAAATATAATCCAATCAATCTTATTTCCATAGATGTATTTTGTATATACAGTTCCCTTTGTTAACACCTTATTTTGAAAGCCGGACGTAGTCACTCATGTCTACTTCCTCTAACTTCTCCAAGGTGGTCTCTAGCTCTCCCGTCAGCTCCGTTGTCTTTATACATCCATGGTCAGCTCCATCGGGGCCGTTTGAATGCATTTAACATAAATGTCAGTATCTGGGTGCTTTACAGTTGTAGCGTCGGCCCATTTGACCACGGAGATGAGAGTGACGACCGCACGTTACCGCGATACGATAACGTTTCCTGCCCATTACAGAGTTAGCATGCAGATTTAGCCGTGATGTCTAGCTCTGCTTTTCCTGTCAATGTGTGAAACCCAAAGTGTTTCCATCCTTTACTGGATGTGTAGTGTTTACCACGCTGGATTTAACATGTGAAGGTGCAGGTCGTATCCACGCCGACCCTCTGCCGTTTTGTACTTCCTCGTTTTGGCTCGCTGTGGTTTGTTTTGGTTGACGGGTACAGAATGGATACGACGTCACGTTACTCAGACTACAACAATAAAAGCGCTAACTTCCTTCTACCTCCGTATAGACCCAAATGAAGCAAATATTTTGATTCTGGCATGAAAAAAATCTATTTCAATGATGTTGTGTAGAAACATCCATCAAAGTCAGATTGTATTCAACCTGGCCTGCATGTCTGTCGTGGTCGTAGTATGTGTTCAGTCAGATTAGTGTTCAGTCGCTGCTACTGTATTTCCACTGATTCTGGTTGCACACCACCCCTCTCTGTGCCTGCCTCATTAGTATTATCCGCCTCTGATGGGAGACAGTTTAATTAATGACATATTTATTGGACACTTAATTACAATACTGATTTCTTAAAGATGAGAACGAGAAGCATTTTGAAATGAGCAACAGACGGGAAGAAACATGCCTAAATTCTTCTAAAATTGATGGATGTTCAAATCACTAATGTGGGACAGTGCACATTAATCAACATTTGCCTGTAAATGTGCCAGATTTGAAATGTATCTGCGGCCCCTTACCATATTGCTAGCTTTACCTGCAATGATGCCATTCAGGCCTGATGAAGGATAAAGGTTTTCTGACAAATGCTGCTGCTTTTTGTGCCACTAAAGATTTAGGATATCCCGTCCCTCCCCAATCTGTTCTTCTTCTTAGTTGCAGTTGATTTCAGCCACAAAATATTGACTGAACAAGGAATTTGTCCAGTCAATAGAAAGTCCTTACAAGTGTGTGTGTGTGTGTCTGTGTCTGTGTGTGTGTGTCTGTGGTTACTGGATTGAGGCCATCAAATCCACAGAGTTCAGCAGGCTCACTGTCTATCTGTGGCGCTGAAAACCCGGCCTGGATTAACCTTTGTGTCGCCTCTGATCTGGTTAGCAGTGCTGTCACAGTGCAGCTAGTACTACCACTGACCCTAAAGCAGACCTCAGGAGTAAACAGCAAATATGACAGGATCACATATCACATGAAAAACCATCTTGCCAGGCTTCAAGTAATGCGTTTGTGTCCGGCAAGCCAGACCACGGACCAATCGGCGTCCTTGTGAGGAGCTACTGACAGCTATGGACATGGTTTAGGTATGTTTGACGACACACTGTATGGTCTGATCGTCAGCCACGACCTGAGTGCTCACACTACTTACTTACTTTATTTAGTACTTGTTGCGCCGGGCGACACATACGACAAGGACTAAGGATCTCCACTCATCTCTGTTGTTTGCTTTCTTCTCAATGCTGTTCCAGCTGTATCCTCTCGTCTTCATTTCTCCTTCGATGGTTCACTTCCAGGTTGTTTTGGGCCTTGCGTTTTCCCCTCTGGTGTCCAACTCAATTCCACTTTTGTCATGTCATCAGATGGTTTCCTTAATACACGTCCTAGCCATCTCCATCTTCTTCTTATCAATATCGTTTCCATGTCCAAGCACCCTGTTGTTTTGTGTACTTCATCATGGTTTGTAATCAGCCTAGGCCAGAATATCCTCATGATCTTTCTGAGGCGGGTATTGTAAAAGCTGGAAAGCTTGCCTGTGTCTCTTTCAGTCATTCTCCAGCACTCAGCACCATATAGAAGGACAGATAGTAAACGGCTGTTGTATAACTTTATCTTGGTGTTTCTAGTTATATGTGTCGACCTCCAGATGTTTCCAAGTCTTAGAAATGCTGTCCTTGCTTTTCCTAATCTGGCCACAATGTCTTGGTCAGCTCCACCATCTGATGTTACCCGGCTTCCGAGGTATGTGAAAGATGACAAAGCATGTCAGTCGTTGTCCATTTAGCTCTGTGACAGGTGGTTCTTTTATGTTGAGGGGCATGACTTCTGTTTTCTTGATCTTAATCTCAAGTCCTCACACTGCACGTATAAAATAGAAGGAAAAAAAAACACGACCGGTCGGCTCCTGAGGGTCGTTCTGGCTGTTGACAGTTGTCAATAAAGATTTGTTTGAAAGCTCCGAGGCAGGTAAAGTTAGTTTGCAAGCAGAGGTCTGTACGGGTCACAATGCTAACAAGGCAGAAACCTGCTGCCTTGATCATCTGTGCCATCTTGTCTGCTGAAACGTCTAAATAAAAAAAGAGACAGCGGCATAACGTTATATGGACTCTCAGGTGGCAAGGAAGACGTAGACAGTACGGGAGAATTGGAGGTAAGCTAGTTACATTTTACTAGCTATATCTATTGTAGCCTACATTGTTATCTGGATAGCTACGCTCTGATTTCTGTAAAAAGAGGAGAAAAAAGGCGCTGACGTTGGGGAATTGGCTCGTGGCTCTGCTTCAACCGACCAAAATTTCTGACATGACAGAAATTCATCCGACTGTCTGACAGACGGTCGGGAGGAGTTAATCGGTCCTCGGTCTCCCCTGTACGCTGTGCAGCAAACGACGCCCGACGAAGCTGAAATTCGGTCCAACTCTAAAATGAGTCGTGCCGCTCAAAATTCGGGCCAGAAACAGGCTGAAATCATACAGTGTATGCCCAACTTTAGATATTAGACACTAGCAGGAACTCCCCATCAAGTCAATGCAAAACACTGGCTACACCAATGCATCAGATGTTTTTTAGACTGTGTAATGATGTTGTGTCGGAACATCCATCAAAGTCAGATTGTATTCAACCCCGCCTGCATGTCTGTCGTGGTACAGTATGTGTTTAATCAGATTAGTGTGCAGCTATGGACGTGGTTTAGGTCTGTGTGACGACACGGAGAGGTTGTTCTAAACAGCAATGGCGCCTCCTAAAGAGGTTAGCGTAGAAACTGCAATAGCGTCAGTTCTATCAGCACTGGAGAGTATTTCTTCATTGAAAGAAGAGCAAAGAACGGACAGAAGATAAAATGATCCTCGTTTGCTGTTTGTAGGGATTAGTCTCTGAACTGATCTTGGCTCTGCTTCCTCTGGCGTTCCAGCTAGCATCATGCAGCCCTGAAGCGCACCACAAGCCTTAATACCAAGCAGGCCTACTCTTCCTCATCCTTTTTTTTTTTTTCTAGAGATGTCAGCCTCTGTCTTTCCTTGTTAAAAAGTGGAAGCAGTGCCAACGTCAGATCAGAAACTAATCCCAAACACAGTACAGACAATCTTGTCAAATGGTTTCAAAGATGTTTACTGAGCCTTTTTATTTCTAAACAGTGATTTAGTGTGACTGGGTTCCACAAGGTGTCCTCGACTACTGTGGTGATTAAGGCAGTGGGGTAAATCTGTCTGTAAGATGTGATCTGCAGCTCTGCGGTAAACTCATTAGCTCGGCCAGACGTCAGCTTCGCTCTTGCGCTTCTTAACTTGAACCCCGGGGCTTCAGGGATGCTCCTGCTTTCTGAACTTTCTCTCACATTCAGATTTCTGCAGAATATTCTTGAAATCTTCTATCAAATTTCTTTCTTGCATATAGATGTTGTGCTGATACAGCATATGATGTGAACGGTGGACTTACTTTCAGCTTGTCGTGAGGCAGGGCGGACCTACTGTTGCCATGGGCAACAATGTGTACCGTGATCGTGTGCTTCTTCATTCGCCAAGTTATCAAATGCTTGATAACTGTGTGGAATTCCAGGAACTGCTCTTGTGGTGAGTCCAGCTGTGTGAATGTGGTGTGTAGAAGTGTGACGTTCTCCAAAGTTTTGTTTCTCTGTAAAGTGAAAGAATTGTCAAACTGAACTAACGTCTACCATACACTAGGAGACTTTGAATAGACTGAAGTCTGACACCCTCTCACATCTAAAGACAGGTTTTAGTCACAGACTATAATATTTTGGAAGGACTGGGGATCTTTCAGCGTCACTATTTACAAGATACAAGAAGAAAAACTGTTGAGAAAGAAGTGGACCAAAATTGCTGCAGCCCTCGAAATCCCCCGGAGAGTATCGCTATAGCTAACTAGCATGAGCCCGCAAGTAGCCCCGTTTGGGAGGCTGCAGCTGTTTTCCGTCTCCACTCTATCGTGGTACAAATGGGAAGACACGTCAAAAGAGGCGATCTTGTTCACTCCAGTTCCTCCATGTTTACTTTCTACCCTGTTTGCCGCTTCCTGTTTGGTGCTGGAGAGAGCGCACCTATTGGTTGTTGACAATGTCCGCGTCACTGAACTTACGATAATATTAAATTTGTTTGATTTTATCGGAACGTCAAGACGAGAAAGAGACTGACTTAAAACAGCTTGGACTGAGTTTTATGACCTACTTGCACTAAACCATCGAGATCACGGGAGCGTAACCGCAACTCTCGTGATTTTATTCCGACATCGGAAATATGTCTGCGACAGTGAAATCGCTTGAAAAGTCGTTAGGTGTGAGGTCACATGGTCAGCGTCTGATTCAAAAGTAGTTTGTGCAACCACAGTGACAGTTAGCAGCACCAGAGCTGAAAGCTCTTTTTACTGTGCGGCCATATGTTTCCCTTCATTCTCTTCCTCTCTCGCTCTGTTATTAAAAGGCCGATTTGCTCCACTCTGCCTCAGTGGGATTTCAGTTATATGAAAATGCAATAATAACAATGCTGATACCCCCCTTCCCCTTTCCACACACGGGCCTTTTACTCTGCATGAAGAGCTGAAAGCCTGTAATAAGATTAGAGAACGGTTGAACAAACTGGGAAAGAGAGAGAGAGAGGAATGGGCAGGTGAGAGAGGGGTCATTCATTTCCCATTCACATACAGTACAGCTGTTGGTAATGCTGCAGGCTGGGATTACAGACGCACACTATCAAACCTGCAGGTTATAGAGTTCATGTAGGTGTTTGCAGATCGACGCATTTATTGATAAAGCAGACCTACTTGGCAATATTGACACAAAACAGCAGAAAACTGTCCATGTAGGTGGTGTAGATAGTTTGTGTGTGACTCACCCTTCTCTTGCTTACACAATCCCAAAGTACCTCGTGCTGGCGGAACCGCTAACCTCAAAAGTAGCATGGGTGCTGAAGTAGCATGGGTGCTTTTAACCGATAACCGACCCTCGTTTACCGATTATTAACCGTTAACTGACAAGATTAGTGCGTCGCATGCAGCGTATGAGAACAACAGACAACGGAGTCCCCAGTTCAGGGACTGTGCTCGCTATGCCCTCTCTGCCTGTGGTTTTGTCAAGTATTTAATACTCTTATCAACAAGGGAGTGGGAAATATGCTGCTTTATACAAATGTATATTTATTATTGGAAATCAGTTAAACCTCTTGAGACCCGCGCGTCCGGGGGGGCGACCCCGACCAACTTCACTGACTTTCAGAGGCTCTAGCAGGTTCAGTTTTAGGGCTAGAGTGAAGCTGCAGATATTATATGAAACGAGAAAACCTAAGGAATCCATTGGTATCACACATGAATACAGTTGGTCTCATTGGATCCACAAGAGTCTCAGCTTTACCGTGAAACCCAATTTATGTAATTCCAAGACTGTTTAGGGACCCCAGTATGCAGAAATATTCAAACACACCATTTTTAGAATAGGAGAAAATAACACATTTATACTGCATGAAAAGAACTGCATGGTTTTTGCCCCAAACTGCATGTGATTATCATAAAGTGGGCATGTCTGTAAAGGGGAGACTCCTGGGTACCCATAGAACCCATTTTCATTCACATATCTTGAGGTCAGAGGTCAAGGGATTCCTTTGAAAATGGCCAAGCCAGTTTTTCCTCGCCAAATTTTAGCGTAAGTTTGGAAAGTTATTTAGCCTCTTTCCAGACAAGTAACCCCTAACCTTAATTCATTAGGTTTTCTAGTTTCATATGATACCAGTATCTTCACTTTAGCTTTAAAACTGAGCCCGCTACGACCTAAAAATCACAAGTTGCGTTAATGCGTTAAAGAAATTAGTAGGGATGTCACGAGAACCGATGCTGCAGTACCAAGTCGATGCCAAAATTCTAAAAACGTGACGGTACTCATATTCTACTGTACCGAAGGTACACTACGACGCCTGCAGGGTCCGAAATTTACACCCGCCAAGCGCCAAATGCGGCTGCTTATGTCCTCTGCTCACACACACAACAGCACCATACAGCAGCGAGATCCAGAGATGCAGAGATCCTCTCTGTTCGTGAAGAGGACTCACTCGTGGGGAAAAAACTGAACTGAACTGAACTCCCCAGATCCACTTAGTTTGAACCAATCCAACAGCATCCAATCAAGTTTCACGAGAAAACCATGAAGAACTAACTTTACGTTTCTGAGCACCAGTTGGATCCAGTTACTCTGCTGTTAAAATGACGTTACATTTGATGAAGAGCCCATATGGCTTGTTTAGGACTCGAGACCCGAGTTGGGACTTGACTTGGGACTTGGTCCCACCTCTGATAGCCTATACAATACAGTGAAATGTCACCAATATGAAAAATGTGTGATAAAAAAGTCTTAAAAATGTCCGATAAAAAAAGTCTGAAAAATGTCCGATTAAAAAAAGTCTGAAAAATGTCCGGTAAAAAAGTCTGAAAAATGTCCGATTAAAAAAAGTCTGAAAAATGTCCGATAGAAAAAGTCTGAAAAATGTCCGGTAAAAAAGTCTGAAAAATGTCCGATTAACAAAAGTCTGAAAAATGTCCAGTAAAAAAAGTCTGAAAAATGTAAAAAAAAAAAAAAAAAAAAAAAAAAGTCTGAAAAATGTCCGGTAAAAAAAAGTCTGAAAAATGTCCGGTAAAAAAAGTCTGAAAAATGTTCGATTAAAAAAAGTCTGAAAAATGTCTGGTAAAAAAAGTCTGAAAAATTAAAAAAAAAAAAAGTCTGAAAAATGTCCGGTAAAAAAAAGTCTGAAAAATGTTCGATTAAAAAAAGTCTGAAAAATGTCCGGTAAAAAAAGTCTGAAAAATTAAAAAAAAAAAAAAAAAAAAAAGTCTGAAAAATGTCCGGTAAAAAAAAGTCTGAAAAATGTCCGGTAAAAAAAGTCTGAAAAATATCCGGTAAAAAAAGTCTGTAAAATGTAAAAAAAAAAAAAAAAAAAAAAAAAAGTCTGAAAAATGTCCGGTAAAAAAAGTCTGAAAAATGTCCGATTAAAAAAAGTCTGAAAAATATCCGGTAAAAAAAGTCTGTAAAATGTAAAAAAAAAAAAAAAAAAGTCTGAAAAATGTCCGGTAAAAAAAGTCTGAAAAATGTCCGATTAAAAAAAGTCTGAAAAATGTCCGGTAATAAAAGCCTGAAAAATGTAAAAAAAAAAAAAAAAAAAAAAAGTCTGAAAAATGTCCGGTAAAAAAAGTCTGAAAAATGTCCGATTAAAAAAAGTCTGAAAAATGTCCGATTAAAAAAAGTCTGAAAAATGTCCGGTAAAAAAAGTCTGAAAAAAAAAAAAAAAAAAGTCTGAAAAATGTCCGGTAAAAAAAAGTCTGAAAAATGTCCGGTAAAAAAAAGTCTGAAAAATGTCCGATTAAAAAAAGTCTGAAAAATGACCGGTAAAAAAAGTCTGTAAAATGTAAAAAAAAAGAAAAAAAAAAAAAGTCTGAAAAATGTCCGATAAAAAAAGTCTGAAAAATGTCCGATAAAAAAAGTCTGACAAAAGTCCGATAAAAAAAGTCTGAAAAATGTCCGAAAAAAAAGTCTGAAAAATGTCCGATTAAAAAAAGTCTGAAAAATGACCGGTAAAAAAAGTCTGTAAAATGTAAAAAAAAAAAAAAAAAAAAAAGTCTGAAAAATGTCCGATTAAAAAAAGTCTGAAAAATGTCCGGTAAAAAAAGTCTGAAAAATGAAAAAAAAAAAAAAAAGTCTGAAAAATGAAAAAAAGAAAGTCTGAAAAATGTCCGATAAAAAAGTAAAAAAAAAAAAAATTAAAATCTGAAAAATGAAAAAAAAAAAAAAAAAAGGGCTGAAAAATATCCGATACCATGTCAGTAAATTAAACTACTGCTTGCAATCTGAGGATATATATATATACACATTACATTATATGGGATTTATTGTTTTTTGGGGGCGGTTTTTACCGTGGTATCGAATTTGGTATCGAAAATTGTGGAAATTCACTGGTATTGGTATCCACTACTAGATTTCTGGTATTGTGACATCCCTAGAAATTAGTGGCATTAAAACAAATTTGCGTTATCGCGTTATTATCGTGTTAACTTTGGCAGCCCTACTGCAAACAAAATCTCTGCATTTTTGTTGTCCTCAGTAAGTCCTCGCTAAGTTTATAATTAGTAGCTCTAACCTTTACTGTGCTACACCAGGTGGCCATGGCATCACACACACACACACACGCACACACACCCTGTCGGTCCCAGGAGTGCTGGTATATTTGTAATGCAGGGGGCTGGGTTGGACCAATTTTGGCTCTTTATTCACTTTGATATGACTGTAGATCTGATTAATATAAACATGGGCTGTACTGGTTGTCTCTAGTTAGGTACCTCATGCATGTTCTGCTCCATTAGAATATTTTGGGAGAAATAGCAGTATCGGTGGTGGTTTGAACCCTGTCGGCGGTGCCTTTGCTGAGGGCTCCTGCTCCGGAGCAGCCTGTCCACCTCAGTGCCTGCTGGGAATGTGTGGGAGGAGAACGGGACGGTGGGGGGGAGAGATTAACAGAGGAACAGACGAAGGTGAGTTGATGGGAGGTTAAGAAGGGATAGAAAAGAGGAGGAGGAGGAGGATGGAGAGAGAAGAGGCAACGATGACTTTCCACTGTTGTCTCCGTAGAGGTCAGCATTAAGAATTCATCAGCTCTTACGCGTGTGTGTTTATTAAGGCCGTTAAAGATTAATCACCATTAAGAATTGAATTGATGGGCGAGCAATGAGCAAAGGTCACAGGTGTCTTCTTCTACGTTGAGACTGAGTACTGCGGTGGTGCCAACTCGGACAGCAGGGAACCTGGGAGTGACCCTGGATGACGAGCTGTCGTTGTCTAACGGGGAGGGATGGGAAGAGAAGGAGAGTAAAAGAAGACGTCCAAACAGAAAGAAAGAGGGTTGAATAACAGCAGCTCGTCCAGAACACTGTGTTCTATAGGACCGGCTACACACTAGTGATGTAACGTGTGTGTGTGTGTGTGTGTTTAATACTGCTGAGTCAGGCTGGAGGAGCTAGACTTCCATTATCACTGAGCTGGAAAAGACCCCGTCACACACACACACAGACAGACAGTTCTGCTTTTCCCCATGTTTTGGTGATGTGACTGTCTTACAAGCTGAGCACGCTCACAAATGGTTTTAAACATCTGGAAGTCAGGCTGAGCTCCTTAAAGATGAAATGTGACTTTAAGCGAAATTCAGTTGCAAATACAACCAACAGTATTAAAGGGGACATGTTATGCTAATTTTTAGGTTCATACTTGTAATTCTACTAGAACATGTTTACTACAGTTGGGATGATTCACCTCCCAATTCGAAACTGTCACGATACTTGGGTGCCGATCCGATATGTATTTAACACTAGACCATGGGAAAAAGTTGAATCATACACTTCTAGAGACTTATATCTAAATTAATACAATAAAAATGTTTGATTTTCAGCATGTATGTAGTCAGAGATGTCATGAAGTCGAATATATCATCATCATTGTCAGGAATTATTCATTACATTTATTTCAGCAATGACATTCCCCTCACAAGTTAGTGGTATTTTCTTTTTAATCTATAAGGGACATGTAATGTTTTATAAATCTGCTGAATATAATCCAATCAGTCTTATTTCCATATATGTACTTTGTATATACAGTTCTCTTTGTTAACGCTTTATTTTGAAAAACCAGACGTAGTCACACGTGTATACTTCCGCTAACTTTTCCTCCAAGTCCGTCTCTAGCTCTCCCGTCAGCTCCGTTCTCTTTATCCATCCATGGTCAGATCCATCGGGGCCGTTTGAATGTATTTAACATAAATGTCAGTATATGGGTGCTTTACAGTTGTAGCGTCGGCCCATTTGACCACGGAGATGAGATTGACGGCCGACATGACCGCACGTTACCGCGATACGATAACATTTCCTGCCCGTTACAGAGTTAGCATGCAGCTTTAGCCGTGATGTCTAGCTCTGCTTTTCCTGTCAATGTGTGAAACCCAAAGTGTTTCCATCCTTTACTGGATGTGTAGTGTTTACCACGCTGGATTTAACATGTGAGGGTGCAGGTCGGATCCACGCTGACCCTCTGCTGTTTTGTACTTCCTCGTTTCAGCTCGCTGCGGTTTGTTTTGGTCGTCGGATATGGAACGGATATGACGTATAATGACCCGTAACTTCGTTGTAGTGATGTCACATTTTACAGTATTTAGCAATTAACTATGCAAGTAATATGTTATCATAACTGATTGAAATGATGGCCAAAGCCACGAAAGTAATATGTAAAGTGAAATAATCCATTTTATCCAGTTGACCCTTTGTGTCACTATAAAACAAGTCACCATGGTCACTCTGTGTCAAATCATCGAGCATTGACAGGGAAAGAACTACTGCTGAAATGCTAAAGAGCTGATGGGCAACCGACTGCAGATTCAGGAAAATATCTGCTGAAGGCTAAAGACTGTGAAGCGTTGAAGTGTTGCTGACTTTGAGGGTGTGTAGTTTTACGACTGTACAGTAGCGGAAGCTGTTTGTGTGTTTCTGCTGTGTGACTGTAGTACAGCTAGCGGGTCATTTGGTGGGACTCCAGCTCCCACTGAGTGACCATCTGGACCCCTGAGCTCCTGCATACACAGGCACTGCAGTGAGTCATTAATGGAGAACCAATCAGTGCAGGGCCAAGTGATGATGTCAGCTGGTAAAAGAAATGGATTTGATGATTAGGACCAGGAAAAAGCAACACAGCTGGGAGGGAAACCAGACCGTATGTACAGTATGTAGTTAAGCCTCGGACATACTCTCCACGTTCTGCATCCGTGAAAGTGTGGTCTAGTTGTGCCTTTTGGGGGTTAGAAGTGCAGGGTGACCACATTTTTTGATAATAACAAGCTAGATTGTGCTCAATAGACTAATGCCATTAGATCCAAAAGGGCCAAACCTTTGGCACTACTTAAGTAGGGGTCAAGCAGGAGTGGCGGTATGTGAGCCATGCTTACTTTTGCCTTGTATTTCATATGTTCAGTGTTAGTATTGTGATATGGATGCTTTGGGGCTTTTTGCCTTTATTTGACAGAGATAGTGGTAGCTGTGAAAGGGGGATGACACGCAGGAAAGGGCCACGGGTCGGATTTGAACCACGGGCCGCTGCAGCAAGGACTCAGCCTTTGGTACATGGGGTCGCCCGCTTTACCTGGTGAGCTGCCGCGGCGCCCCGTGAACTGGACTTTTGACTTGAAGTGTTATTGTGGTCCTTGTTTTACATGTCTTTAATGCCTTTTCTTATGATTTGTATATGCGTAACGTGAAGTGATATAGTGATTCTTGTGCTAACCGTGCCAATTATTTATGTGGACACTTCCTCCAGTTGTAGTTGTTCCCTCCCTCATTTTATATTCATGGGCTCAGATACATAGATTCCTACTCTTATATATGTTATGAGGTACATTCTAGTTTATTTGTGACGCCTCTATTCCGCTCTAGCCATATAGAAAGTAAGACAGCCAGTGGCTTGATGTTATTGAGAGGTACTTGCTGATATTATGAACGTGTATATGAATTTTTGTATATATTGTTGTTTACTATGTATATATGAGTTTTGTGTAATATACATGTAACATTACTTTTGATTATATATGGGATACTTGGGTCACTGGCGTTATCATGTGAATATCATGTGACCAGAGCGCTTACCCTTTAAAGATGGCGTCTCTGTACAGATTTATTAAGTCTGATGAAGAGCTTGTGCTCGAAACGTCACTTACAAAGATGTGCCAATAAATTGCACTCCAAGGGAGCTACAGTGTGCGGACCTCCTTGTACGTTTTTCAATGGGTGAATGCTGACATGTAGTGTAACACGCTTGGTGAGTGGTCGGAAGACTAGAACGGCGCTATGTAAATGCAAGTCCATATACCAATTGATGGTCTGCATCGGTCTAGCATTCTGCGCATGTGCATTTCCCGATTCACTCTCCATTCCAGTTGGTAGCGGTACTACACCATAACGTTGTTTACCAGGAGTTCAACACCATTTGGCTGTATTCCTTTAAAGACCAATTATATAAATGTGGGTAACTGGATCCCCTAGCACAACCTCTCTTCAAAACAAGCATCCACTTTGTTATCTTCTTCTTCTTCTTCTTCTTGGCAAACCAGCTAGAGGGGCATTCGCCACCAACTGGACTGGAATGTCGAATAAAACTGGAGCATGAGCAGTCGGCGCGCTTGCTATGCGTACAGTCCGCACGGTCACAAAATTTTGGGCTGCTCACAGACGTCCACAAAGGGTCTGCCCGGACCCTTGTGGATATGGGTGGTCGACGACATTCATGTCACGAGGACCAAAGCAGACCCTCGCGAACACACGGAAAGTATGAGTTGGCCTTTAGGGTTTCACCCTGACTGTAGTGGGAACTTTCACACACATAGTTTAGTCCTAGTATTAAAGTTCTTTGTGTTGACGGGGGATATGACATTTTTTCTGAGCCACTTTGAGTCATGAAACCTCATCCAAGATTGGTCAAGGTCACTCTGACCTCATAACCATCTCATTCTTGTGATATCTCAGGAACGCCTTGATCAAATTCCTTCAAATTTGGCACAAACGTCCACTTGGACTCAGGGATGAACTGATTAGATATTGGTGGTCAAAGGTCACTGTGACCTCAGGTCTGTCCCATTCGTGTGAACGCAATATCTCAGGGACACTTGAGGGAATTTCTTCAAATTTGGTGGTCAAAGGTCAAGGTCACTGGGAGCTGTCACTGGGAGCTTTTTCAGCCATAACTCAAGAATTCGTATGCACACAATTCACACAAATGTCTAATAGTATAAACTGCAACTTGACTAGTTGGTGGAGGCGTACAACCTTTGGGTAGTAGTTCTAGTTTGCAAGTAGTCATAATGTCACCACGGTTTTAGCACCACTTATTTCAAAAGGACACAATAAAGAATCTCACTTTATAGTGTCACCAGGGCTCCTCTTTGACATGATTTAGGATAGCAACAGGCATCTTTAAAATATTTGACCGTATAAAAACACTTTGTGGCTGATTTGTCCTGGGATGTATCACTCCATCCGCATAAATATACTCTACCGTAAAACAACCGAAGCCCATCTCGAATCAGATTGTATATTGCATCTTCAAATAAGACTCATATTCAATCAATGACGTGTGTCAAATATCAGGGAGAGCTGTGTAATATTATTGCTCCAAGCATGGATGAGACATAAAAGTGGTTATGGAGGCTTGCCTCTACAGCCTCTGCCATCAGTGTATGAATGTGTGTGTGAACGGGTGAATGCTGACCTGTAGTGTAATGCGCTTTGAGTGGTCTGAAGACTAGAAAAAGTCCATTTACCATTTACAATTCGCTCTTAATATTTTTGTCATTTGTGTTTCTTTTACTGACAGCTGTGACACCCACTGACAACCTGCAGCACATAGAGGAGGAGGGGGAGGAGTCCAGTTCCAGCAGCCAATAGCAAGAGCTCGGAGCGTCGAAGAAGCTGGTGACAGCTCCAAACTGGTAACAACTTTTTTTTATATACGACAAAACTTGAGGTGCTCTCCCTGTTTCCTGTTTGTGAATTAACTACTTTAGACTTTCAGTCTAAAAGAAGAGATTCATTTGAGACATTTTAGCTTCATAACCATGACGATACCTCAGCAAATGAATTCCCCAGTAATAAAAAGGCTTTGATTAGCATATTTATACCCCCGCGACAATTTAGTCGGGGGTATATCGTTCTCCGTGTGTCCGTCCGTCCGTCCTTTCGTCTGTTTGCGTGTCACACTTTCGTTACCGGAGCAGAACTCGAAAACTATTTAACTTAAGAACTTCAAATTTGGTGTGATGGTTGACAGTGTGGTCTAGGTGTGCCTTTTGGGGGTTAGAAGTCCAGGATGCCCACAATTTTTTTAATTTTTCCAAAAGGGCAAAACCTTTGGCCTTACTTTAGCAGGGGTCAAGCAGTGAGTGGGGGTTTGTGAGCCATGCTCACTTTTGCCTTGTTTTAACTGTTGCATACAGTGCCCTTCCAAATATGTCTTTTTTTTTATTTAATCCATTTCCATAAACTGAAAACGTACTATCGGCATACTCACAAATGTTAATCAACTGACCTTTTGACCAAGACTAAGGGGCTCCAGTTTACTAAATCACTATCTAGTGCCTCATTTCCACTGCACGGTACGGCTCTGCTCAGCTCGACTCACTTTTGGTACCAGGTCCTTTTCTTTATTTCGTTTATCCACTGCAGATAGTATCCCCTCGGTGGAGGCGGGATTCTCTTATCCGTGATAAATCGGCCTGTCTCTCAGCAGACATTTTGACTTGTCAAAGCAGAAGAACAACAGGTGTAACTAATAACATCAATAATGGCTGCATTCCATTTGAGTGAGCCACTTCCTGGTGCTCCTGGTGTTGCGTAAGCTGACTCAATGGAATGACTCACACACTAGTGCATTTTAATGAGACAGAGCTTCATTATTAGTAATGCCTGTGCTACGGGTCTACAACCAGAATACTGTGAATATTCATATGTAAAGACACCACATCACTCAGCTGAATGAAGTACATCAGTCTGTTGATGTGTGTCAGCGTACAGTATTCCTCAGCACCGGTCCGTTTGTGATAGTATAACAGCATCTCGTTCAGTATTTGTGCTCCACCAGGTCATTATAAATGGAAAGCTCAACCTTTTGAAAGGGGATGCTGAACTATGATGAATACTGGTGGGAATGTGGAGAGCACTGGCTGCCGCTGCTGCTCAGAGCGTGGTTGCTTTCCCAGCAGAGCTCTGCTGCCTCTGCTCGACATGCTGCTAACACAGGAAATAGAAAGAGCTAGAGGGTCTCTGTGTGTGCATGTGTGGTTGTGTGTTTGCTATTGATTCTTGGCTGCGTGCCCAGAGGTGATACATGGGAGAGAGAGAGAGACCTAACACTAGAGGAAAGAGAGGAGGCAGAGAGACACTAAACACTGACATCGTACACAGTTGTAGATGCTCACTCAGTGGATAAAACCAGGTCATTTCCATATATAATCCAGACCAGTTACCATGAAGCGTACAAAGACGAGGTTTCATTCGTACACAAGGCGGTCAGTTTCACTGACAGCCACCCTCAAGTGAAGCAGAACGAAGGCTGCCGCTGGACATTGGTTAATAATATCTGACCCGGGAACACGACGATGAATCAATGGACCAAAAGCAACACATACACTGCACTAGATTTCACCTGGACTGTCTAATCTTTCTATCAACAGAAAAATGCTAACATAAACACATAGAGGACACATTGGCCCTGTTTAGACCTGGCACTAACATGCGTCTTGGCTGATCCGATACTACATCTCGCATTTTACATCTCGTCTGCTGCCGCGTCTGCTGCCTGCTAAACACCCACTACTACCATCATTATTGACACCCACTACTACCATCATTATTAGCCTTTTTATTATTAGTAGTGTTAGTTATGTTTCTATTATTATTACAGCTATTTATTCCGATAGTTGTATTATCACTCTTTTACATCCACTGCTATTGATTTTTGTTATTAGTCCTACTTGTATTAGTTCTTAAAGCTGCTGTGCTATTATTGTGGTTGCTGTACATCTCTCCCTGTCTCTTTTCTCTCTCTCTCTCTCTCTCTCTCTCTCTCTCTCTCTTTCTCTCTCTCAAAACCCAAACGGTCGAGGCAGATGGCCGTCCACCCAGAGCCCGGTTCTGCTCTAGGTTTCTACCCGCTAAACGGGGAGTTTTTCCTGGCCACAGCCCATTCCAATGCAATGCTCTTGATGGGATCTCTTGTTGGGTCTCTAAACTATAGAGTACGGTCTAGACCTGCTCTATATAAAAAGCTTCTTGAGATAACTTCTGTTATGATTTGACGCTATATAAAAATAGATTGAATTGAATTGAATTGAATTGAATATCTTTCCATTTGCAAAGATCAAATACTAAATGCGAGTGAATTTAAGTTCCCTCTGGTAAGCAGTGATGCAGCGTATATATGTCTAGGGCTTTTATTGTGAAAGGTCAGAACTGAAAGAGTGAAGCTGTAATGCGCTGCCAACCCGGTCTCACAGGAATGCCTATAAATACCACGACATTATACGATTATTCCGCGTGTCATTTGTACGCCATGCAAACGTCCACACTTAGGTTCAGGCAAGAAAACCACTTAGTTAGGGTTAGGGTAAACGGCATGTTTGGACTTAAAATAAGTACATAAACTAAGTAAAATACGTACGGGAGAAACGTAACATAACTACAGAAAACACGTCACAAACGTCAATAAAAACACGTGACAAACGTCACGTGACAAACGTCACATGACAAACGTCACTAACGTCACTTAGAAGTCAAAACACTGGTCCCGAACACAGGTCTCCTGGTTAAGAGTCCGGTGTTTGTGAGACTCATCCACCTCCACCCCTCTTTTTTAACATTAGACCATGGGAAAAAGTTGAATCATACACTTTTACTTTTACACAGACTTTTACTTTGGAAAATCGCTAAATTAATACAGTAGGAATGTTTGATTATCAGCATGTATGTAGTCAGTGAAGTCAAATATATCAGTCGTTGTCAGGCGTTATTTATTAAATTTTTTCCAGCAACCCAAAAATCAAAGAATAAAGACATTCCCCTCACAAATTAGTGGTATTTTCTTTTTAATTTATAAGGGACATGTAATGTTTTATACTAGTGGTGAATATAATCCAATCAGTCTTATTTCTATATATGTATTTTGTATATACAGTTCCCTTTGTTAACACCTTATTTGGAAACCAGACGTAGTCACACATATCTACTTCCTCTAACTTCTCCAAGGTGGTCTCTAGCTCTCCCGTCAGCTCCGTTCTCTTTATCCATCCATGGTCATGGTCGGAACGGATATGACGTATAATAAACAATATAAGCCGTAACTTCCTTCTACCTTCCGCATAGACTCAAATAAAGCAAATATATCGATTATGGCATTAAAAAAATTATTTCAAAATCGCAAAATAAATATCACGATACATAGGTGAATCTATTTTTTTTCCAGCCCCCACAAACCGTGCACTTTGGGTGCTCATCTCAGCTATCCTGCAGCCCACATCTGATTCCTGGTAAACACAATAATAAGACATTACAATCCATAAAGCCAGAAATGAACAACAGCCAAGTGTTCTCTGGGAGAGAAGAGGCCTGCAGGCATCTAGGGCTGGAACCCTCTCCCTCTCTCATGACTATCATGTGTTATAGGAGAGAGAGAGAGAGGGAGTGTGTGTGTGTGTGTGTGTGTGTGTGTGTGTGTGTGTGTGTGTGTGTGCGTGTGCGTGTTAGCTGATTGTTAGCTTTAGAAAGCGAGAGAATCGTAGACTAATCACGCCGGTGTTTTTCCCGTCTGCTAGAGCACGATAAGAGTGAACTTCAGTGTGTGAAGGACCAGGTGAGAGAGAAGCCTGAAGGATATTGCAAGAAGACAAGAAATGTAGTGTTAGTCCACCGTTTCTCTGTCTGATACTGTGTTCAGCAGGAAATGAGCACAACACATGTTCCTAATCCAAATGAAATCAGTCCTTCAGTGTGTGTGTGTGTGTGTGTGTTTATGTGCGCTGTGCGTCCGTGGTAAACTAGAAACATATGGCCTTGTTCAGTACTGGAATCACAGAGTGATCACATAATACATCACACTCACACATCCCTAAAAAGTCTACATTTATAAACTGTCAAACTGTACTTCAGTTCTTCAATGGTGCTCACCGTATAACATGCTCCAGGCCTCAAAAACAACAAGATATGATTATAGTATAGGAGTGTTGCTCATCTTCATTAAATGTTTTGGAACATTTGGATTTAAAAACTTAATCAGCTTTGTGACACCAAGGTGGAGCATTTTGTGAATACTTATTTCCATACTGATGATGATGATGATGATGTTCCCTATTATTACCATTGCAGCGGAGAGGCTGCAGACGGTCAGCGACAACACAGCAGAGTTTTTCATTTCATTAAATCAAAAAGTTGCATATTCTCACACACTTTTCTCTGCTTTTTTGTTGTTTGCCAGACAGTGACATGAAGAGCTGTTAGTTTAACTGCTTCTAAATGTACCTTAAAGGGAGATCAGTCAAGTATTTAATACTCTTATCAACATGGGAGTGGGCAAATATGAAACTCGTGAACTCGTGTTTACAATATGGGAAGTCATGCACACGATATGTGTGGCGTTCAAGTGGTTAAGTGGTGAGAACACCGCTGCTAAGCAACGGCAATATTAACGTTACTGTCAGCGTCTAGAAGCCACAGAGGCTAACAATTTAGCAAGCTAGCTAGTGGGTAAGACATAATGACAGAGGACAAAGATGAGGCTGTTGGGAATATTATAATATTGTAAAATTACGAAGAAAAACTATATATCTATACGACTAAAATGTCAATATATTAACTTATTATGCACCAAAAAATGAACTTCCATGGCCTCCGCCATTTCTGACAACGTCAACAAACACGTCATAAGTCGTGAACTCAGAACTTTCAGAAACTTTCCACTTACGATGTCGTGAATACGACAAGAGGGGGGTCGTTCATATGGACTCTTCTTGTGAACGCGGTAAACACGACCCCATGTGAAGGCAGCACAAATGACGATTTGTGAGAATCATAAAGTCTGAACAAATTAAAAAATATATAACGCCTAGCAAAGTGAAACCTGACACGTATACTTAAATGGAAGTTCTATTGACGTCACAGAGCTGTCCGCCATTGTCCGTGAAGAACGCTGTCGTCTCTACTGCATTACATTGTGGGATATTTATGCCAGCATATGGTCCAGTGTTTGCACTTTGTAATATTTCACCAGAAATAATATGCAATTCACCTACTATTGGTTTCATTCTAAGGTTACGCACATACTAAAAATATTTTGGATGTAACCGCAGCCTTTGTTAATGAACTGCTGCCTCTTAGTGTATCAGCAGACAGAGCTCCAGCAAATTATGCTAATGCTCTTTTTTCCCAGTTTGCTTCTGAGTTGGATTTATGTGTGTGTGTGTGTGTGTGTGTGTGTGTGTGTGTGTGAGCCATCTCTGCAGGGGACAGATTTGGATGGCAGATTAGAAGATTTTAATCAGCACAACACACACACACACACACACACTGTTTTAAGAAAACAGATAATACGCACAAGCAGCCGCTTTCGTATTCATAATTAATATTCCATACAGAAATTTCAATCCAATATCAGTGGCTTCATATTGCCAGATTAAAACATACGTAATCCTCTGACGTCCAGATATGTGAATGTAAATGGGTTCTATGGGTACCGACGAGTCTCCCCTTTACAGGCATGCCCTCTTTATGATCATCACAGTTTTTTGCCTGCAGTCCAAATGTGTTATTTCTGCCTATTCTAAAATGGTGTATTTCTGGTGTGTTCTTTATACTATGACAGTTTTCCTAAAATTAGATTTAAATTTTTTTCACAGAACGTTGTAATTGACCAATCAGAATGGAATATTCAACAAAGCCGTGTAAAAATGCTATATAATGAATCGTTACCCCTGTATCATGATACGTATCGTATCGCCCGAGTGAAGGGGGTTAGCCCCGAAGTGAGCATCAACTTCGGCGTCTCCCCTGTGCTTCCTGGACACGGTCTGGAAGCTGAAGCAGGAACGATCAACAACATGTTTACAGCAAGGCTTTGAATACTTGCATATAAAAATACTTTTATCTAAGTATTTTTAGAGTGGTAGAGCCATAATCAGCTCATATTTGTAAGTTAAATCAAAATGCCCACATGTTGTCAGTTTTTTGTGGCCTAGACAGCCCACAAAAAAATTGACTGGGTTGTCTTGTTTCACAGTTTGTGGGTTGGTATGTATGGAGGACAGAACCTGCCAAAATCATAAATACATGATTAAATAAATAAATGACTTGATAAATAAATATGTCATTAGATGTAGCAAAAATAATATTAAAAATGAAAGTAGCCATTAATTAATTGATAGAATGTGACATACCGGGACGAGGGGGAGCGGCAGCAGGCCGATGACTTGCTTTACGGAACCGGGAATGAAGACTGGAGTGCAGCTAGCTAGCTATGCATATATGCACTCTGACCCCATGACACACGTTGAGTGACAGCCCCTGCATTAACATGACGAGGCAGAAATGTAAAAAGAAAAGAAGACAGAAATAAATAAGTTTGGGGAAATAAATTTAAAAATGCATGTAAAATAAATTAAAAAAAATTAAAAATTAAAAAATAAATGCAAAAATAATAAATTAAAAAATTAATAAAAATAAATAAATAATGGTAAATTAAACAGACGAGTAAATAAATAAGGGAATTAATACAAAGATAAATAAATAAGAAGCAAATAAAAAAGAAAATATCAATTTATGTCACATTTTTATTAATTAATTAATGGCTATGTTTATTTTTAATATTATTTTTGCTACATTTAATGACACAATTATCGTGTCATTTATTTATTTATTCATTTATTTTGGCACGTTCTGTCCTCCATAGGTAGGCACTCCAGATACCCAAATGTATGAGCACAAGCACTGAAAAAGTGAGTGAGTTGGGACCAGAGAGTTGTAGGTTTGTATCCAGCCTGGTGTCCTCTCTCATCTAACCACACCACTAAAGTGCCCTTGAGCAAATCACTAAAGCCCCAACAGCTCCAGCGCTGCTTTAGTGACCACAAAGTGGTTGAGTGGGCAGTTCCAGTGGGATTTTGGGCAATGTAGTGTTCTGCACGAGTAAACATTTCATTGAAAAGTTTGCTGCATGTTTATGTCATCAGAAATGAGTTTTATGTTCATTAACCGTCAGTCAGCTTTCTTTACACAGTGGTACCTTGCAGTGTGTGTGTGTGTATGTGTGTGTGTGTGTCTGTGTCCTAGCTATTCCTGCTATTGTTGCTAGGTGCATGATGTCACAGTCTAACTCTACCCTCATTGGCTGTTTCTCTCTCTTTTTTTTTTTTGCCTATTCCAGATAGTGTGGCGAGCTGAAGGGAGAGCTGAGGCGAGCGTGGAGAGGCGGCGGGGCTTTCCTTTTCCAACCATCCCGTGCTTTTCCTTCGGCCCTGTGGAAGCACTCATCCACACCACTGCACCGAAACACACTCATCACTCCTCTTCCTCCTCTCCGTTCTGTCACTGTTCTCTCTCTTTCTATCTGTCTATCAGTCCATCTTGCTCAGCTGAACCTCAGCACCACAGACCAGTCAAGACCTCTCAGTGAAGACTGGTTGTTCAGGTTGTAGATCATCCTACTCAGGCAGTGCAGTAGTACATTTGAATACAGGACTTCAGCAGCCCAGAGTCTGGCTCGGTACCACAGGGTCCCACAGGCGATGAGGAGGGCCAGGGGGTTCGTCTCTTTCTAGACTTTCTCTTCTCCACCTTGTGTCTTCATGTTTTGGGGGTCCTCCGGTGCCCCCGCCCTCTGTCGACCCCCCCGCACCTGCTGCCACCACGGCCGGCCACCCCAGTCGCCTCGTTGCCATGCCGACAGAGACGCTGGCTCCAGCCCTCCCAGATAGCAAGGCCGCTGGCCCCGCGACGGCCTTCGGTTCCGCCGTACCCCTCCGCATCCTCAACAAGGGCCCAGACTACTTCAGGAGACAGGTACAAAGACTTGTCCACTGGCAAAAGACTGGTCCACTACCCAAATACTTGTCCATTATCCAAAGACTTGTGCAGAGTCCAAAGACTTGTCCACAACCTAAAGACTTGTCCACTATCTAAAGACTTGTGCAGAGTCCAAAGACTTGTCAACAACCCAAAGACTTGCCCACTACCCAAAGACCTGTCCACTATCTAAAGACTTGTGCAGAGTCCAAAGACTTGTCAACAACCCAAAGACTTGCCCACTGCCCAAAGACTTGTCCACTGTCCAAAGACTTGTGCACAGTCCAAAGACTTGTCCACTGTCCAAAGACTTGTGCACAGTCCAAAGACTTGTCCACTGTCAAAAGACTTGTGCACAGCCCAAAGACTTGTCCACTGCCCAGAGACCTGTCCACTATCCAAAGGCTTGTCCACAGTCCAAAGACTTGTCCACTATCCAAAAGCTTGTCCACTGTCCAAAGACTTGTCCACTATCCAAAGACTTGTCCACAGTCCAAAGACTTGCTTCAATGTGAGTGTTACTGGTTGGTCTGTCTACAAGTTGTAGGCTGCGTTTTGTGTTCATTAACACATTATTTTTGATCTGTGTCTCAGGTGGAACCTAACCCAAAGCGCCTAAGTGCTGTTGAGAGACTAGAAGCTGACAAGGCCAAGTATGTCAAGAGCCAGGAAGTTATCAATGCTAAGCAAGAGCCCATCAAACCACCCATGCTGGCCAAGCCTCCCGCCGGTCACACCCTCCTGTCCAAGAGAGGCTCTGGGATTGGTGGAGGAAATGGAGGCGGGATACCTTTCAAAGCATCCAATAACAACGCCAAGTCGGACTCGTGTGCAACAAGCAGCGGCGGCAGCAAGCGGGAGAACTTAAACCTGGAGATCCTTAAAAATCTGCTGAACTCGTCGTCCTCTTCGGGAGCAGGATCTGAAGGACTAGGAGGCGGAGCTAAGAGTGCTGTGTTGATGAGGTCATCGGGGGGAATGGCCAGGAGTTGGACGCCATCAGGGTAAATTACTGCTTTAACATTCAAGCAATGATTATGGGCTGTTTTTGAGTTGAAACACTGCAGTTCTACTGCAAATGGGTCACCTTGACTGAAGTTTCCTAAATGTTCCAGATACAGGGCTTATGGGGATTCACCATAGTTGGAACATAACTGCATAACAGAAGCCAATATTTGCTGTATTATATGTGTATCAGATGCCTTGTCATGGTAATATATGTAGGCCTATATTAGATAAAACTCCAGGTGGTGATCAACAGTTACCAACTTTACCTCTAAATAATTAATAGTTTTTCTACCCAGTAAGGATTGTGGCATTATGGTTTATAAAGGTTGGCAAGTTACTGTAGATAATTAGCTGAACTACATAGCCACAGGTTAGTATAAAGGGGAGTCAAAGATGGAGCAAACTCAAGATACAATATTATGTCAATTAGGGTTGAAGGTTTTGTGGAAATTTGAGGAATTATAGATTTGGGCAGTCCAACGCAATTGCACACTACGTTGGGCAATGTTTCTTAAAGAATACTAAATTTGCATTTATATTTATAGTCACTTTTTATACTTTGATACCGATCCCAGTCTTTGCAGGAGTAGTTCTTTGCCTTTTTTCTTCTGTACCAAACACAAACATATCTCTGAAAGAAATTCCTTCTATTCCAAACATTCTACTACTATTACAGTGTTGATCAGTGTTACGGTTCTGGGGGCAAATACACACTTCTTACCACTCATTCACATCCATAGAAATAGAATAGAACAGACATTGAACTGTATTATGTGGTTATTTGATAAGCACAAAAGAAAATGCTGATTGTTGTTAGTTGTTATGGTGAAAACACGGGCCGTGAAGTGTGGTCGCAGCTCGCCAGGAAGAGAGCGGACGCAACTCCAGAGACGGATGGGTGGCTAGTTAGCCATGTTGTTTGTCTTTCTCCGGAGCGGCGGGGAGTGAGGCGGAGGGACCGTCTCGACCCACCAGCCTGCTGTTGGGCTCATTTTCTGTAACCAGTGTAGCATTAAAGCATGCCGAAATTAGCAAGCTAGCTAACTAGCCAGCTGTCTGCTAATTCCACCGTGCTTTAATGCTACGATGGTTGCAGAAAATGAGGCAAACAAAGTTATCACTCATTTGGTGATAGTGATGTGCTTTCCTACGCTGTGATAAGAGTGTATGGATGAAGCATTGAGTTAATTTGACGAGGAAGTACAGTACTTGAATTCAGCCTACGTTTTCGTCCACACTCACTGATTCATTGTCATAAATACAGTCATGTATTTAACTTCCTGTTTTCTGCTCCTAGGATGCCGTTAACCTACCGGTCTACAATGACACTTAATGAGCAACCACCAGACTCAGCTCCCAGTCCAAGCACCTCACACTCCCTCCGATCCTTCTCCCATTCCCTGAAGGTCCCTCCGATCAACAGCGGGGGACGTCGCAGTCCACTACAGGGAGGGAACCTCAACCTTAGCAGACGCGGCGAAGGAGTCATAGATCGTTCTCGCTCCCCGCTACCACCTCTACTCACCTCCCACTCTTCCTCCGACCTCCTGCGACTGTGCAACGGCAAGCCGCTTCGCACGGCCCGATCCAGCAGCTCCTCAGCTCCGCCCCTCCCTCCAAAACCAAACCCTGCCTCCCTCCCTCCCCCCGCACTTTCCTTGTCGCTGCCTCCCCCTCGCCCAACCCCGTCCCCCTCGCTCTGTGACAACATCACCCCCCAGTCGCTACTTTGTGATATCGGAGACCCTTCCAACACTTCAACCGATGCCAACCTGGAGCTCGAGCTCGGTTCATCCGTGGCTCGTCGTTCCTCGCTACACAGATCCAAATCAGACCTGTCGGACCGGTACGCCCGGGCTGGAGCTGACGTGGAACGCTTTTTTAACTACTGCGGCCTCGACCCAGAGGAGCTGGAGGCGGTCGGCCCTGAGAGCTTTGCGCGTGCCAACTCAGACATCGTCAGCCTGAACTTCCGATCAGCTTCTATGATCTCTTCCGACTGCGACCGGTCGCGGCGATCTTCCAACGACGGGCTGTCGGACGCAGACGAGGACGAGGAGGAGGAGGCCGGGGAGCGTGTTCCGTACGGCATCTCGGCCGTGGAGCGAAATGCGAGAGTCATCAAGTGGCTGTACAGCATCAAACAAGCGAGAGAGACGCAGAAAGTCTCACATGTTTAGGACAAGCACTGCAGTGGATTGGATGTACTTTAAACTACAGACAAACTGCCCCCATGTTTCAGGATGGATAGATGGACCAGAACTTCTCCAGAGACTGTGATCTGGGCTCAGAACTGAAAAATTGTCAAAATGTATAGATGGATGAATGAAGAGATGGAAGAGAAAGCCTGACAGGTCGAACAAACTTGGTAAGAAAACAGACATTTTGTTTATAAATGAATGAAGAGATGAGGAGAAGGACTCTAATCCACTTAGGTTTAGAACAACATGAACACTATGAAAGAAAGGAATAAAACTTGGACAGTCATATGAACAAAATGTTCGGTCGGGAGAGACAAACAAACACAAGAACGTTTCTCTACGGACACTGTATAATCAGACAGACAAAGTCTGTCAATTTGCTTAAAAGCAACAAGAGGAGCAAAATGCACTGCGATTGTCCACGGACCCATAACGTGACCGCCTCACTGCAAAGGGTTATAGGCCTTTCTCACAGAGAACATTTTGGCTAATTAAAGCATCGTCAGTGGGATTATCTTCCCACATAGCTTGCGAGCTACCCAGCGTTCTATCTGTCTTCACCATGCAGTCTCAGTAGAAGTTTACCGAGGTGACGCGCGTCACACGCGTGTGTCTCGGAGCTAGTGTGGATCGATACATGTGATAAAATGGAAGCGTGTATGTTTTATGAGTCGGGCGATTGACGGACGTCAAAAACTAAAAAACGATCGATCAGCGTATTTCTTTGACCGATGTTAGAGCCGTCACTTTGTCAAAAATCAACTTCAGACGATTAAGAACTAAAGCATCATTCGTTTGACGTCATTACAGATCAATACATATTTCCTACGGTTGGAATCAAAAAGTGAAAACCCTAACTGACCTTATGTTAACTCCTCATAGCAACTCGGACCATAGTTTCTGTGTGAACCATAGACTGTATGTAAAGATGGACGACATGACAGCTCCTACTCCAGCTAGGGAATGAGTCCTTACCCCGGGTGAAGGAGTTCAAGTACCTCGGGGTCTTGTTCGCGAGTGAGGGGACTATGGAACGCGAGATTGGCCGGAGAATCGGAGCAGCGGGGTCGGTATTGCATTTACTGCACCGTTGTGACGAAAAGAGAGCTGAGCTGGAAGGAAAAGCTCTCGATCTACCGGTCAATCTTCGTTCTTACTCTCACCTATGGTCATGAGGGCTGGGTCATGACCGAAAGAACTAGATCGCGGGTACAAGTGGCCGAAATGGGTTTTCTCAGGAGGGTGGCTGGCGTCTCCCTCAGAGATATGGTGAGAAGTCATCCATGAGAGACTCGGAGTAGAGCCGAGATACTCCTTTCCGTTGAAAGGAGCCAGTTGAGGTGGTTCGGGCATCTAGTAAGGATGCCCTCTAGGGAGGTGTTCCAGGCACGACTAGCTGGGATTAGACCACGGGGAAGACCCAGGACTAGGTGGAGAGATTATATCTCCACACTGGCCTGGAAACGCCTCGGGATAGTTCTTATCACACTGATGTATGATCAAGTGTTCTGATAAGTTTGGTTTTAATTAGTTATTTGATGCTATAAAAAGGGGGGTGAGACGTCATGGTTGACAGCTGTGAGTTTCTCTCGCTAACAGGCTTGCGGCCGTGCTCGACTCTGGCTCCAGATGACGTCAAAACCTCGAGATGGCAGCTCCCGTATCCAGGATATTTTGGCTTCACTTCTGCACAGGGAGGAGGAAGTGGAGACGCGTCGTCCATCTCTATGTACAGTCTGTGGTGTAAACTGAAACTAGTTTGTCAGGGCCACCGTTAACATTATTAGTCCCACCGCTACTTTTTCTGCAATGACAAAGTCAAATGTCTACTTTGAGAAAGGCCTATGTCTCAGTGTCTCAGTGTCGATGTCTCCGTTTAAACCGACTTTGAAACGGGTCCCGACAGATGCCGAACTCTATCTGTCAAAAATTAGAAATCACTTTGGAAAGTCAGCGATGCTGGAACACTGTGTGACCGTGATGAAGTTGATATTCGTTATAAGTGACTGTTAAAGGAACATTTGATCAATTCAACTTCACAAAGTCACACAGATTAGGTTATTCACGAGTCGAGTAACTATGACGCTGCAAAATGTTGAGAAACTCATGAAACACGAATGCTGGTGAGCTAGTTCTGGCTAAGCATTAGCTCTTGATAAGCTACATATTGGTGATTTGCTGAATGAAGGCCTTGAAGTGTGATGATGATGATGATGATGATGATGACTGAGTGATGAAGGAAACAGAGGACACACACAATATAAAATATAATCTCTCACGCATATATATCCGTACAGCGTTAAGGTTATTAACAGATTTATCATCAACCTGTCCATGTCAACCAACAACAACATTTCACTGGAGAGTTTTAGTGTCCTGTGATGGGAGATGGTTATTCAGAGGCTGACATCTTTGTCATAAAAATTTGGTCAAATGGTTAAATGTACTAAATATTGTCGAAGGCTCAATGGATCACTAATGGTGCTGCATTAGGGTGCCTTTACACCTGACCTGTAGGGCTGTCCTCGACCAAAGAAATTCTTATTTTGTCGACTAATCGATGAGTTGATTTAATCGTCAATCCTTCAGTGTGTTCCAATCCGCGTACTTCTGTACTTACACTTACTATTTTGAGTGCATAAGTGCGTTCACACTGGGAAGTACAGCAAAATGCAGTGCACTCAAAGTACCCGGATGTTGTACTCAAAACGGTCAGATCGTTGAGTGTGGAACGCTGGACACTTTCCACACTCAACTGTCGCTATCTTGGCTACGTAGCGGAAGGGGCGGAGCCACGACCACTATTCAAACAGACGTAGATAACAGAATAAAACAATACAATACGTAAACATACCGGTGCATTTTCAGCCAACAGGAGGAAACATCGTAAGCGTAGGCGACGACGTTGAAAACGTAATTTCCACTCTGCTTTCATTTTTTTCAGAAGATATTTTGGCGGGTAGCGAGCCGCGGTCAAATATTGCAATCGTCATTTCCGGTCAGTGCGCCGCAGAGTATTCGATTTGAGACGACCCTACCCCGCTGAAATTTACGCACTACTCAAGTGAGTACAGAGTGCACAAAGTGCACTACATTGAAGTGTACTTCTGGAGGTACGTGGATTGGAACACACTCCTGGTGTTTACCAGAGATGTGCTCATAAGTTTCTTGGAAATAAGTCATTCAGCATGAAAAAAAAGCATTAAAAAAGGACTAATCGACTAAAGACATCTTAGTCGATTAAGACCAAAACAACCGATTAGTCGACTAATCGACTAAGAGGAGGCGGCCCTAGAATGTTGGCATTCAAACTGGGACCAACTGCAAACCAAAGAACTGCCACCAGACTGCTAAGGTGGTCTCGGTCAGCTTCCAAACAGACTCTTGTGTCTTTGTTTGCGGTGCAGACTCAAACCAGACCGACCACAGGACTTTGCGATAGTAGATATGTGTTTTTAGCATGAATTCAAAAGATGAACTACTATTACATTTATACGATCCATATGCCTTTTAACAAGTCTACCAAGTGATTTGAGATGTCTGTCACGTTACACATTCAACAATTGGGAAGACCCATCATGCTGTTCACTAGGAAAGTAGGAGCTAGCTTACGGTGACCAGATGTCCCGATTTACGAAGCTGACGTGTCCCGAGTCCCGACACATATCTGTAAAACACTCAAATGTCCCGGTTTTCAACAGTCACTAACAAATTGTCCCGGTTTTCAACACAATTAAAATAATAACAATATTATACTTACATAGACGTTTATCATGTTCCACTCGTTAATTAATTTGTGCGCACGAGATAAGTATATAGAGAGCCAGCACAGCGCACCCCGCTGTAGTTCTCTGATTAGAGTGATGTTGAGCGCCGTCAAAGCCACAATTACGCACGGACACGGCAGATCCGCCGGTGACATTTTGTGCCATTTTGAACCACAGAACCCTTCGTGCTTATGTGCACATCAAACGTGTTGTTTTGATTCATTATTCCACACAGTTCCTTCTGCGCATCAACAGGCATTTCGCTCCGCTTATAACTCCATCAGGACCGTCCGTTCCTGTCCAGTCTTTCAAACCGGACGGTGTGTCCATTCTAGACAAAATGTGTGTCTGGAACTCCACATTTTAATTATAATAGCCTGAGGATGATGTGATAGAAATTGTTCGGGTTCAAAACTAAAGTTGAAAAATAATTTCCGTAGAAACAGACAACAATATGTTTCCTCTGAGGAAAACTCTCTATAGGACTCCCAAACTGTCAGTGCGTCATGACGGGGGATAGTCCTGTGATTAAAGGGGGTGAAAGTAGTGAATGTGATGAGTCATGATTGTCGCAGCCTCTGATGCACCCCGCTATAATAATGCCTTTTTAATAATGCAGAGTAACATTTCTTTACTAATAAAAGTGCTAAAAAATACATCCATATAATGTTGCTTAAATACAAGGTGCAAATTCTTAATAGCGATGCAATCAATTATTTACTTTGCAAATTGATTTTAGATGGATATACACTACGTCCCCCGGGAAGGACAACTTGCCAAGTACCTATCGATGTAGTTGGATGTAGATGAGTCGTTACGCCTCTAACAACTATGCATCTTTTTATTTTTATCTTCGGTGCGAACCAGATGAACCAAACTACAATCAAACCTTTACTTATATACTACATCACTTCTGGCTGAACTATCTCACATACATCCACACGCAAATCTGTGGGATGATTCAAAAGTCGAAGAACCAGAGTCCGTCACGCGAGTCACGAGTTTTAAAAGTATTAAAGTCGCCTTCAGCAGAGATGGCTGTTCTGCGATCAGATGAACGGCACCTCAAGCATTTCCCAGCAGTAATATTGCAGGACACCAAAACTCTCCTCTCAAAAGCAATGTTAGTAAAAACCTGTGATTACGTAGACCACCAGGCACTACACGTACACTGAAAGCAATACTAATGAAGCTGTCTGTTCACTATTACAGTCCAGTCTAGCAGAGGAAGGAGGAAGGGGAGGTTGTGGTTGTTTTATATGTCAGCGTTCTCTTCAGATTTCGGGTGTTTGTAGTTGCTTATACTGTAGACGACATCCTACGACCACGCACAGAGAAGGAGCTCCAGCAGCGCTGCGTTTCACGATGAGCACCGCGTCGACGCACCTCAACTCTGCTCTGTCTCTCTATCTGTCTCCGAGTCCTCGCAGCCAGCCACGGGAGGAAACCCGTTGCTGCACTCTTGTGTGTGTTCCCCGATGATGAAGGGGGGTGGGTGGTGGACTACCTAGCTCACCTCCACCATCACCCTTTATCGTCTGTCTGCACGTCGCTGACACGTCTCAAGGCCTGAAGCCATATCGGTGTGAATGCAGCGCCTCAGTCAGCGCCTCAGTCAGCGTCTACCAACTGTCAATGTGTCTGTCCGCCTCGCCACCTCCCTTCACCTCACCTTCAATCTGTGGGGCAGGTCTGCTTCAGTCTGTCAACGGCAACAACCCCCGCTGGGCTCACTTCACTTCCCTGCATAATACGCTGTATCCAACGTTGGTGGTATCGGAAGCATCAACATCTGAGGCAACTTGTCGTCTCTTTCATTCTGACGGGATTTGGTGACACTATTTTATAGGGGAGAGTGGGGTAAGAGGATTTTAGTGAACACATTGCCAGATTTGCTTTTGTCTAACACCCCAGTTACACTTGGTTTCTGTTCAGACCTGGTATTAACAAGCGTCCTCTGGGATCGGATCACAAGAGGACAGCTTTAAGTACGTCTGTTCACATCTGGCATTAGAATGCGTCTCCACTTGTGATCCGATCTCCTTTCCCCGCTCTCTATCCAAATAAACACGTAGCAAACACACGGCTAATACAACAGACGTTGTGACTTAATATTACAGGAATGTCAGTAGTATTATCCTGCATATTCCTGAATTCGGGCACATTTTATTAACATTTTTATAACATCAAAATATAAGGTTGTTATACCGCCTCACCACCGACACCGCTGCCTTTGACAGACAACAGCGGGGTACAGAGCTTCAGAGAGCCGGGGAGGAGAGAGAGCGAACTGTCGGGTGTCAGCTCCGCGCAAAGCAGCGGAACAAAAACACTGACACATCTCTGACAGTATAATAATAATAATGCACTTCCTGTGCCTAGTCTGTAGATATGTAGCCTATAGATGAGATATATTTTAATAAAATACAGTTGTACCGACAGAATACAGTAGAGCACAGAAGTCGTTTCTATGCGCGAGGCAGACAAGCGCTCACGTCTGCACAGTGAGACCCCAAGGATCCCAGCGGGACGTCAGTTGAGTACGCGTCCTTAATGTGGTCCAGGACACATTCACTACTAAAAGAATGTGACCATATGTGGCCCAGACCACCTCTGGATGTGGTCTGAAAGATCCGATCTCAATGCGTCCTCAATGCGTCTTAGGTACGTTCACACCTGTACTACTTAGAGCCGTCCACTTGTGATCCGATCACTGAGGACGCATGTTAATACCAGGTCTAAACAGGGCATGGTATAAATATGGTCCATATATAAACATCATTGTTTTCTTGTTGATGACATGATGAGGAGCTCAAACTCTCCAGTACTGTAATAAAAACCTATTTAACTGAGAATATGGACAGAAAGATTTGTTAAAGAAAGCCGTCTACTCACCTATCAACTATCAACTAGCTAAACTTTGCCAGGAACAATACTTTTTAAGCACAAGTATGCACATATCCCAATGAAAGACTTGATGAAATCAGTCATAATTATACTCCTGAAAAAGTCTCAATGTGTCTTAAATCAAGTCTTGGAACAAGATGGCTCGTCTAAAATGAGAGAAAATCTAACGTGTTTGAGCAAAACAGCATTGTGGGAAACATTTTTGATGCGTCCCTTCTTCCTAAATAGACTGAAGTGGAAGTGAAGTGACCCCGGCTCCCCTCCATCACCTCGCTCTGAGCTCAGGGTTGTGCTAGCATGTTCCTGTCCTGTAGCCTGATCCGTCATCCCGTGTGTCTCCCTCGTTCCTCCGGAGCCCAGGACACCCTGCTGCTTCTCACTGTCGCGCTAATAAAGACAATGTTGTGCTGTTCTGGCAGCATCGTCATGCTTCAGTTTCACTTCTCTCTCTCTCTCTCTCTCTCTCTCTCTCTACATGCTGTGTTTTTTTTTTGTTTTTATCTTTGGATTGACAGATAGAGTTCTTCTGTGGTACTTTGCTTTGTTTTATTTTATTTTTTTCCTCTGTATGTGTAAATGCTGTAAGAACAAATGTATATATTTGATTTATAAAGCCATGTGTTGGATTTCAGTTTTTTCTCTGTCTGAAGGTTTACGTGTTACAAAAGATTCCGAACAAAAAACTGCTGTTTAGCTCTTTGCCCTCGGTACAGAACTGCCTGATCCAGACCGGGCGGGAGTGTTTCAGAGACGTAGTGTTGACTGTGTTTTTCGACGTGGAAACTGTTACATTTTGCTTGATTGAGAAAAAAAAAAAAAAAAAGTGTTCATGTTTAGTTTCTTTTGATTATTTCAATAAATGGCTTCTTTTGCCATCTCGCTCACTGATGCTTTCTTCAAGTGTTCACTGACTGCTACTGTATTTATTTATTTTTTATATTTGCCACTTTTGAAATCTCTCTGCTAAATGAAGGATTAACATTTTAGATCTGATGTCATTCAATGTTTGATATATTTTAAACAAAAAACATTATATGGTAAAGCTTCCAGGGGAGCCCTATTTTTCGGGGGTAGGAGGGTACTGTGTTATTGTCATCTATAGTGATTATTTGCATAAAAACACAATTCAAACGATTAGAAAAAAAATTATTGTAATTTTATTTAAATATTTGCTTTGATTAAAAAAAAACTGGGCATCAGTAGTTTTAATGATGTATTATAAGCTGCTTAAAAGCTAATATTAGGAAGTTAAACAGGTCACAATTCCCTCTGTAATATCTATTTTATATTACTCTGATAACATCTACAAACAACTGGATTTATTTTTATTTTTCGCCAAATATTTAATTCTACGAGATTACATTTGAACACATCATGATAACATTATAATTTACCTTCACCCAATAGTCATATTCTACTCATTGAAGAGAAAAAAAAATTATAATATATATATATATATATATATATAAATATATTTTAAAAATAAATAAATCTGTTTTATATATATATATACTGTATTTAAATATATATATAAAATATATAAAAATAAATAAATATGTTTTTATAAAGTTATATTTATATATATAAATATGTATTTATATATATATAATTATTTACTTTTGAGTTTACAAAATATATATATTTATATATATATAAATATTTTTTAAATATATTTATACATATATAAAAATAGAAATATATAAAAAACATATTTATTTTTTATATATTTATATGTACATATATTAAAAAGCATATATATATATACATATATTAAAAACATATATATATATATATATATATATATAATATAATATAGTACTGTGCAATACTGATTTAACAGTGCAATAATTCAGCTATGCAATAATCTGGTTAACTCCAGCATTAACACTGCATTTATTCATATAGAACATTTAAACTAATATTCTTATTTTACATTATTCTGAATGCATAGAATAAATGCATGCATTTATATTATTTGCACATATCCTATTTTTCAGCATTATTATTTGCACTGTTGTTATATATATATATTCTTATTTATATTTTCATATGATTTCTCTATTTTATTTTTATTTATTTATATTTATACTCTAGAATAAAATAAAGTATTTCTGAATCTGATATTTATTTATCTGATATATTACCTAGTAGTACTCTGTTGTTGTACTCAGTAGCCTCCACAGCTGCAGCTCTGATGTGGTATTTGCTGCCATCTAGCGGTTGTAAAGACAAACTACACGAGAAGCGCCAGCTCAAAGACTGGCGAAGGACACAAGCCATATTTTAATTAAATCTATATTAGGATATATATGTAATAGGCTTCTTTGCATTTGGAAAATTTTGCCTATTTCAGTATGAACTTATTGTTCTTCAGATAGATGTACTATCACTTTAAATGATGACGTCAGTAGTCACGTGATCCCATAACCCGGAAGATAAACATTGGTTCTGCAGCAGCAGCAGCATCATCAGCTGTTCCTCCAGTCCAGCAGTAAGTACTATATACTGTAATATAGAAAAGACCAACTCAATGTCTGCTGTTCTCTGTTTGTTGTGTGTCTAAAGACCTTTGTTTTGCTGTTATGCTTTTATAACTACATGTAAGGTTTTATGAGTACATTCATACATTCTCCCATCAGTACAAAGCACTAATGGTTATGTGTATTTACTGCAAAAGCACTATTCTACTATTAGGTCTAGTATGTACTGTAGTCGAATTGGTACACAGCTACAGGCTGTAGCTATACTACATATACTACATATACTGCATATACTGCGTATACTACATATACTGCATATACTACATATACTGCATATACTGCATATACTGCATATACTGCATATACTGCATATACTGCATATACTGCATATACTACATATACTGCATATACTACATATACTACATATACTACATATACTGCATATACTACATATACTGCATATACTGCATATACTACATATACTACATATACTACATATACTACATATACTGCATATACTGCATATACTGCATATACTGCATATACTACATATACTGCATATACTACATATACTGCATATACTACATATACTGCATATACTACATATACTGCATATACTACATATACTGCATATACTACATATACTGCATATACTACATATACTACATATACTGCATATACTGCATATACTGCATATACTACATATACTGCATATACTGCATATACTGCATATACTACATATACTGCGTATACTACATATACTGCGTATACTACATATACTGCATATACTACATATACTACATATACTGCATATACTGCATATACTACATATACTGCATATACTACATATACTGCATATACTACATATACTACATATACTGCATATACTACATATACTGCATATACTACATATACTGCATATACTGCATATACTGCATATACTACATATACTGCATATACTACATATACTACATATACTGCATATACTGCATATACTACATATACTACATATACTGCATATACTGCATATACTGCATATACTGCATATACTACATATACTGCATATACTACATATACTACATATACTGCATATACTACATATACTGCATTCTGAGGTACTTGTACTGGAGTATTTCAGTCATACTACTTCATACTTCAGCACAGTTCAGAGGGTCATATTGTACCTTCTACTGCACTACATTCATCTGACCAGTTGGAGTCACTGGTTACTTTTCAGATAAACATTGTACATAGAAAACATGATTAGTTCATAAAATATAAATTATCAATTAAAGGGGAACTGTTTAAAGGGACTGTTTGTAAGAATCAGAAATTGCTTGTTAACAGCAACACCTGTGGCCGTTAAGTCAACTAAAGTCAGCGTCCTGTTGCTCGCGCTTATGCTCGCTCTACATAGACATGAACGAGCATCGCTCAACACAGTGAGGCGACACACGTCAGCTAAAACCACAATATCGCTCTATATTTCAGCTGCTTGGCAGTAATGTTAGCTGACCAGACGAAGTTCTCTCCAGAATCAATGCTGATCCTAGTGTTGGCTTTTCCTGCCTCAGCCTCCCGACCGCGGCCGGAGGGAACAGGGGAGACACCGGAGTTTTGGTCGGAGACGATAACGTTTCTCTCTGCGGAGCCCCGTCACTTCACAAGACACGGGTAACCTCTGTTGGTCTGGAGGAGCTGCAGCAGTTATTTCTGCACAAACGTCCACTGTACATTCACTGGATATTCTCAGAGCTAAACTAACTCTTCTGCAGTGAGGAGTGTGCGCGCATGCATGTGTAGAGGTGGAGCGAGAGAGCGAGTGAGAACGAGTGCGGTGTGTGAGTGAAGGCAAGCAGAGCAGCAGAGAACAGCAGAGACTCCGGCCCTGGAGACCAAAGCTACGGTCTCCTCCGCGTCCTCCGACCGCGGCCAACACTGTTTAACAGACGGACTTCACTAGATACAACTTTGCGGTTTTGGTGCTTCCGTGTAGTTTGTGTTGGAGTCTGAGTCTGAACAGCGTAGACACACGCGAGCGCGCCTGGGACACCAACTTAACACTACATGTCAGCATTCACGCACACATTCATACACTGATGGCAGAGGCTGCCATACAAGATGCCAGATCAGGATCTAATCTAAATACTCATTCACACACCGATAGCTACAGCCGATTTTAAAAAAAGTTGTAATCTATCAAACCCTCCACAGCGTTGCCTGGCAGAGATGAGCTCGTGCGTCGCGCTGGATGAGGAGGACTTCCGTCGCTGCTGTCAGATCCTCCTGCAGCAGTCAGAGCAGCTGAGAGACGGCTGGAGCTGGGAAGCAGTCCAGGTGAGGAGGTCTGGACTCTCACACTTTGTCTTCACTGTAGACAGAGCCTGAAAGCCTGCTGTGGTCCATGAATGTGGTAGTAATGGTAGTTTCTGATCCGGGCTCAGGGTTCAGAGGAGGGCTACCTGAAGAAGACTGCTCTCAGGTCCGTCGTCATTGACTCCAGCCCAGTGTGGTACCAGGAAGGATCCGGTTCAGACTCAGAGCCAGACAAGGAACAGGTGAAAGAATATTCAACGTTCATCTTGTATCGTGGGCTTTTCCTCCATCTGTGCCTTTACTATAATATTACTGGATGTCAGGAATTAGTCAGTACTACTAGAATTGTTTTTTTTAAACCGATTATTAACCGTAAACCGACAAGATTAGTGCGCCGCATGCAGCGGTGCGCCAGCTGCAGTGTATGAGCACAACAGACAATGGAGTCCCCAGTTCACCCATCCGGGAGCGTTAACTTAGCAGCCACGATGCTGCGAGTATTGTCAAGGACCGTGTGTTTGTGGCGGCGGTGAGTGTGGGGTTATAGCTGTGAACGTGGCTGTAGCTGTGTGAACAGTTTATTTGTCGTTGAATAAATGCTACAACAATGGATGAATTAGGGAACTGGATACAGCGTTGGAGGCGGAGCCCCGTTCATTCCTATGAAAGTTGCTCAGCAGTGCATGAAGACAAAATGGTTCAACTTCCGACTGGAAAAGTACCCGGATCTTCCGGCGATCTTCTGCATTATTGGACCCATGGATCAGGCGCAGAAGCGTCCACTCGGTCACATGGCTCGGTCACATGGCTCGGTCACATGGCTCGGTCACGGGGTCACAGAGCTGCTCCTCTGAGTTTTGCTCAGCTTTTTAATTAATTTTATACATTTCTTTTCTTAACGTCGGTTAAACGGTTAATTATTAACATCCCTAGTCAGTATTTCTCATTTTCAGTAAAATTAACCTTTAATTAAAATATTGAGCTAATAATCTTCACACACCTTTAATAATGAATGAATTAATTAATAATTCCAGGCTTCAGATTTGAAGCAGCCACAGACAACACTAAGAAACAGAGCTGATAGTGAACTCTGTTCCATTCACTGCTGTCTCTCTTCTATCCACAGTCTGTCCTGGTTGCCTCAGTTGATACTGACAGCATCCAAGGTGACATAGATGATGAAGCTGATGAAGATGATGGGGTCTGTACGGTGTCTGAAGGCAGCAGCCAGGTGCTTCAGTACGAGTATCACATCCTGCACTCCTGCAGCTACAGTACTCCCGTACTCTATTTCAGAGCCGTCACTCAGGGTCAGTTAGATGTGAGACACACACTGTTATGATTCAAGTTCATGTATCCTTTGTGAGCGGTTTGACTGTGTTTTACTTGCTGCAGGGATGGAAAGAGTACTAGAATATTGTTCTCAAGTACTGTTACTTTAAAGACAACTACAAGTACAATTACTCGGGTAAAAATGTACTTAAATAAAAGCAAAAAGTAGGTCAGTTAAAATGTGCGTTACTGAGTTACAGTCCCTTTAACCAGAAAAGAGACAAAACTCAGACAGTTAAACAAAAATATCCGACGATAATAACACAGAGATGTATATACAAGTTAAACTCCACAGCGGTTACAACCACAAACTCACACATGAGCTGCACAGTTTTTGCACTTACTGTATATGGCGCACACACACAACACTGCATTGCCTCCTAAAGTTTGAGCAATATTTGGAAGGAAAACCGATTCATCACACCTCACATCTCTAGACTATGAAAGTGTTTTTATGAGACTCAAATATCAGACAACGGTTCTCATTGGTTTCTTCTAAAAAGTACATTGTTGCAGTAGGAAAAGGTCCGTACACGTTTGCATATCTGTCAGTATTTTGTGAGGATGCCCTCAGTGATATTTCTGCTGCGTCTTCTTCTTCCTCGTGTGTCACTGTGTCAGAGGGGAGGAGCCTGTCGTTAGAGGAAGTATGGAGCTCTGTTCATCCCAACTTCAGGCATCGACTTCAGAACAGCCCTCTGAATACAATCACCCTGCAGGTAAAAACCAGGAAAAGATGTCGCCTTCAGCTTTATTATCGTCACCTTGCTCCTTGAAGCTGAGATTTCCTCTGTGTGTCTGGTGTGTCAGGAGCATCCCCTGCTGGGTCAGCCTTTCTTCATGCTCCACCCCTGTAGAACAGAGGAGTTCATGAGGCCTGTGATGCAGGCGGCTCAGGACCAACACAGGTAGGATCACTGCCTTCAGTGTGAACAATAGCAGGCCCATCAACTCATTTAAAGTTACATGCAACTTATAGCATTTCCGTTAAGTTGAAGCTAGATGTAGAACTAGGCCCGTGCAACAGCTACAGTATAATCAGGAAACAGTGTTGTTCTTCACTCAGCTCATACAGTATTGCTAGATATCGGTCATGTTCATAGTACTAACTGTGCGTGTGGTGTGTGTCTCTGCAGGACAGTGAACTACGTGTTGTCGTGGCTCAGTGTTGTGGGTCCTGTGGTGGGTCTGGACGTCCCTCTGAAGTATTCCACCCAGCTCAATCCTGCAGCCTCTCTCAGCAGCACCAAGCCGGACTGAGGTTGCACCTGCTCTGCTCTGCTCTCTGTCGGTATCACTGCGGAGTCTCTCTGCATGGAGGCCGGATTATCAACTGGGACCCGGAGCCCCAGAGGCACTGAAGGCACAAGGTGGACTTTGTTTTGGGGCGATATACTGAAATGCAACAAAAAGCTGAAATAGTAATAAGGGCCTTTTGTTATCTTCTGCATTTTTACCTGATCTTGAGTCTGCATTTTGCAGAAGGCCCCTGTGTCAAAATCAAGTTTTAATACTTTCGGTAATTTCTTTAGATATCGAGAGCAGCGGTGGTCGAGCAAGTTCTGGAGTGAATGAAGAGAGGGAGCGGCGTTAGTGAGAACAAAGCAGTGAATCGGAGAAATAAAACATTATTTTCTGATTGTTTCAGGGCGGTTACTTTCTAAAGCACAAATAAACATGACCACAACTCCGCATTAGGGATGTGCATTCCAAGCAAAAATACTATTCGAAAATCACTGGGAATTAGTCGATTATTATTCAAATAATCGCCACATACCCCACACCCCTAGCAGCTGCTCTTCGGGGAGAGACAGACATGTAGCGTCGGCACATTTTCCCATCCAACGCTGTGGATTAAGAGTTTTTTTTCAACCATATTGTTGGAACAGTGGAAGAGGCCGGTGGAAAGACAAACTGAGACGGTTTTGGTGAGTTTTATTTTGTTTCTGTCGGGTTTGAATGACAATATGTTCCGCTGGTGGAACAGCTGATCTACCTGCTGAAACCTGAAACCTACCTGCTTTTTATCTGACAGAGCGAAAGGGGGACTTGTGCCTCGGTATCAGACATCGAGGGGCGTGACAAAGCGGTGGTATTTGACCTGGGAATGAGAACGGGCTGTGCACCCTGCTTATTGGCTGCAAGTTACACCCCCACGGGGGGCACAAAGCCAATTTGCAGACGTCCAGAAGAGTCCCGAGCACAGCTAAATAAGAAGAAAAGAGACAATACAAGCAGAGGGCTGCAGGGTCTGTGTAGAAACAGACACCACCAGAGACTTCTTGAGATTGAGAGGGATTACATTAGTATCAGTCTATACATTGTTTTTTTAAGAAAACGTTGCATGTCATACCTTTTTAAACAAATTATCACTGGCGATCAACTTTTGTCAATTGTCCTGTATTTATTGTTTTGCTTTCCTCGTGTTGTCCCTTTAATGTTCCTGTCTTTTGTCTTGCAATAAAGAAACTCTTAATATTCACATCAATTCAACGTAAAATTAGCATCTTCTTTATTGACCTGTTAATCATCCTACGACATAAATCATGTGAACATTAGTGAACCTGGGAAAGGGCAGGTTAAACTGCCTTGTATTGTGATTGATTGCGTTCATATTGTATAAGTTATGTTTTATTGAAGGGACATTCGAGGCAAAAGGAAACGCTCTGCCCTGCTACCTTATGTGTTTCATACCTGCTTCATTCTTGACCTCAGAGCTCAGAAGTCTCACGGGATCCGTCAGCACCGATAGAGTAGAACGGACACCGTAGAGTGCATGTGCACCTTATCAGTGAAAACGCTGTGATCTCTGCTCTGGAGATAAGGCTCATATAAATGATTTGCCATCTGTCGTTGTGTTGTTCCGCAGCTCTTTACAAAGACGACATTTTTTAATTCTGAGGACAGTAGAAAGAACAGGGCAGCGGGAGAGGATGGGAGAACGAGAGGTCAATCAGAGAGAAAACATAGGCATGGCAGAAAGGTCAGTGACGGACACATTGATTCAACCTTATCTATCGAGCTGTATGTAAAAACTCATTTATTTTCCAAAAGGCATGGTGTGAGTTTTGTAGGATATCACCAAATATTTCTTCTTAAATGCTAAATGTTGTTCACGTGATTGCATAGAAAGATGTGTGATTGCTTCTTCTATGTTTTTTTTTGCCGTGTTCCTCCAGGGCGAGGCCGCAGTCTAACCGCCAAGGACAAAAGACAGACCTTTATCTGGGCTTTTTAACAAAACAACAACTGATAATCATATCTGTGGCTGTTGGACTCGTCGTCCTGGTGATTATCATCACGGTCGCAGCCGTGCTCGGCACAAAGTCAGGTACATACGAGATCTTTGCCATAATATCGTTCATTGAAGTGGCCGTTTAGTCAGGATAAAACATCAGACACATGTTCATCAACGTTAATACAAGCCTAATTAAGACAATGTACATATCTAGTAGCAGATTCAGAGACGTAATCATGTGTAGAAGTAAAGTAATGTGGTCTGTCTGACTCAGAGGAATGGTTGTTTGGCTCCAAAATCATCTCAATCATCTCACACTTAATATTCTACCACTGAAGGTAATACTGATCTCATTTAAATGTTTGTAGTGGAGTAATGCCAAACCATCCTCACCGAAAAAAACGGCCATATAGGTCGTCTGTGCAAGCAGCTTATTACGACATATTTATGTTTCTTGTTAGCATAGACCAGGGGTCAGCAACCTTTACTATCAAAAGAGCCATTTTAGGCAAAATAAAGTCATAATTTAACGAGAAAAAAAGTCGTAATATTACGAGAATAAAGTCATAGTTTTACGAGAAAAAAAGTCGGAATATTACGAGAATAAAGTCATAACTTAGCGAGAAAAAGGAAAATAACACGTAAAATGACTACTTTATAATATTATGACTTTATTCTCGTAATCTCAGATTTATTTTTTTTCCTCAATGTGGCCCTAATACTCCGTCGTACCGTCGTACCATAGACCTACAACAATGATAAATAAAAATGAAAATGTAAACAAAAAACAGTTATTCATTTCCATTTTTAAAAACCCACATGGAGCCACTGGAGAGGAGCTCTAGAGCTGCAGGTTGCTGACCCCTGACATAGACTGTACAGTATATAAGAAGTGTGTCAATGTGAAATTTAAATGTACGTTTTGCGTCCAGCCAGATGCCAAGGTATTTATACTCCGAGACCCTGTCAATACTAAGTCCATTCATAATGTCCACAGTATCCCTGGCTCTAGAGAAGAACATATATTTAGTCTTCTTTGCATTCAGAACTAATTTTTCAGATTAAAAAGCGTATTTTGCAATTTGTCAAAGGCTTGTTTAAGGATGTCAGTGGCTGAGTGTGCGGTATCAGCAAAGCAATACACTTTGTCATTATCACACTTTATAATGCCATTATCCAAAGTTTTATTTGATTAGGATGGTCAAAGTTCTTTTGATAACACATGCTGTTAATTTTAATGGGATAATGGCCCATGTGTATCACTAGGCAACAGTTCCTGTTGGATCCCTCTTCCAGGATGGACAGACGTGCAATAGATGTTGTGTGTACAAAGTACAACATAATGAAAATACAACGTAGACAATCCATATGACAAAAATGAATACATATAATGTGAACATAGGGAAATAAACAGCGGTCTCCTGGATGTTTGTTGTTCGAACCATCCATCCACCCCGGCCTCCTCCCTACGCAGACTTTGTAGTTTTTTACATTATGTTTCACTTGTTTAAAAATCATAAGCCCTTCCCAGGATTATTAACATTTTCTTTGGACCCTCCCCTTGACTAACAGAAAAACTGCAACACCCTCCCAACAACATCTCAAATGAATATATCACTGTTGAATTGCCGTTATTCATTTAAGTGCACAAATCATTTAAGATAGTGTGCTCTAGTTTAATCATTTTCACATTATTTCATTTTCACAATTACATCTGTTCAAAATGTACCTTAAAGGGAGATTTGTCAAGTATTTAATACTCTTAACAACATGGGAGTGGACAAATATGCTGCTTTATGCAAATGTATGTATATATTTATTATTGGAAATCAATTAACAACACAAAACAATGACAGATATTGTCCAGAAACCCTCACAGGTACTGCATTTAGCATAAAACAATATGCTCAAATCATAACATGGTGAACTGCAGCCCAACAGGCAACAACAGCTGTCAGTGTGTCAGTGTGCTGACTTGACTATGACTTGCCCCAAACTGCATTTGATTATCATAAAGTGGGCATGTCTGTAAAGGGGAGACTCGTGGGTACCCATAGAACCCATTTACATTCACATATCTTGAGGTCAGAGGTCAAGGGACACCTTTGAAAATAGCCATGCCCGTTTTTCCTCGCCAAAATTTAGTGTAAGTTTAGAGTGTTATTTAGCCTCCTTTGCAACAAGCTAGTTTGACATGGTCAGCACCAAAGGATTCATTAGGTTTTTCTAGTTTCATATGATGCCAGTGTCTTTAAAACTGAGCCTGCTACAACCTAGTGGCGTTAAAACAAATTTGCGTTAACGCTTTATTATCCCGTTAACTTCGACAATCCTAAACAAAAAAAACTCCTGCTTTTCCTCTTTTGGCCTGAATGATGTTTTTACAGTCCTACACTTGCATATACGTACCTGCCTTTGTCTTGCCATCCAATCAGGTTCCTCGGCTCCTCGGCCCTCGTTTTCTACCGACGGAGACATGCTGGACTTCCTGGTTCAGTCGGGTGACATCAGCGAACCCGACGGTCTGTTGGCTACCTGGTTTCACAGAGCTAACAGCAAGGAGGAAATGAACACGGCTCTCGCGAGTAAACTCACTGATCTGATGGCGCAATAGCAACATTACACCTCCATTATATACATGATTTGTCAAAACCTGTACCCCCTTTCTCTCCTCCTCTCAGGTGGTGTTATGATCCTGGAGGCTGATATCACTCTGGAGGGTTATGGAACACCCAGTGAGAAGCCAATCCCTATCATGGCCCACCCTCCTGCCATCTACAGTAACAACACTCTGGACCAGTGGTTGGATGCTGTGCTGGCCTCTAGAAAAGGTACCGTAGAGTAGAACAGGTGTGCCTCGCTGTTTCTTCATCTGTTATACTTGCAAACCTTGAGACCTTAAAAATAGGGAGGATTTCAAAACCAAAGCTGGGGGGGATCCTCCGCCAGAAAAATGTGAGTTTCAGAGACTTTGTTTCCTGCAGTCTGGCGACTTTAAAAGAGTGAAAATACTAAGTACGCTGCAACAGCATTTTTTTGATAAACTTTTGATTTTACCTTTAAAGGGACTATTTGTAACTTTCAGAATTGCTGCTTAACAGCGACACCTGTGGCCGTTAAGTCAACGAAAGTCAGCGTCGGGCTCGCGCTTGCTCGCTCTAAATACACCTGAATGAGCATCGCTCAAAACAGTGAGGAGACACACGTCAGTTAAACCACAATATCACTCTATATTTCACCTGCTTGGCAGTAATGTTAGCTGACCAGACGAAGGTCTCTCCATGAACATGATTTAGATCTGATCCTAGTGTTGGCTTTTCCTGCCTCAGCCTCCTGCGCCCGTAGGGAGACCCCGGCAACCGGAGCCTCTCCTCCGCTGCCTGCTTGCCTTCACTGACACAGCGCGCACCAACAGAGGTTTTCCGTGTCTTGTGAAGTGACGAGGCTCCGCAGAGAGAAACGTGAACCGTGACACCGGCACCTGGTGTCTCCCTGCGGGCGCAGGAGGGAGACAGTAACGTTTCTCTCTGGAGGAGCTGCAGCATTTATTTCTGCACAAACGTCCACGATATTCACTAGATATTCTCAGAGCTAAACTAACTCTTCTGCAGTGTGGAGTGAGTGTGCGTTCACGTCTAGAGGTGGAGCAAGACAGCGAGAACGCGCGCTCTGTCTGAGTGAAGGCGAGCAGGCAGAGGAGACGAGGCTCTGGCCATACGCGAGCGCGCATGTGTCCCGACCCGCTACATTTATACGCTTACAAAGTTACAAACAGTCCCTTTAATTCTCAGGAAAGAAAACTGAATAATTTGCCCCTCTTTTACAGGCACAGAAAACTATAAAACACAAAAAAAGGAAAAGGGGAAAAGCATAATAGATCCTCTTTAAGAAAGAAAGCACCAGTTTTAATGCTCTTTGTCTCTCTCTGCAGGCATGAAGTTGGATTTTAAGTCTCTGAGATCGGTGGGTTTGTCATTGGACCTGCTTACTCAAAAGAACAGTAGCAGAGGAATAAACAGGCCTGTGTGGGTTAATGCTGACATCCTCCGAGGTCCCAACGCACCAGCCTTCCTGCCTCTAGTCAACGGAACCAGGTGAAAAAGACAGACTTTCATGCATTTTGTCCATCAGTTCTTTGAGATTCATAGGCTTGTATGGTACATGTATTATTGCCATCCCCATCCCCTCAGCAAAGATGGATTTAGATCAGATTTAGGTTGGGAGAGACGTTGATAATCCACCCTGTGAGATAATAATAGGATGCAAGAAAAGGTAGAACAGAATTGATAGACTGGATGTTAGTGAATTGCGTAGATAACACAAACTGAGTTTCACATTTCCATTAACTCACTGCCCCGTCATCCTTCCTTCCTTTTCCAGATTTCTGCAGTTGATTCAGGAGAAGTTTCCAGATGTGACTTTGTCTCCTGGATGGAAGGTATCACATGATCACAACCTTTGTAGCTTTATAGGCTTTAGAGACAAGCCGGTAATAGAGCGCTGCAGGAATGAGTCCTAAAACCCGTAAATGAGTTTTAGCACTTTTAGCACTTCCTGTTCCCTCGTCTGGACGTCAATGAGTTTTTAGTTAGATGCCTGAAATAAGGTCTGTGGTTAACACAAGCTGAAGAGATTTTAACGTTTTGTTCTACGACATAAAATACTTCCGTGAATTTTGAAGATTTCACGTCTTCAAAAAGACAGTTGCTAACAAGTGGCTACTAAATATCTTCACGTTGTGTAAACGTGCGTCCATGTGACCGTGGTGTAGTTTGTTTATAGCCTAACTTTTTTACTTCTGCCAGTTGCACTCACGCTTCAAAAATCATAAAAGTGGTGTTCATTTGTGGAGATGATCTTGATGAACAAAACGTGCTGGTATCATAAATGTTTGCTACAGTACTCATAGTAAGAAGCTGACAAAGAAAATATGTGTGTTTTCAGGGCCTTTAATGCTCTCCAGAGGATAAACCGGTTTGATGTAGTTAACGACATCGTCCTTCCATTCGCGTAACGCAAAGCATTACATTCTTGAAGGATAGCAAGGATGTCGCTCCATTTTTCAAGGAGGAATCCAACAATTGTTAAAGCCTCAAGGGACTGCTAGCTACGCCTTAGACCTTTAGTCCAGCAGCTGACATTGCATTGTTTCTGACAGGTAGCCTACGCTCCTCCATTCTTCATTGAAACCTACACCAGGGCCATGGTGGAAGAAATGTATGATATGATCAAAGATGTCCCCCAAAAGGTAAGCTTTAAAAGACACGCAAACATAATGTCATGTTCCTTAAGTTTTCATGTTATACCTGAACCTTCAGTCTAGCTCCGGGGTCAGCAACCGTTACAATCAAAAGAGACATTTTAGGCAAAAAAAAAAAATCTGTCCGGAGCCGCAAAACATTTGAGCATTGTGAGTATAGAGTATATAAGTCTAATGCAGTGAGGGCCAAAGTGCAAATGTACAACAAAGTGTTAGGGCCACATAGATGGAAAAAAAATCATAAATTTCCAGAATAAAGTCATAATATTCCGAGAAAAAAAAGTCTTAATGTTACGAGAATAAAGTCATAAATTGAACTTGACTTGACTTGAACTTTACGAGAAAAAAAATCGCAATATTACGAGAACATAGACTTGAACTTTACGAGAAAAAAAAGTCATAACTTTACGAGAAAAAAATAAAATAACACGTAAAATACTTTATAATATTGTGACTTTATTCTCATAATATTATGATTTTTTTCTCATTAATTTATGACTTTGTTCTCGTAATATTATGACTTTACTCTCAAAATCTCAGATTTTTTTTTTTCCTCAATGTGGCCTTAATATTCCGTCGTACCATAGACCTACAACAATGATAAATAACAATTAAAATGTAAACAAAAAACAGTTATTAATTTCCATTTTCAGGTTGCTGACCCCTGGTCTAGCTTTAAAACTGAACCTGCTACAGCCTCTGAAAGACAGTAAAGTCGGGTGTCAGGGGGTTAATGTCCAACGAGAAGATCTCAATAGTATCTAACAGGAGTAACAGGAGTGTTCGTAAAACTGAAAGAAGAACTCTGTTGCTTCCCTCCTCACATTTCTTTGTACAGTTTTTTTAATGTCTCCTACTAAGACGCAAAAACACATGGGACAATGCTAAAATTGTAGATGTTAAAATGTGTTCAACATTAGTTGGTAGGTAGGGAGGGAGGACAGGTAACATCGTCACCACGGTTTCATTTGTTCACAGTCATTACATCACAGTGAGTTTTAAAATCTGAAATGAATCATTAAGAGTAATTTGTGTCTTCAGGTGACGTTCCCGGTCCATGTCATGTTGGTTCGCAGTGGCTGGCAGCACATCAGCTGGCTCCTCAGCCAGTCGCCACGGTAACGCAGACGACTTCCATCTGTATCACAGCGATGAGGGAAAACCAATCATTTATTTATTAATAAGAATGACTGAAGCCAAACATTTTCACACACAGAATGATTCACTGTTTGCATTTCCTCTCTCATCTCTGCTTGACTTTTTTTTTTTGAACACATATCAGTTCATGGAAGCTTTCACACTTTAATGTTTATTTCCTCTGTGACACTGAGACTGTTTCGGGGTTGTGATTTGGTTTCCCAGGTTCAGTCTGACATTGTGGCAGGGTTCGATTCACCCAAACATCAGTGACCTGCTGTTCGTTCGTGAGAACAGCCATCCCGCCAGGGTCTACTACGATATCTATGAGCCAACGCTGTCTGCATTCAAAGAGGGCGCAAGTAAGGACATCCAGAAGCAGTGACCACATTTACAGTCAGTCGTTTGTTGCAAATATGAATCAATAATTCTGGCAAAATGTTGGGTGCAAAATGTGGTAAAAGAATTTTCAATTTAGCATTTGTATTGCTGAATACCTGTTGCAAAAAGGTTTTTTTTAAATATTCAAACTACATTAAAGCTGCGGTAGGCAGAATGTTTTTGGCATCATTGGGCAAAAATTCAATAATAACCTTTCTGCATATTGTAATTCAAGTATTCTGAGAGACTTCTGCACCTCCTCATGGCTCTGTTTTCAGACTTTAAGAAATGTATCCCGTGACGGGAGACTTTGGCCAATCACAGGTCATTTCAGAGAGAGAGCGTTCCTATTGGCTGTGCTCCGGCTGGTGGGCGTTGCTTGGGATTGGAGCAAATATGATTTAAAAAAAAGTTATTTTTATAAAACGATCACTATATCCTGACAAACATTGAGTGCCGGTGCTCCTAATGACATCCGCAAGATTTCACAGACTGGAGGAAAACAACCAATCAGAGCCGAGCTGGAGCCTTGCCGTCTCTGAGCAGCTGTCAATCACTCGCGAACTCCGATCAAACGGTCAAACTAGGCAGCGCTGATCAAATATGATTCAATATTCTGTTACTGTAATGCCTATTTCTCTCCTCAAATGTTTTCAGAAACATCTTGTAGTGTACTGTTTAGCTGTAAAATGAGAAAATTCGTGACCCGGAAGCCATGTTGAGATCAAGTTGAGGAAATACCAAGCACCACCGCCCAGCAGCCGGAGCACAAACTTTCTCATTTTACAGCTAAACAGTACACTATGATGATGAATCTGAAAACATTTGAGGTGAGAAATGGGCATTACAGTAACAGTAGTTTGATCGTTTGATCGGAGTTCGTGATTGATTGACAGCTGCCTCCGTTGAATGAACAGCCAATAGGAACGCTCTCTCTCTGAAATTACCTGTGATTGGTCAAAGTCTCCCGTCATGGGCTAGATTTCTTAAAGCCTGAAAACAGAGCCATGAGGAGGTGCAGAAGTCCAGTTTTCTCTCAGAACACTCTAATTAGAATATGCTGAAAGGTTATTATGGATTTTTTTCCCCCAATGATGGCAAAAGCATTCTGCCTACTGCCGCTTTAATCATTTAAAAAATGTTGGCTTGTCCAAAATTAATGTTTTATCTCTGTGGAAGCGTTTGGTTCCCACTCCAAGCAAGGCTTGTGAGCCAATAGTATAACGACTACGTTGGTATCACTTGATATCTCTGGGTCATCAGTTAGTGTGGGATAAACAGATAAATGGCTGAGATTGACGGTAAGTGCCTGGCAACGACTTGTTGTGAAGTGAATGCAATGTCGGGGAGGGAGAATGCCCCATTTGAATGTTATCAATGCTATCAATAGCACCTTTAATTTTTAAATCCCAAAATAACCAGTAGGTTTTTGACTATTAGACACTTGTTACTACATTTCATTGCTCATAAAGATAATTCATAAGATATGCACTCACCGGCCACTTTATTAGGTACACCTTGTACCTATCAAAGTGGCCGGTGAGTATATATCAGTTGTAGAACATTATCATCTGTTACCATGTCTGTGATACATGAGTCAAAAGTGAAAATCAATTTTTATCAGATGATGGGATGAGGTTAGGAATGACTTTCCGTTTACTTATTGCTGTATTCATTGTGTTTACAGGGCAGCAGGGCCTTCTGAGGAGATTCTATCCTGGAGGAGACCTGATGGACTTCCTCTATCCAGATCACAACTCTGACAGCGACTTCCTGTCCACAGCCACACAACGCAACAGCCTGGCAGTCCGTTGGTTTAGAGTCACTGATCAGACCTCCCTGTTGGCTCAGCTCTCAGGTACAAACAGACGGACATTCACTTTCATCATTATCTGTTTTCACTCAATGAATAATTGATGTGCTGATAGTCGGCTGTCTGGCTTTCATGGCGTTATCAGTGGTTATCAGCCCCATAGATATGGGTTAGAAGGGGCTTGCTACACTTACTAGTAAGTTCAGAAGGCCGTTATCAGCAATTCACATTAGTAATAGAAATATACAAAGACAACGCCGACCTCTAGTGGCTGTAGTAATTATGATGGGAGCAGACAAGGAAGTCAGGTGACGTAGTATAAATAGTAGGCGCAGTTTGCCCCGCCTGAAGCATTAGAATGGTAGTGATAACAACTCATAACAGACATTTAATGGGCTGATAACATTCGTCACTTTGTGTCATTAGTATCGTCAGTCATGTGAGTCGATAGTGTCGTCAGTTCCGTGAGTCATGTGAGTCGTTAGTCACAGGAGTCGTTAGTAACGTGAGACGTTAGTATCGTCAGTCGTGTGAAAACGACTAGTGTGTAAACCTGTTGACACTGTTGATCTTATGAATCCTAAAGCCACTGTGATGAAGCATTAATCCTGTTCACCTTTACTGTCCTGTTTATAACACCTGTGTGTGTCCAGGTGGTGATGGTGGCATGCTGGTGGTTCAGGTTGTCCCTCTGGTTGAAGGTTCTGGAAAGAGCTCAGCGGCTCTCACACTGCAGGTATATGAATGAAAAACAGGCTAGTTAGTGGCACAGGAAACCCTTTTCTCTTTCTCATTGTTTTCTTTTTGAATGAGATTGATGTATTTTAGTTGGGCAATACAATAAATGGCTGCAGTTGAAAGTCCTAATGGAGTGAAATGACCCAGAAGTGTCTCAGTAGCAGCCGTGATAAGAGCTGTTTGAATCCTCTAAATGTTAAGGAAAGGTGTTTCAATGCTTCCTTAATTATCTCCTTTAGCGTAAGATACACTGGACCATCCTTTACCAAAGGAAAGGAGATAATGCCGTCCCACAATTCCTTGCGGCCGCAACTTTTAAAGCGACGCACCATTCTGCCGTTCATGAAAACAAACGATATGTTTATCTTGCATAATATTTTCAGTCATAATTGGGATTAATGTTGATAAATATGAGTGGACAGTGACAACCATTTGGTTTCATTTTATTTCTATTTATTTATTTCGAACAAGTAACAAAAAGTAAAAAACATTCGATGATTCGTCCACCGTGTCTCGTTGAGCTCAACCGTCTCACACTGGATGTTCTTCCAGATTAGACTCTCACAGCAGAAGCTGATCTGGTGTCTGCCTTTGCATTTCTTTGGTCTTATTACTAGTTTTGTGCAGCTCTTTATTATATTTCTATGAACAACAGAAATGTGCAATATGGACGAATAAGGCCTTACGTGTGTGTATGTGTGTTTGCAGGACGTCCTGCAGCTGCTCGGGCAGAGAGCTGGTGCACCCTGGGGTGTTCACCTGCGGATCCCCACTCAGCAGCTTCTGGAAGCTTCTCTCAGGCTGCTGCACTCGGCCTACAGCGGAGAGAGGCTCTACAGACCTGTGTGGATCAGCATGGAGGGTTTACAGAGCACTGATAACACCAAGGTACGTAGCCTCCTGCCTGAGCCAACATGGGTTTCTGACACACAAAGAACTGGACTTCAATTTCTACTGATTTCATCCCAGAAATCAGTAGTTTATTCCTGCTAGATAAAGAGTGTTAAAGCAGTGTTAGCAACGTCTCAAAGAATTACATTTATTAAAATGATGATGGTTTTATTAGTTTTCTAATTTATTACATTGTTCTATTTGGTAACACTTTATTATAACCATCATTTATAAATGGTACATTGATAGTTAATTAAACTTAGTTAATAGTTATTTTACTGGTCGCCGTGGTAGCGACCTGTCAATCACAAGGTACGGTAGCCACGCCCTAAAGCATACCCTGCTTTATGGTCTATTTGACTCTAAACGGGACCATAACTCACTAAATGAACATCATGCTGTATTGAAGAAGACTTGAAACTAGCGATTGAGACCATAAACTCATCTTTACAATGTTTACTGAGGTAATAAATCAAGTGAGAGGTAGGCTCATTTTCTCATAGACTTCTATACAATCAGACTTCTTTTTGCAACCAGAGGAGTCGCCCCCTGCTGGCTGGTAGAAAGAATGCAGGTTTAAGGCACTTCAGCATTGGCTTCACTTTTCGGTCGCACCTTGGCAAAAACACTGTAGGAACTTCCAAAGGTCAATATCAGGCCAATATATATCAAAACTAATATGTTATACGTAATCGAGGGAAGTAAGTGTCACAGTGTCGTCATTCAGGTATCATAGTTAAATGCATTTTGGAGGTGCTTGTCTTTGTGCTTCCGCTCCGCCACATGCAGCGCCGTAGTGTCCATCCTCTGCTGTGACGTCCTCCTCTCTCTTTCAGGAGTTTGTAGCCACAGTAGAGAGGCTGTTCCCGTACGTCACCGTCGTCCTGGCAGAGCAGAACTGGCCTCCTCTGATCCCAGTGATCCCAGGCTTGTCTCAGAGGGTGGCTCTACATCTCAACGCGGCGTCACTGCCGACAGGACAGGAGGCGATTAACTCTCTGATGGGAATGATGGATAGATATGACCTGTTAGTGGAGGAGGACACACAAAGCAGCGCTGGAGCTTTCGCTGTCTTCAAAGGACTTATGACCCAGCGAAGGAGAGCTAACACAAACCTGTATGTGATATCTGGCCAATCCTAACTGAGGATGGATATGACCAACACATTGTTAATCATAGCCTGACTGGCTCATTACTGATCTATCCGTGTATACGCTGGCGAATGTGGGGGGGAATTATCGTACATAATGCTGCCATAAAGTGTGCTTGAGTTGTCTTGTCTTGCACTGAAATAAAATCAAATGTAGGATGCCACTTGTACACGTAGAGTGACATCTTTCATACCTCTTAATTTGCAAAAAAAAAATCTGTTGTTGTTGTCAATCCATCAAATAAGGAATAATGTACAGCTAGCGGGTCATTGTTGTGAGCGAATCCCCGACAGGGCGATGCTGCAGGGTCTCTCGTTGCCCTGAAGGGGATTCTTTCACAACAATGACCCGCTAGCTCAGGGGTCAGCAACCTGCGTCTCTTTAGCCCCTCTCAAGTGGCTCCCTGTGGATTTATAAAAATGGAAATGAATAACTGTTTTTTGTTTACATTTTCATTTTTATTTATTATTGTTGTAGGGTTCTGTGGTACGACGGAGTATTAGGGCCACATTGAGGAAAAAAATAAATCTGAGATTTCGAGAAAAAAGACGTAATATTATATATTAGTAGTAATTTTACGTGTTATTTTCTTTTTTCTCGCAAAGTTATGACTTTATTCTGGAATTCTCAGATGTTTTTTCCCCTCAATGTGGCCCTAATACTCTGTCGTACATTGTCTCTTTGGCCCTCACTGCATTAGACTTATATACTATATACTTAGACTATAAACTGTGTTACCTTCATCACAATGATCAAATGTTTTGCGGCTCTAGACAAATTTGTTTTGCCTAAAATGGCTCTTTTGATAGTAAAGGTTGCTGACCCCTGCGCTAGCTGCACATTATCCCGCTTATTACACGGCTACTTACTTAAGAAATCAATATTTTGACACAATAACGGTCCGCCAGGGTCCGACATCAGAGATGCGCCCATAGCAACGGTCTGAAAACTGAACAGAGTTTGAGGAAGAGTTTATGAGAAATGTGGAGCCATCACCAAAGCCTGAGGAGCCAAGAAATATTTTACAACTGAAAGCTGAAATGTTTTCAAATGTGGAGCAGGTTTGAACCGAGGCTCCGTTTGTAAATGAGGAAACATACTGTGCGTTCCAATACTCATACTACCATACTACTTAGTATGCCAGAAAAAAAGATTTCTCATGTCCCAATACATAGTATGTCAAATGCAGTATGCCAAAACTACCAGGATGTCCTACTACATCTGGTCACATTTTACAGAATGAAAGCCAGCATGCTTTTCTGGCTGTTCTGACCCACAATCCTCTGCACAGCAGATATATTGTATGCATACTGCATGTAACAGTACGTACTTTGTAAGGGCAGCTGCATGGACTAAAAGGAAAAAGGAAAAGTATGTGATTTGGGACGTAGTCAGTCGTGCTGCTCCTCGTCCTGGAATGAATCATAGCTTGATAACTCCTCCCTCCTCTTCCTGCTCTCACACACAGACAGCTCCACTGTCCATTTACTTCCTTGTTCCCTCCCCTTCAGATCTACAGTTTGAAGGAGGGTGTAACCAACATGGTGAGAGCTGATAGGCTCCATTCACTTCACAGACACATGCTGTTTAGATCAGAGCTCAAACTAGTGTCGGTTCTCAGGAAGTGAAACTCAGACAGTCGTTGCTACTGAGAGGTGAAATGGCGCAGAAAGGAGTTCAGCTGGACCAGGAAGAAGTCTCTTGTTCGATCTGTCTGGATCTACTGAAGGATCCGGTCACTACTTCCTGTGGACACAGCTACTGCATGAACTGTATTAAAGGCTTCTGGGATGGAGAGGATGAGAAGAAGATCTACAGCTGCCCTCAGTGTAGGCAGACCTTCACACCGAGGCCTGTCCTGATGAAAAACACCATGTTGGCAGTTTTAGTGGACAAACTGAAGAAGACGGGACTCCAAGCTGCTCCTGCTGATCACTGCTATGCTGGACCTGAAGATGTGGCCTGTGATGTCTGCACTGGGAGGAAACTGAAAGCCTTCAAGTCCTGTCTTGCGTGTCTGGCCTCTTACTGTGAGAAACACCTCCAGCCTCATTATGACTCAGCTCCGTTCAAGAAACACAAGCTGGTGGAGCCCTCCAAGAAGCTCCAGGAGAACATCTGCTCTCGTCATGATGAGGTGATGAAGATGTTCTGTCGTACTGATCAGCAGTGTATCTGTTATCTCTGCTCTGTGGATGAACATAAAGGCCACGACACCGTCTCAGCTGCAGCAGAAAGGACCGAGAGGCAGAGAGAGCTGGAGGTGAGTCGACTCAACATCCAGCAGAGGATCCAGGACAGAGAGAAAGATGTGAAGCTGCTCCAACAGGAGGTGGAGGCTGTCAATCGCTCTGCTGATAAAGCAGTGGAGGACAGTGAGAAGATCTTCACCGAGCTGATCCGTCTCATGGAGAAAAGAAGCTGTGATGTGAAGCAGCAGGTCAGATCCCAGCAGAAAAGTGAAGTGAGTCGAGTCAAAGAGCTTCAGGAGAAGCTGGAGCAGGAGATCACTGAGCTGAAGAGGAGAGACGCTGAGCTGAAGCTGCTGTCACACACAGAGGATCACAATCAGTTTCTACTCGACTACCCCTCACTGTCACCACTCAGTGAATCTACACACTCATCCAGCATCAATATCCGTCCTCTGAGCTACTTTGAGGACGTGACGGCGGCTGTGTCAGAAGTCAGAGATAAACTACAGGACGTTCTTAGAGAGAAATGGACAAACGTCTCACAGACAGTGACTGAAGTGGATGTTTTACTGCCACAACCAGAGCCCAAGACCAGAGCTGGATTCTTAAAGTATTCACGAGAAATCACACTGGATCCAAACACAGCACACAGAGAGATGTTATTATCTGAGGGGAACAGAAAAGCAACAGCAACGACACAACATCAGTTTTATTCTAGTCACCCAGACAGATTCACTGGATGTTATCAGGTCCTGAGTAGAGAGAGTCTGACTGAACGTTGTTACTGGGAGGTGGAGAGGAGAGGGGAAGGAGTTTATGTAGCAGTCACATACAAGAATATCAGCAGAGCAGGGGGGGGGACTGAATGTGCGTTTGGACGGAATGACAAATCTTGGGCGTTACGTTGTGACCAAAACAGTTATAGATTTTTGTACAACAAAGTCCAAACCCCCGTCTCAGGTCCTCTGTCCTCCAGAGTAGGAGTGTATCTGGATCACAGTGCAGGTATTCTGTCCTTCTACAGCGTCTCTGAAACCATGACTCTCCTCCACAGAGTCCAGACCACATTCACTGAGCCTCTCTATGCTGGACTTAGGCTTTATGATTATGATACCACTGCTGAGTTGTGTAAACTGAAATAGACAGAAGTGTTCACGTTTTCTGGGGATTGTGTCAGCGGTTCATTGAATCATTACATCGTGCTGTTGTTTATGTTTGTTTAAGTTACGCTACGTTGTGCTTCGTATTGTGTTACCGTGCATTCACACCAAGCAAGAAGCAAATTAGCAAGCCACACGTCGCTATTGTGGTATGAACCCAAAATAAACAGACTGTGCTGTGATTTAATTGCAAAAAACGGATAAAAATGATGCCGAAATAACGACATTATGATGTTGATTGGTAAAAAGACCGAATTCATGCTTTGTCAGGTCTGTCCGTAAGACGACGAGCAAACAACTTTTTAAATGCTTGTTTTCTGAACGGAGTTCGGATCGATCACTGCCAGGCTATGCTAACATTGTAGCTGCTCCATTAACACTCCATCTAGGAATAAACACAGCAGCAACAACGTCAGTGATGACATCAACTTTGTAACTATGTATATATTGTTACACATCACTTATATGATGAATGCTTTTGATACACATGCTTTAATATAAAACTGAAATACTTTTAACTCTTGTTGCTGCAGAGCTGATTTTTCTTTTCATGTCTTCACTGCTCAGAGATCAGCTGTCAATCAAACATTACGGGCTCTACTTTGACCAAAGAACGTTTATTACCAAGAAGTGAAGTCAATTGTTTGTTCCATTGTCACATTCTACCAAAACGGCCGGTGTTGAACAATAAAATATTATGAATATAAGAAGTGTTTTCAGTCCAAAATGGCGGCAGCGCCTGTTGTCAAAAAAGCAGCAGAGTTGCGTCTCTTTGCTTCTACACTCTTTGCTTTGACATCTTCTCATGAGTTGTTCTGTAAATGTGTGAGTGTCTTCAGGTGGCGCTCCTTCCTGTGTCTGTTTCACTGCTCATGATGATCTTTGTTCACCTGAACTGATATTTCTCTGCATGAAAATGTAAACTTCTCTGTGCTCTAAATGTTTGATGAATATTTGTATATATATATATGTGTGTGTGTGTGTGTGTGTGTGTGTTGTTGTTGTTTCTCTTCCACTGCACGGGGCTTAAAGGAAGGTCTAGTGATTTATTTCTTATCGTAGATATTCTGTTCTCACCACTTTTTGTAAAGATATCTAGAGTCACATTTATTTGTTGGGCAGACTAAATGTTGTCGTCCAGATCGACGTACAAACGAGATACTGAGATGTTTAATGAAACTGTAATTATCATGATCATAATCAATAAGGAAATCATTATTCTCTGTTACATCGCTGAGATTCTGCTCAAACAAACTGATTGTGTGGATGAAAATGAATCTGTACGTGAAATCATTGAACAAGAGTCATTTAACAGACTTTACTGATGGGATGTGTGAACAAACTGAAGGTTTCTATAATCAATAAACAAGAATGAACTAAGTCTTTTCTTCCTGTCTTCTTTCCAGGGTATCATACAAAGCTCCAGGCTGCTTTGGATCAGGATGACGTCCTGAAATTTAACCGTTTTCTCACAAATGCTTGTGTTTGAAAGTGCTTCTGTCCGTATATTGACTGCTCAACACGTGGAGATTCTCTCATTAAGTGCCGACTTCGACCACAAGAGGTCAGGAGTGCTCAGTTTTAAAGTCATCTGAGGATGTTAATCCACCAATCTGACAGCCTGAACTCATTCAGTCAAAGTCCAAGCCAAGCTTTCACATCTAGCTGTTAGTCTGAAGGACATGAATGTCATCAGGACACTGATCCATATCACAGTCAGATGCTGAACTAGCAGTCCTGAACCTCGTCATCGCTGTCATTACTGTGAATGCTCATTTTGATCCAGAGATTTCTGTAGAAAATGTGACCGATGGACAGTAGTTCAGACACGGCAGTGAGCTTAATGGAGATTGTCTGACCTCTTGACCTCTTGTAGAAGACATTGCATGGTTTGAAGGACAGCGAACGGCCGTATTGTTGCTATGTGATTGAACGTGCATCATTAATTAAATTTGGCACAGATGTAGGTTTATATGTTATGAAAAGATGTAGATATCGGGGCGCTGCCAACATGGCCACTTTCCAAAATGTTGCAGAAAACTGATTTTATGACTCTTGATGATTTCCAAGGTGCGTTCAAGCTGATGAGATCAGATGTCAGAAGATCACAGGCATGATTTTTTTTACCTCTTTATTTTTTAAGGGTTCTTTTTAAAAGCTTTTAACCTGAGAAAAACGTGAAAATCAAATAAAAGGAGCGTGGCCACTTCAGGGTCAAACTTCACCCCCATGCCTTCATGATAGAATGACAATCTTTAAAACAGCAAGATCGTCAGCTTTCCATCGGTGTATTTATATTTTCATTAGCAGTAAAACTGACAGAGATAACGCTGGATACATTTCTTAGTCACCAGTAACCTTTAATCACAGTTAAAGTGATACTGAACTTTGGTAGAACTTTGGGTTGTATTGCTCACTAGCCGTGATATCGGCCCAACTAAAGGAGAAAATCATCATCAATTGCTTCCGCTGCTTCTTTTCTCTCTCCATTCAGTCCTGTTGCTAGTGAAACAGGTCGCTAAGGTTGCTTTCACTCATAACCCATTTGGTTACCTGAAAAGGTGGGTCTCGATCCGCCTCCAAGCCGACTCTGGTGCGGTTTGTTTGTAATTTTAGCATGATTTCAAAAGCTAAACTATTAATAAATCCATCTGCTGAGGGTGAAATCTGTTCAGGAAGTGATCTTATTGATCTGTATTTAAGGCCATGTATAGAACCACGCCAGCGAGGAGGTTTTGCCTGATTAACAGGTCAAAAGCAGTTAAACCCACCGATCATAAGGTCGGTGGTTCGATCCCCGGCTGCTCCGGTCACATGTCGATGTGTCCTTGAGCAAGACACTTAATCCCAAATTAGCCATCGTTGTGTGAACGAGTAGTTAGATTAGATCCTAGTTGGCACCTTGCATGGCAGCCTCTGCCATCAGTGTGCGAATGCTGACATGTAGTGTAAAGCGCTTTGAGTGGTCGGAAGACTAGAAAAGTGCTATATAAATGCAAGTCCATTTACCATTTACCATTAACTTTACATAAAAAAAAGTGTGTTACAGCGATCTCACAGTAATACACCCCATGCACGTGCCCGTGTGCTCCCCGACGTTTTTAATATGCATTCACACCAATCATCTGAAAGCGTGTAAAGGGGCTTTTGTACAGTCCTGTCTCTACAATTATTCATCATAACGTGACTGATTTGCAGTCTAATAATACTAATAATCAGTTATTAATCAAAGAACACAACTATACACTTCAGAAGCATTAAAGTGCTGCATATAGACTTCTGTCAGTCACCAGAATTTCATTTCCCCACGTGGGTCCTGATGATGCAGGATGACAATCAGAGAGTTACCTGTCAGTCTGTAGAACTTCATATTTACTCCTCTGGTTGGTTTGTAAAAAGTTAGTGTGAACAGGAACTGAACCAGAACGAAAATGCAACTATGCATCATTTTTTTTCACTTGGACCAAATGAACCCAGCTACTGGTGTGAAAACACCCTGAATCACACTTTTAGCACATAAACAAACGTGAACAAAGGGGATTCTGCTAACATGTAAAATAATGAGTTGTGTAGGGCCCTGTGATATCTGCGATGAGGAAAACATGGACGGAATCGCAGAATTTGATAATAAAAATGGAATCAACTGTAAAATGGTGAATATCGTGGAATTTGCCTAAATGTGGATACAATTGATAAAACTCAGGGTTTTCCTGCAGCCGTTATAAGCATTGTTTTCACAGCGCCTGAGCCACATGAACAGAACAAACTATGCTGCTTTGTTTTGGTGTCATTAACGGGCACGCTGCTTCTGTCCTCTGCTCTCTGTGTTGGTGTTTCATCGAGAGCGAGGCTCAGCTCCTCGTCCACACACGGACACACTGCACTCTAAGAAAAGTCCGTAAAAATACGGGCCAATGTACCGTGTTAATATGAATGAATTTTCTCTATCGATTTTTCACAGAAGTTTTACCCGTATTTTTAAATACACATCGCATTGTGGGAACAAGAACCTCCGCTAGTGCAAAAGTTCGAAGGGGCAGACACCATCACACACACGGCAAAGTTTAGTTCAAATTTAGAATTTGGAGAAACCTTTCTCACACTTCTGTGGTAAAAAAATCAACAATTAATGTCTCACCAAAATGATTTATGTTCAGGACTTAACGTTAGCTCAGTATCGTTTTAACTGGAAAGCTGTTTTGTTGTTTAGTTCAGCTGTTAATGTCGACCGTTAACGTTACCAGATACGCCAGGAATATTTTTGCCGACGAACGCTCATATTTAAGACTTCAGTGGACGTCAGGTAGAGTTAGCCGGGGTTATGTAGATGGAGCGGGCCCATAGGATGTACACAAAATCCTCAGGTGACAACAAGCCTAGACCAGTTATATTCAGGCTACTTCGTTACACCGACAGGAAGGCCATACTGGATGCTTACCGAGCGGCTGGCTCATCTATCGCCCATGGGAAAAATAAGCTGCTGCTGTTTGCTGATTATTCCCCATTTACCTCAAGACGCAGAGTGGCTTTTGCTCCTATCATGAAAGATCTACGAGGAAAAGGAGTACAGAACTTTCTCATGTATCCTGCCAAGTTGAAGGTCTCCCATAATAAAGAGACCCTCCTGTTTGATTCTCCTGATGAAGCTCGGAAATTCATGGAGGGGTTATTCTGATCCCTCCCCCTTCAACCATCTTCCTCCACAAGATACTGTATGTATATACACGCTTTTTTTTGTGCTGTAGGCTGCATTTGTTAGAGCCCAGTCTTCTGCATTGTGCTACCTCACCCCTTTTACATCTGGCTTGTGGAATTTGAATTTATTGTATACTACTAGAAACATCTTCCGTTCTCTTTGATAGAATTGCGAAATGGTCTTGTATTTTATTTTTTTATCCCTATTTAAAGGGAATATTTTTTTCTGCATTGATGATTTTTGTTCTTAGTTTTATTCTCATAAATTGGGATTGGATGTTTTGTTATCGTAAAATGTTTCTCTTGGACGCTATTTAAAAGGGAGAAAAATATGACAATGGGAAATATATTAGCAGAGGATGGAGGAAACAGGAAATAAGTGAAGGTGGGAAGTTGGGTTGGTAGGTGTGTCCAGGAATGGGCAATGAGAAGAGGGGAGAGGGAAATATCTTAGTGTAGCAAAGCAAATTGCATTATTTGAACCACCTTCAATTAAGACAATCAGACTTAAGGTGCCCCATTTATAATCAAGCAAGGCAAGCTCAGGCTGAGCATCCCAATCTTATGCCAGTTTACTCGAGGGATCCAAATATGATCCTATGTTATATATAGAATAAATAGTTTGGAATCAAAAATCTCAATGTATGCGGACGATGTAAGCTTTCAAATTCAACCAAATGTCGCATCCTTTACTGCATTAGTTAAAGAGTTGAATAACTTCTCAGTAATTTCCGGACTAAAACCTAACTATGATAAATGTACTGTGCTGCGAATTGGATCTCTGAAAGGTACAAATTTTAATATCTATAGTAATCTGCCACTAAAATGGTCAGATGGCCCAATAGATGTCCTTGGTATACATATCCCTAAAGACATAGAACTTATCACGAAGGAAAACTTTGATAGAAAGCTACATACAGTCGACAGAAAATTAAAAGTTTGGGGAATGACTAATTTAACTTTATATGGAAAAATAACAGTGATAAATTCCTTAGTGATTCCTCAGTTTATCTATATCCTCATGTCATTACCTTCCCCAGGAGAGGAGCTGTTTAAAAAATATGAGCAAAATGTGTTCAACTTTCTATGGGGTGGGAAGCCTGACAAAATTAAAAGAGCTTATCTGTATAATGATTACAAACACGGTGGACTTAAATTGTTAAACCTTAAGGCACTCAACTTTGCACTAAAAGCATCCCTTATACCAAAATGTATCTTAAATCCGCAGTGGTTTTCAGCAAAATTGAGGTCTGCTCATCCTCTGTTCCACAAAGAACTCTATCCTTACCTCCAGTTAACTGCTTTTCAGTTCACTATATTAAAGAGAAAGTAATTTCCATACTTATCAGGCTTTTTGGTAGAGGCCATAGTCAGTTGGTTTCAATACCAATATCATCAGCCAGAGTTAAGTTATGAAATCCAGAGCCAAGTGTTGTGGTATAATAGAAATATTTTGATTAATGATCACCCTATCTTTATTGAATCAATGTTTGAAAAAGGAATATTATTTATAAATGACCTCTTGAATAGTGCGGGCGAAATCAAGTCTTATGATGAATTTAAAATAGTATATTGTAATGTTTGTGACCTTTTTACATATAATCAACTCTGTGCAGCTATACCTCAGATCTGGAAAAGGAAGCTATTATTATGTACAAAACAAATGACATGTTAACCCTACATGGGGCATCCATCCAACAATGTGACTTATGTAAATTCTGTGAAGGGGAAGAGGATTCAGACATTCATTTATTTTCGTATTGTAAGGAAGTTGCATTATTTTGGATTAAAGTTGAAAAGTGGATCTCAGTCTACAAATCAAATTTCTATAGTTGTCCTTTATCTATAATGTTTGGTGATTTAAGGGATGATGAGAAAGGAAAATACCTGAACAACATCATCATTATGATGATGGGGAAAGCATTTATATTTAAAGCTATAAAAAGACAGCAGTTAAACACTGAACGTTTCAAAATGTTTTTGAAACATCAGTGGGTTCTTGAGAGGGATGTTAATAGAAATAAAGAACAGAATATCATTTTTTAGCGTGGGTGGGATACTTTGAGTCAGGGTGAGGATTGGAGTTAAACAAAATTTATAAATAAATAATGTCGATAAAAGGTCAACTAAAGGGATGTAAATATGTCCCTTTTTTTGTCTGTAAAATAGAATAGATAACTGTGAAAGCAAATGTGTCTAAGTGGATATTTATATGTACGCGCGTCTTGATATAGACATATGTATATACTGTATGTGTATATATATCTATATATGAGGTTGGATGTATGTATATAAACATGAATATGTATGTATATGAATATTAACTTATCTCTTGACACTGCACTATTACAACGGGTAGTACTTTTATTTATTATTTTTCGTTTTATTATTTTTCTTTTTATGTTTTCTTTTTTTGTTTTATATATGTTATTGTTGCTGTCTGTATGTGACTTTTACAAGTATGTGTATGTATTCCTTTAACAATAAATTTAAAAAAAAGAAGAAGTTCTCATGTCACCTGTGACTAGAAGTTAACGGCAATCTCTGAACTTTACCCAACGTTATCTCTGTCAGTTTTACTGCTTTATTGGTTGTCATTCTACCATGAAGGCATGGGGGTGAAGTTTGATCCTGAAGTGACCACGCTCCTTTATTTGGTTTTCACGTTTTTCTCAGGTTAAAAGCTTTTAAAAAGTACCCTTAAAAAATGAAGAGGTAAAAAAAAACTGTTGCGTTCCAATACCCATACTACCATACTACTTAGTATGCAAGAAAACAAATGTCTTATGTCCCAATACATAGTATGTCAAATGCAGTATGCCAAAAATACCAGGATGTCCTACTACATCTGGTCACATTTTATAGTATGAAAGCCAGCATGCTTTTCTGGCTGTTTTGACCTACAATCCTCTGCAAAGCAGATATATTGTATGTATACTGCATGTAACAGTACGTACTTTGTAAGGGCAGCTGCTGTGTACTAAAAGTAAAAGGGCAAAGTATGTGATTTGGGACGTGGTCAGTCGTGCTGCTCCATGTCCTGAAATGAATCAGCTTGATAACTCCTCCCTCCTCTTCCTGCTCTCAAACACAGACAGTTCCACTCGGTCCATTTATGTCCTTGTTCCTTCCCCTTTAGATCAACAGTTTGAAGGTGGGTGTAACTAAGATAAGCGTTGGTTCTCAGGAAATGAAACTCAGACAGTCGTTGCTACTACTGAGAGGTGAAATGGCGCAGAAAGGAGTTCAGGTGGAGAAGGAAACCTTCTCTTGTTCGATCTGTCTGGATCTACTGAGGGATCCGGTGACTACTTCCTGTGGACACAGCTACTGCATGAACTGTATTAAAAGCTACTGGGATGGAGATGATGAGAAGAAGATCTACAGCTGCCCTCAGTGTAGGCAGACCTTCACACCGAGGCCTGTCATGATGAAAAACACCATGTTAGCAGATTTAGTGGAGGAATTGAAGAAGACTGGACTCCAAGCTGCTCCTGCTGATCACTGCTATGCTGGACCTGAAGATGTGGCCTGTGATGTCTGCGCTGGGAGGAAACTGAAAGCCTTCAAGTCCTGTCTGGTGTGTCTGGTCTCTTACTGTGAGAAACACCTCCAGCCTCATTATGATGTGGCTCCATTAAAGAAACACAAGCTGGTGGAGCCCTCCAAGAAGCTCCAGGAGAACATCTGCTCTCGTCACGATGAGGTGATGAAGATTTTCTGTCGTACTGATCAGCAGTGTATCTGTTATCTCTGCTTAATGGATGAACATAAAGGCCACGACACCGTCTCAGCTGCAGCAGAAAGGACCGAGAGGCAGAGAGAGCTGGAGGTGAGTCGACTCAACATCCAGCAGACGATCCAGGACAGAGAGAAAGATGTGAAGCTGCTCCAACAGGAGGTGGAGGCTGTCAATCGCTCTGCTGATAAAGCAGTGGAGGACAGTGAGAAGATCTTCACCGAGCTGATCCGTCTCATGGAGAAAAGAAGCTGTGATGTGAAGCAGCAGGTCAGATCCCAGCAGAAAAGTGAAGTGAGTCGAGTCAAAGAGCTTCAGGAGAAGCTGGAGCAGGAGATCACTGAGCTGAAGAGGAGAGACGCTGAGCTGAAGCTGCTGTCACACACAGAGGATCACAACCAGTTTCTACTCAACTACCCCTCACTGTCACCGCTCAGTGAATATACACACTCATCCAGCATCAATATCCGTCCTCTGAGCTACTTTGAGGACGTGACGGCGGCTGTGTCAGAAGTCAGAGATAAACTACAGGACGTTCTGAGAGAGAAATGGACAAACGTCTCACAGACAGTGACTGAAGTGGATGTTTTACTGCCACAACCAGAGCCCAAGACCAGAGCTGGATTCTTAAAGTATTCACGAGAAATCACACTGGATCCAAACACAGCATACACACATCTGTTATTATCTGAGGGGAACAGAAAAACAATATTAATGCCACAACAACAGTCTTATTCTAGTCACCCAGACAGATTCACTGGATGTTTTCAGGTCCTGAGTAGAGAGAGTCTGACTGGACGTTGTTACTGGGAGGTGAAGAGGAGAGGGAGAGGAGTTAATGTAGCAGTCGCATACAAGAGTATAAGGAGAGCAGGGGGGTGGAATGAATGTGGGTTTGGATTCAATGACAAATCTTGGGCGTTAGATTGTAACCAAAATATATTTTTGTACAACAATATCAAAACTCCCGTCTCAGGTCCTCTGTCCTCCAGAGTAGGAGTGTACCTGGATCACAGTGCAGGTATTCTGTCCTTCTACAGCGTCTCTGAAACCATGACTCTCCTCAGCAGGGTCCAGACCACATTCACTGAGCCTCTCTACGCTGGCCTTTGTCTGCCTTATTATGATGCAACTGCTGAGTTGTGTAAACTGAAATAGACAGAAGTCATTTAAGGGTTCAATTCTGTGTTTTAACTCTTAGACTTATCTGGTGTCCATCATTGTTGTGTCATGTCTTCACTGCACAGAGATCAGCTGTCAATCAAACATTACGGGCTCTACTTTGACCAAAGAATGTTTATTACCAAGAAGTGAAAGTTAATTGTTTGTTCCATTGTAACGTCAGCGCCCAGCAGCAGAGCTACGCTTCCGCCATTTTGAACTGAAAACGACTATCGGAAGCCAGTAAAACGTCCGCCTACAAAGTGACGTACATAAGTAAAACTACATTATTTCTATTCTATTGTCAAATTCTACCAAAATGGCCGGTGTTGAACTATAAAGTATGCATATAAGAAGTGTTTTCTGTCCAAAATGCCGGCAGCGGCTTTTGTCATAAAGGCATCAGAGTTGTGTCTCTTTGCTTCTACACTCTTTGCTTTGACATCTTCTCATGAGTTGTTCTGTAAGTGTGTGAGTGTCTTCAGGTGGTGCTCCTTCCTGTGTCTGTTTCACTGCTCATGATGATCTTTGTTCACCTGAACTGATATTTCTCTGCATGAAAATGTAAACTTCTCTGTGCTCTAAATGTTTGATGAATATTTGTATATATATATATATGTGTGTGTGTGTGTTGTTGTTGTTTCTCTTCCACTGCACGGGTCTTAAAGGAAGGTCTAGTGATTTATTTCTTATCATAGATATTCTGTTCTCACCACTTTTTGTAAAGATATCTAGAATCACATTTATTTGTTGGGCAGACTAAATGTTGTCGTCCAGATCGACGTACAAACGTGATACTAAGATGTTAAATGAAACTGTAATTATCATGATCATAATCAATAAGGAAATCATTATTCTCTGTTACATCGCTGAGATTCTGCTCAAACAAACTGATTGTGTGGATGAAAATGAATCTGTACGTGAAATCATTGTAACAAGAGTCATTTAACAGACTTTACTGATGGGATGTGTGAACAAACTGAAGGTTTCTATAATCAATAAACAAGAATGAACTAAGTCTTCTCTTCCTGTCTTCTTTCCAGGGTATCATACAAAGCTCCAGGCTGCTTTGGATCAGGATGACGTCCTGAAATTGAACCGTTTTCTCACAAATGCTTCAAAGTAGATCGTTAAATATGAAGAAAAATGATTATAAAGCCATTTAAATATTTCAGGACAGTTTAGTTTGATAACTCCCTGTTGTCAGTCAGCTGTTTGTAACCAGTCAAAGAACAGGATTTGTTGTGAAATCACACCGGATCCAAACTTATTTGGTGTTCATGGTATTTAACCTCCAAATCACTATTCCAATGCTTTTCTTATTTATTATATATAAGTATGTAATAATTATGAATGAATCCCAAATATACCCCATTAAATAAGGAATAATCCCACAACATTATTCATATTTAACATTAATTATTATTAGTTATTCTCAGATGGATTTAGCTGTTTGTTGTGGTTAGAGGTGGTTTTACTTTACTGTTTAGTTTCTGGACTAGCCCACACTGTCTTCTGTCTGAGTGTCCTGAATAGTGTATATAGAGTAGTCTTTGTCAAAATGAACCCGTAAAAACTAACAAGTGCATATTTTTCTCTCAGTTTGGGGCTCCGTCCTCACTAGGCCGCCGTTTTCCTCACCCTAACAGAGCTCTTGGGGATAGAGCGGCCCAGTGAGGGCTGTGTGGCAGTAAGAAAAGCTGTTGTTGCCTCCTGGGATCACTCATTTTAAATGTCAGCGTAGCCCATCACACAGTACGGCTGCTGTCATTAAACAGTATCACATGATATTGTGATTGAGTAATGCTCAGCAGAGCAGCAGCTTGGGAATGACTGCTGGTCAGCAGGTGGTACTATCTACGAAAATAATGTGAATCACTTCTCCTGTGATCATTTCTTGTGTTTGAAAGTGCTTCTGTCTCCGTATATTGACTGCTGAACACGTGGAGATTCTCTCATTAAGCGCCGACTTGGACCACAAGAGGTCAGGAGTGCTCAGTTTTAAAGTCATCTGAGGATGTTATTCCACCAATCTGACAGCCTGAACTCATTCAGTCAAAGTCCAAGCCAAGCTTTCACATCTAGCTGTTAGTCTGAAGGACATGAATGTCATCAGGACACTGAGCCATATCACAGTCAGATGCTGAACTAGCAGTCCTGAACCTCGTCATTGCTGTCATTACTGTGAATGCTCATTTTGATCCAGAGATTTCTGTAGAAAAGGTGACCGATGGACAGTAGTTCAGACACGGCAGTGAGCTTAATGGAGATTGTCTGACCTCTTGACCTCTTGTAGAAGACATTGCATGGTTTGAAGGACAGTGAACGGCCGTATTGCTGCTATGTGATTGAACGTGCATCATTAATGAACTCCTGAAGTTTGCTCCGGCCATGTGAGCGATGCTTGGTATTTCCTCAACTTGATCTCAACATGGCTGCAGGGTCACAAACTTTCTCATTTTACAGCTAAACAGTAAACTACAAGCTGTTTCTGAAAACAGTGATTGACAGCACCGGAGGACAATACTGCACTATTGTCAGGATATAGTTTTATAAAAAATAAAAAAAAGTTTTAATCATATTTGCTCTAATTCTACCCACTGCTGTTCTAATAGCTAAAAAAAACGTTAACTGTTTGAAAAGTTAAAGTCCCATATTATAAAAAAGTGAGATTTCATGTTTTTTATTATAAAGTAGGCTTAAGTCCTGTATAAATACTGTGAAAGTATCGAAACGCTCAATCCACAGGGAAATACAGACAGCCCGTATTCAGAAACTCTGCATTTGAAACAAGCTGTCAGGATTTTTGCCCATTCGTGATGTCAGAAATATACAATATTTAGACCCTTTACACAGATTTAAACATAAACATATTAATAGTGTCCCAGTTTATTTCCTGGTTGCAGTGCATGTGAATGTCATCAGCTGACAGGAAGTACACATGGACCCAAGCTATTACCTAGCAACGCAATTCTGTTGTAATTTCGTCAAAATGCGCTAAAACGGAGCGTTTCAGACAGAGAGTGAATACAGGCATATTCAGGCAGACAGTATGAGGAAAATAAAGTTTGTTTTTTTAACATTACAGCATGTAAACATGTTCTAGTAGAAACACAAAATACAAGTATGAACCTGAAAATGAGCATAATATGGGACCTTTAATAACGTTTTTTTTTTTTGTTTTATTTTGAAAGGTATTACCGGAACACCCTCTGCTGGTCTTGTTATAATAAACATGACATCAAAGTTTAGCTTGACACTTCCACAGGTCGCTTTCAGGTTGGTACCTCCTCATTAAATCAGCTTACAAACATGTCAAAGCTCAACTGTTCAACTTTGGTATCAGTTATTTCATGTCTTAACTGTCTAAAGTAACGTTAATTACCTGTTTGTCGAGTTTGTGTGTAAAGTTATATTGTTTTCTCTGCGTGTCATGTCATGCAAAAGTCTGGTTGTGTATCCAGCCAGCTAGTTAGACTCTTCTGAACATGTCAGTCTGCAGGTTTTTAGACTGCTTAGTGATGAAGAGCTGAAGCTTCAGGAAGCTTTCCAGCAAAATGGTTCAGAAAAGGCTTCATTTCTTCTTCTGCTTCATGTGCACAACAAAACCACCTGTTGGTCAAAGAGTGTAAAACAGGCAGATATGATCTTAACCATGTGATAAGATAAGATATTCCTTTATTAGTCCCACAGAGGGGACATGTGCAGTGTACAGCAGCAAAGGAGATAGTGCAAAAAAACCCAGGATGCATCAGCTAACACAGTAAAAAGAAAGAGCTAAACAAAGTGTAACAAAATATGAACCATTTAAATAGAAGGAAATATAAAAATAGGAGCAGTATATACAGTATTGACAATAAACAGATTATTAACAAAATTGCACAAGTGGAAAATGATTTTGCAAAATGATATTTCACTACAATACTTACTTTTTGAAATAATTCATTCTCTTTAAAACATGATTTACAATGAGTCATATCATTTTTAAACTCCTATAAACACATTTTATTCCTTACTTTTGGAACAATACTGTCAGGTTTTGCTGTTACATATGAAGTAGTACCTGTAGAAATATTTTATTTCTATATAAGATCAGATATTCCTTTAGTAGTCCTGCAGTGGGGACATTTGCAGTGTACAGCAGCAAAGGGGATAGTGCAAAAAAAAAGAGCTAAACAAAGTGTAACAAAATATTATATATAATATTGACAATTGACAGACTATTAACAAAATTGCACAAGTGGAAAATGATATTGCACAGTGAGAATGAAATTAAATTCCACCTGAAAATATCAGGTTATTGTCAGTTTTTGGTGTGTAAGTGTAAGTGGTCTACTGGGACCACAGATCTGAGATATACTGTATTTTGTGCCAGTGAAGGCAGTTATATATAATATAATGTCTATTTTCTAGTAAGTATATTATGAGTATATAACATACATGTATAATAAACTGTAATTGTTTTGTGACTAATGCACCTTATGTGTGTAAACCAATCCTTTGGTCAATAATTGTATTGTATTGTAGTGTAATATAATATAATAATGGTAGGAGGGGTAATATTGGTGTTCTGTGTCACTTCTTAAAAGTGGCATTGGTTTAACCAGTGAAATCTGAACCACTTCCTGAACCAGTCACGTGGTATGGCCAGGCAGCGAGGCTTTGGACGTCATCAATGACGTCATTGGTCTAAAACGATACAAACCTCGATATGCGCATCGCGGAAAACTTCCTGGATTACTCGACACACGCTCCGAAGCCTCGGCACAGCACGTAACATCACTAACTTCATTGAGATGAGGGTTTCTGGTGCATTTGTGCTTCACCTTGCAGCATTTAATGTCATGTTCAAACCACCAGTGTAGTAGGCTTTGGCCCCCGTCTAATGCCTGGACTATGTGGCTTTCTGGGGGGGGGGGGTCTGAGAAACAGACTGTGACAGAAAATAGAAAATGCATTCAGTTGAAAATGCATCATTGTTTACAGGAAGCTGTTGCAGGTTATCTATGTCGCAATCATTGGCTGCATGACTGCAACCCTCATGTTTACACTTAAAGCCCCCCCCCCCCCTCCCTCCAGTGTATTTTCTATGATATTTTTTATATTTATTTGAGTCATTTCTTGACTCCTGACATTTTTTGATTTATAATTTTGTGTTCAAAGTTAAAAAAAAAAAAAAGAAGGTTGTTGGTAAAATGGGAATCTGACATATGACTATAGTAGAAGCTGCAGGTCAAAGGTCATCCTCCAAGCTGCAGGCTCACCCAAGCTTTTTTGCGTTTGAGCCGCAAACCTGTTTATCTTTAAGTTTGTCTTTCTAGTTAGTTAGGTGTAGTTAGCGAGACCAACTTGTTGCATTAGCTACTAATTTTATTACCTCCGCCAGGGCCGAAGGGCTAGGAAGGAGGTTATGTTTTCACCGGCGTTGGTTTGTTTGTTGGTTTGTTGGTTTGTCCGTTTACAGGATTACTCCAAAAGTCCAAGATGGATTTGAATGAAATGTTTTGGAGGGGTAGGGTGTGGCACAATGAACAATCTATTAGATTTTGGTGGCGATCCAGATCATGACCCGGCTTCTGGAATTTTTTTTAATAACTCCGCTCAGCCTGTGCATAAACGCCACAGGCTTTAGGACAATGCGCAGTGTAACTGATGACGCGTCACCCAGCCTCTTTCCTTCTGCCTGCAGAGAGAGGGACAGAGAGAGCGAGCGGGAAATGGAGGGAGGGGAGGGGGACACCTGTAGATTTGCGGCGTTTTTTCACATTAAACTCAGTGAAATTACAGTTGAGTTTGACCAAAGAGTAACGACGACGGTTTGGGTGAGTTTAACTTTGTTTCTGTCCAGTTTGAATGAAGTGTTTTACGATGCTCCGCTACGTACAGCTGATCTCAACATAAACACAAATACACGTGGATGATGGCGCAAGCTGAACGGAGAAGAGAGGGGGGGGGGGCAATCGTACTCGGGCAGCTTGACGGACGTCTGCGCTCTCTGAGTGCAATGGCATTTGTGTATGCGGTGAACAGGTGAAATCAACGCAGTAGATTACACAAAATCCTACCTACATCACAATTAGCATAACACATAAATAATAGATAAAAAAGACCAGGAGTTGCTGGATAAAACACATCAGGTAACGTTTCATTTGTGCGTGGTCATAGCAACTTTAGGTTTAAGCTCCAGAATCATCCCAGAGTTGGTAAAAAAAAAAGAAAGCTGGACAGTACATGTTGAAGAGTTATTATCAAAAGGTGTAAAAAGGGAGCACGGACACACTGGTGATGAAAGAGATGCATATTGATGATCACTTTTTAAATCTTCTTAAAGTTGACCGAGAAAACTAACGTGAAACTGAAATCTATCTCAACCTGAGAAACTCTTCTCCCCTCAGCTTTGAAGATGAGTTCCAGAGTGTCAGGTGATCCGGAGGAAGAGGATGAAGAAGAAGAAGACGAAGAAGAAGAAGGGAGCGTCAACCCGACAGAGGTGAAAATGAGTCAGATGGTGATGCCCTGTCACAGCAACCATCGACAGGAGCTGAGCGTGGGACAGCTGCTCAAGTGGATGGACTCCAGTGCCTGCCTCTCTGGTGAGATCTGTGTGTGCGTGTGTGATTCAGTAGTCATGTGGTGTGTGTTGAAATGATTTCACTTGTGAGTTTCCGCAGTCTGTTGTAATCACTGAGTAGCCAGACAGGACATGCTGACATGTGTCTGTTTCATATGGGCAGCTGAGAGGCATGCTGGGTGTCCCTGCGTCACTGCCTCCATGGACGACATCCACTTTGAACACACCATCAGGTAACAGGAAGTGTGTGCACAGAGGCGTGTGTGTGTGTGTGTGTGTGCGTCACTAAATAACTCTGGATTCGGCTATTAGTGCGTTTTACAACTTTTGAAATCTAATGATTTAAATAAGGGCTATTAGAGTGTTCGTACTGGGGAGTTTATTTACCTAAAAAAAAATTATCCCCTGAGTTACAGACGTCTCTTTCCCAATGTAAGTCTGTGAAAAGCCTTTTTGGGCCCAATGGTATCACGTGACGGACACAGAAGTTGCAGTACTGCCATTTGACCACTACGAAAGTCGGGATCAACATCCGGCGCTTGCGGTATTGCAGTGAAAAATCCCCCTGTTTCCCAAAAAGCATTTTCCCCATAGACCATTATTGTGAAAGAGAGGTCTGTAAACTGTTAACAGGACACCTCCACCTGCAGACAAGGATGATTATGACTCTTTCTAGAATTAATTTTTGATCCATGGAGGTTTTACATTTGCAAAACTTTCCTCAATCTGAGAAATGTGATTTAAACATCTGTGACGTCATCACGATGTGAAGTCTGTGGTAACTTGGGAGAGTTCAGAGCGGGAGAAACACTACTGCGTGTATTCAGTGTGCCGCATACCCCGGGAGTAAACCTGGAAGCTACAAAACCTTTTTTGACGTATGCGCCAGGCGAGCAATTCTCATTGGACTGAATGGGCGCCATCTAGTAGGTCTGGTATCCAGTTCTTATTATACATCCATGTTTTATATACAGTATGTACTCATTCATCCTTTCTGTCTCTCTGTTCAGCGTTGGTCAGGTGGTGAACATCAAGGCAAAGGTCAACAGAGCCTTTAACACCAGCATGGAGGTCAGATTTACGTTGTGTTCTCACTTATGTTTTACACTCCAGCATTTTATACAAAGACACCGACTCATTCTTTGTGTCTTTACATTCATACTAGGGCTGTCAATTGATTAAAATATTTTAATTAATCTCATGATAGTTAACCGTTATTAATCACACATTTTTTTATCTGTTCAAAATGTACCTTAAAGGGAGATTTGTCAAGTATTTAATACTCTTATCAACATGGGAGTGGGCAAATATGCTGCTTTATGCAAATGTATGTATATATTTATTATTGGAAATCAATTAACAACACAAAACATTTACAAATATTGATCCAGAAACCCTCACAGGTTCTGCATTTAGCATAAAACAATATGCTCAAATCATAACATGTCAAACTGCAGCCCAACAGGCAACAACAGCTGTCAGTGTGTCAGTGTGCTGACTTGACTATGACTTGCCCCAAACTGCATGTGATTATCATAAAGTGGGCATCTCTGTAAAGGGGAGACTCGTGGGTACCCAGAGAACCCATTTACATTCATATATCTGGAGGTCAGAGGTCAAGGGACGCTTTTGAAAATGGCTATGCCAGTTTTTCCTCGCTAAAATTTAGCCAACTTTGGCGCGTTATTTAGCCTCCTTCACGACATGGTAGCACGACATGGTTGCGTTAACGCGTTATTATCGCGTTAACTTTGACAGCCCTAATTCATACCACTATACCCTGCTCAAGATTTGGTGGAGACCAAAAACAGAGCTAAAAGAGGGTGAATGTTGGCCTCCAAATCGCTCCGTAACAGCTGGATGTGTAAATAAACAACTTTAGCTAACAAGGTGGCCATATCACCTTAAAAGGTAATGATACGCCAATGTTCATAACCTGTTTCCGCTGCCCACAAGTGGTAAAAAAAAAAAATCAGTTATTGTAGTTTGAAGAGCTTGAAGACCTCAGTGAGCTTTTGAGCCAAAGTGAAATCCCTGCTGGCAGCTTTAAATCTTGTTATTTATTGTTGTTTGCTGAATACATCATATCATATAATCTATGGTCAAAGCATAAGAGTTTGACCGTAGATTGTCCCTGATATATTCCATCCCAGGTGGGCATACAGGTGATCTGTGAGGACCTGTTCTCTGATCGCCACTGGAGGGTTTGTCACGCCTACGCCACCTTTGTTACCCAGCGCACCAACACAGGAAAAAAGGTAAGGGGTGTGTTGATTTATTTTTTGCTGTTGAACAGTCTGCTTTTGTATGTGTGTGTGTGTGTGTGTGTGTAGGTTTTGTTAAAGGCTTCCTGACACTAAGAAGACACACTTACTGACGTTTACTCACAGGTGACCCTGAAGCCTGTTGTACCTCACACTGAGAAAGAGCAGGTTGAATACAGCGTGGCCGCTGAGAGACGGAGGGTCAGGATGTTACACGATGACATCGTCAAAGACCTGCTCTCTCATGGGTCCATCCTGCAGGGTAGGTGTGATGCACGCTGCTGCAAATGTATAGATAACACCAACCATATCCTTTAAAACCAAGCATTAACTTTCTAATTTGTGTGTGTGTGTCAGCTGACAACTCAGCAGTAAGCAAAGCGGTGGCAGCAGAGAAGACCAAGGTGGAGAGTGTTGAACTGGTTCTACCACCACATGCTAACCATCAGGTTATTTATTTATGTATCTATAAACTTGCCTGTTTATCTCCAGTTATGTTCTGATTTGAGAGTATATGGTGATTAGTATCATTTTTGTACTGCTATAGAATTTTGGTATGGCAACATACTGTATATAAAAAGCCATCACAAATTCCGGTTTTAATGAATTGAAAGGCTTTTCGTTCATTCCGTCAGTGTTGTGCCATCGTAGTCTTTAGGGGTGAGATGACTGGATCATCATTTCCGTTTATCTAAATACCAGGTGAATACATTTGGAGGACAGATCATGGCCTGGATGGTGAATGTAGCTAATATTGCTGCCAGGTACAGTCACACGCACACACACACACACACACACACACACACACACACACACACACACATACACACACCCATTTGAAGTGCTTTATTTGATTGCACCAGGGTTACAGGTGTAATGTTCTCTTGTTGTATAATCTCTCTACTCAGTCGTCTGTGTCAGGCCCACCCGACTCTGCGAACCATCGACATGTTCACCTTCAGAGGACCTTCTCAGGTTGGAGACAGACTGCTGCTGAAGGCCATAGTCAACAACGCCTTCAAAAACAGGTATCAGTGTGTCCAGAATCACACATAAAGATACAGAAGACAAGATCAGATCAGATAAGATCTGACTGATGTTGTGTGGAGAAAACGGGTCACGATAACGGCTCGGTGTTAAAAAAAAAAAAGTAAGAATAGGTACGTACGTAGGACTTGAAGAGTGATTCTGTGTGTGCTGCAGCATGGAGGTGGGGGTGCGAGCTGAAGCCTACCATGAGGAAGGGCCTAACCGACACATAAACTCTGCCTTCATGACCTTCGAGGTGCTCGACGACCACAGGAAGCCGTGCACGTTACCATGGATACGACCAGAACCCTTGGTGAGTCAGCCAACAGAATGAACTACTCATGAAGAACGCATTAACCCTCTGAAAAATATAATATAATATAATATAATATAAAATAAAATAATATAATATAAAATAAAATAATATAATATAATAATATTTGTATATAATATAAAAAAATAAAAAAACAGACTCATATTTTTCCAATCATATTAATTTGTCTAAGATACTGAAATAGTAATCTATAACACTCATTTAGTGAGTTCTTTTGTAGAATATCTATTAACTCTCTGAGACCCACAATAGACCAGTTTTTGTCTTTTTAGGGTGGTACAGGGGGTCTTTAGGGGGAGATAGCAGGTCACTAGTTCTAGGTCTCTAGTTTGTAGCTGTAAAGTTTCATGAGGCTGTGAATATCCTAGAGGTCACCACAGGTCATTTTACAGAGTGAGGTCAAATTTCAATCATTTCTTTGGTTTTCTTTATCTCTTGTGAGTCCCCCAACTTCCGACCACTGTCCCTAAACGGGACAAGAGGAAGTAGAAGATGGGTAGCTGAATTGAGGTGTTTAATTGGATTGAATTTCTCTCTGTCTGTGTCTTCGTCTGTCTCTCTCTGTGTGTCTTTCACTTCCAGGAAGGGGGGAGGAGGTTTCAAGAGGCCATAGCCAGGAAGAAGATCAGATTGGACAGGTAACGGTCTACTCCTGTGAAGAGCACGTACTTTCTTAGCTTTCAAATCCACGTTCTGTGTGTCAGAAGTGATACGGTTTGTATGATATTTTCAGTTAACTCACTGTAAACATGGTCTACGGGGCCACTAGAGGTCAAAACCGCCAGAGGATACCTCAGTATCAAACTCTGAGCCCATGGTAAACAGTGTTTCAGTAGTTTAAGTAAACAGATGCATCACCCAGTCATTGTCGAAATGCTTCTAACTGCGCTCCCTTTTTGTTGTTTCAGAAAGTACATCATTTCCCACAAGCAGGGCGAAGTCCCTCTGTCTGTACCCTGGGACCCCAGGAACCAGGTGAGGAGTCACTCAGGACTAGTAACGATGACATGTGCTGTGATCAAGAACACATTACTATATACTCCACATGGAGAGGAATGGATGCACAGAGAGAGCACGCATACGGTTACTGGCTGAACTTATAGATCTTTGGCACAGCTTTGATTATTGACTTGCACGACTACACCAACTGGTTAACAATGTCACTCATGTTGGGTCACTACTATGGCACTAGGCATTTGATGGATTTCAGTTCATTTACAGTCTAAAAATAAGCTTGAAGGCACATTTATGGAGATCATTTATCTAAGTGAACATTGCTTTTTCCGCTTTTCTAAGCAATTGTATCGTTTCATTTCATGTATGTTGAAATACTATCAGACTTATTGGAAAAATCTGCTCTTCGTTATACTTTGGCAGCACTAAAACCAGACATTATGTTGACTGTGATGGATGAACTATTCAGAAAGGTTTTTTCATGCTGTACTGAAATTAATGAAACTGAGGAACAGAATCTAAAAAAATGTGTCAAAGTTTGGAAAATGAAATAGCAGTAATATATTTAATTGGTGAAACAAAGATACATATTCATTCGCTACCAAGTAGGGCTGCATCGAAAGTCTTTTTCTTTACATTTGAAGCTTCTATTGGGGTTTTCGAATGAAGCTTATTATGTCTGTTGTCATATTTTACGACGTCATCACACTAAAAAATAAATTCTTTGAAAAAAGTCCAAGGTGATGTCTTTAAATCTTGTCTCTGCAATGGTAACAGAAAAAATAGCTGCACAGCATTCAAATGTTGATTTAGATTTTGAGTGTCAAAGTTGTAAATGAGGCTAACTATTTGGTGCAGCCCTACTAAGCTAATATGTCAAATTGGGGTGATGCTTTTTGTAGGATGTAATAGGAGAATTTTATGATTTTTACGAGGCGGTTGTCTGAACTATGGAGGACGGAACCTGCCAAAATCCTAAATAAATGAATAAATAAATGACTCAATAAATAAATAAATATGTCATTAAATGTAGCCATTAACTAATTGATAAAATGTGACATTTGATATTTCTATTTTAAGTTGCTTCTTTATTTGTTTATCTTTGTATTAATTCGGTTTTTTATTTACTCTTCTGTTTAATTTCCCCTTTTATTTATTTGTATTTTAATTTTTTATCAAATTTTTGTATTTATTTTTTAGGAATTAATTTATTTTTTATTTATATATTATATTATTTAAAAATAAATGAATAAATAAAAAATAAATGCAAAAATAAATAAATACATTAAAAATAAAATAAACAGAAGAGTAAATTAATAAGGGAATTAATACAAAGATAAACAAATAAAGAAGCAACTTAAAACAGAAATATCAATTTATGTCACATTTGATCAATCAATTAATGGCTACATTTATTTTTAATATTATTTTTGCTACATTTAATGACATTTATTTATTTATTGAGTCATTTTTTTATTATTTTATTTTATTATTTATTTATTTATTCATTCATTTGGGATTTTAGCAGGTTCCCTCCTCCATACAGAACAGGAGGAGTAGCATCAGGGCCCAGTATTGACATAGTACCTTCTGCTCCGTGTGCATGCTTACGTGTTTGTTTGCTAATGCATACATTATGTATGTTGCATGTGTTTTTGTGTTTCCAGGTGTATCTGAGCTATAACAATGTTTCAGCTCTGAAGATGTTGGCTGCTAGAAACAACTGGCGCCTCAGCTCTGAGAAAGACAAGGTACTGTATCTGCTGGGAGTGTTTGTGTTCTACGAATGAGAGTATTTTTATCCCCATGAAGGAGCTAGATGTTTCATGTGATTATTTGTTCCCAGGTGCGTCTGTACACCCTGGAGCAGAAGTCCATGTTGAGTATTCGGGTGGAGTCGGAGGTGGATGTTCCCGCTCTCACAGCCTTTTGTCTGCTGGCTGAGCTGAGCAACAGGGCGAGCTGGGACACACATTATCAGTAATACTTTACTTTTAGGAAAGAAATTCAATAAATCTTTTCCCAAAATGTGGTACTATTCCTTTCACAATATAGTCAATACTATTTCACTTTATTTCAAATAAGCTATATTTCTATCAACATCCTCATCAGTGGTATCTCTCTGTGTCCTCTCCTAAATCAGGGAATGTGAGCTGATTCACCAGGTGGACGATGATGACTTCCTGTATCGAGTGGTGACCCCAGCAGTGGGTCAAGGTGGAGTAGGTTCCCCAACGTCAGCCCAGCAGTGTGAAGGGATTCTACAGGACTTCATCTTGTTGGCTTCCAATAGGAAGCCATGTGGCAGCGGGTCAGTAACGATGGTGTCTAAATGGTAACCCACAAGTTGCGAAAAACTCTCGCGAATCCCGCTGCTCGACAACCTATCCTAACCTCAACCATTGGAGGTCAATGCCTAACCTTAACTATTGGAGGTCAATGCCTAACCTCAACCACTGGAGGTCAATGCATAACCTTAACCATTGGAGGTCAATGCCTAACCTTAATCATTGGAGGTTAATGTCTAACCTTAACCATTGGAAGGCAATGCCTAAGCTTAACCATTGGAGGTCAATGCCTAACTTAAACCATTCCAGGATTGGAGGTCAATGCCTAACTCTAACCATTGGAGGTCAATGCCTAACCTCAACCATCTCGCAGGAGATTCACAACTTGTGGGTTACCTTCTAAACACGGCCGTCAGTAGAATGACTGTCTGGAAGGTCTAAATGACAGGTCAAAGGTCATACACCTCTATCCTCCAGGATTTACTGGTCGATTCCTGTTTTTTTTTTTCTCCTCAGAGATCCGTACATCATCGCACTGCGCTCAGTGTCCCTGCCCACTCACCCTCCCACCGAGGGATACAACAGAGGAGAGGTTCTGTGTGCTGGATTTACCATACTGGAGACCAAAAACAACACATCAGTGGTGAGACAATATTTTAGCTGATTAAACTGCTGTATATTTACATATAGTCTTAACAAACTTCTCTATTATTTGGATCTTTTTTTCAGATCAGTTACTATAACCAGACGTCTCCAGAGGTTCTTCCCTACATCTCCACAGATATCGCCGGCCTCTCCTCCACTTTCTACCACAACTTCTGCTCCTTCAGCAAATACCTGACCAGGAAAAGACTGCAGTCCACCTCTGAGGTGCAAACCAGCCAATATCAGGCCACGAACACAGACAGCCCCACCTGTGATACTGAAGGTGATAATCTGTCAGTGGCCCTCCACAGCACACAGCTGTAGACAGTCAGTGGTACTTTACAGGCCAGTTTACATCCAAAGTGTAGAGTGAGATCAAGCCTTTGGTTGTTTTTTTTTACAATATGGTACTATTAACACTGTCACAGTGAACAAAAAGTTATATTTACATGAAAAGTAAACGTTGCTGTTGTTTTTTTAAACAAAGATATTATAATAGAAACTCTGAAGGTTACAATACAAGTGAGTAAAGAACAAATGTTGCCTTAGATACTTGAATGCTCACTCTAATATTCAACCAGAGTCTGATGTAAAACATAGACCTGATTTCAAAATAAAGGCTCATTCGATATTAATTATTGTGTTTTGACAAAAATGAAACATTGTAATCAGTGTCACCAATGGTCAGATAATACTTTTTTATGTTTACAAATCTAAGGCAAGTGTTCATTGAATTATAAATCTAACCAGATGTGGGGTTTATAGGAAAATGCAGTGATTTTTGTGAAACACTAACAGTAGTATTAAGTGGTGATGGAATTGTCTCCTTTTACTGACTACTAGCACAAGGTAACACTGATGTTTAATAAATTCTTTTGTAGGACTTTTAATAAAGATGTTTTAACAGAATACATTTGCTGTTTCCTTCCAATCAGAACTCAACAGTAAAATACACAATGTATTATAATTAAATGACTGCGTTATGCCACTTAATCAGTCAGTTTGATGGTAACATTATCTTCTAACAAGTTTGCATGATTTACATAACAAGTTAAAACTATATAAAAAAAAAGTCATATACTATGTCGAAATATTTTATGAAAAAAAGTCATAGTATATGATGATTGATGGAAAACTGATGAACTGATTTTTGTACCAGCACAGATTTTGTTTCATTACTTTCTTTACAGCATATTATTCCATCCCGTTCTCATTCCCGAGGCTTAAAAGTCATATTATAGTATGTCGAAAAAAATGGTGTGTTATAATAGCCTCAGCTTTGAGGATGAAAACGTGTGAAAGAAAGAAAGAACTGTTAAGTAAACAAGCCCTCATTATCAATGTACACTAGTAAAGCACAAAAACTCAATGAAGTACATTTTCAGAATCAGTATTTTTATTGAGTTTTGTGGTTTCAGTCTGTTGAATTCATCCAGACAATGTAACATGTTGAGAACCGGGGCACTGACTGTTTGAAAGGAGGATTATCTGTTGGTTTGGTTTAAATCCAAAACACACACACATACAAACATACTTGACTGATGAGTCATTGTTCACACACGCACGCCCTCAGACACACAAACACACACAGGAGGTACTGCATGTAGTCCTACACCGCCCCGTGCAGGTACAAGGCCAGGAACTTGCTGAACGCTTCAGGCTTGTATCCTGCCAGACCAGCTGGTACCTGCAGGGAGACACACAGCAACCAATCAGAATCACTCAACGTTCCCTTCATTTTCTCTGTCTTCCTGTCTCAGTTATTAGAACATACACATTCAGTGTACTCATGGACACGAGATACATTGAATGAAAGACGTTATAGTATGTATAAAAAACGCCATAGTGTAGTATGTCGAAAAAAAGTGATAGTATAATATGTCGAAGAATAAGTCATAGTATAGAATAGTATAGTATAGTCACAGTATAGTATATCTAAAAGAAAAAAAGAAAAAGTCAGTATGTAATGTCTAAAAAAAAAGAAAAAGAAAAAGTCATAGTAAAGTATGTCTAAAAAAAAAGAAAAAAAGTCATAGTATAGTTTGTCTAAAAAAAAAAAAATTCATAGTATAGTGTCTAAAAAAAAAAAAAAAATTCATAGTATAGTGTCTAAAAAAAAAAAAAAAAAAGTCATAGTATAGTATGTCTAAAAAAAAAAAAAAAAAAAAAAGTCATGGTATAGTGTATCTAAAAAAAAGTCATAGTATAGTATGTATATAAAAAAAAAAAAAAAAAATCAAAGTATAGTATGTCTAAAAAAAAAGAAAAAAAGTCATAGTATAGTATGTCTAAAAAAAAAAAAAAAAAAAAAAAAAGTCATGGTATAGTATGTCTAAAAAAAAAAAAAAAAAAAAAAAGTCATGGTATAGTGTATCTAAAAAAAAGTCATAGTATAGTATGTATATATATAAAAAAAAAAATCAAAGTATAGTATGTCTAAAAAAAAAAAAAAAAGTCATAGTATAGTATGTTGAAAAATGTTATGATAAAAAAAGTCATAGTATAGTATGTCAAAATAAAAGTCATAGTATGTCGAAAAATAAGTCCTAGTCTATTACAGTGGTTCTCAACCAGGGGTCCACTATCGAAGTGAGGCCAATCTGATAAACAGTCATAAGAGTGATCATGGGTTATCTCCTGAACTGCAGCTGGAAACTGTAGATTTCTCCTCTTAATCATCTCTAACAACCAAAATCTTTTCAGATGCAGTTCCCTGAAGTGAAATCTTACCAAATGGGGGTCTGTGACATAATGTGCCTGCCAAGCTTCCTCGCTCTACTGCCTGTTCTCTAATCATACAAGAGGGTGACAGATTGCACACCACCCACTAAATGACTAGTAATGTTTGAGTTAAGGTTCTGATTTCCAACAGTCTTGATGACAGAACATGGCTCTAAGTCACAATTACGAACAGACAGGATGATTATGGTCATCGTACCTTCACTTGCTTCTTCTTGATGAGTGGTCGGACTTTTGCAAAATCATAGAGCTCGACATCTTCATCCAACCACACCTGCAAGGAGCAGACAGCATTTCAGAAAGCCAGCAAACTCGTTTTACTTTGAAAGTGAATTCTGATTGATGGAAAACTGATGAACTGATTTTTGTATCAGCACAGATTTTGTTTCATTACTTTCTTTACAGCATATTATTCCCTCCCGTTCTCATTCCCGAGGCTTTGTCGCGGCATAAGTCACCCTTTAGCGCCGGTATGAAACGCACCGGGTGTTCCATTAACTATAATGTAAACTCGTCCGCGGCAACAGTAAATGAGAAAGTGCGTTTGGAGTGTGGTGACGTAGTTTAAAGAGCGAAAAGAGACGGGCAGGCAGGAGGGGAGTCCAACATTAGTCCAACAACCACAAGACTTTCATCCAGGATACCGCTGTTGTTCGTGTCCCCGTGTTCACAACGTTCAGTGTCGTTATCACTGTACAAACGTAGTAGTTTTAACCCCAACCATATAGTTCTTTCCAAAACCTAACTATAGTGGGTTTGATGCCGAAAAGGGCGTGACGAAGCGGCGGTATGTGATGAGTTGGGATGAGAACGTCTTGATTATATGGTCCTAAAATAAAAGCAACTAGTAGTGAGGTGCAAAAAAAAAAAACAGTCCCAATATCCTCATAAAGTCCTGATCTCTGTGTAACCAGACGGAATACTTATTTAAATATGAACATATATACTCCACTGGAAAGCTTGTGAATCGTCACCACAGTCACCACCTGTAAACTAAAGGCCCTGAACACACCTGACCAATGTCAGGGCCGCCGTTCAGCCAATATCGGGGCCGCCGGTCGGCCAAAGTCGGGGCCGCCGGGTCAGCCAATGTCGGGGCCGCCTGTGAGTGTCTGTGGCCCTAGTTTTTGCGGAGCAACCCGCATCGTTGGGTACCAGTCTGAGGTTTTTCAGACGATCCAGCATGTTGTGTCTGCGGCGGAGCCCGTCTGTGAGAGAAATCACTCTGACTGGCTGTTCAGCTTAAACGAATCAGTGCACGAGAAGAGAAACGGACGTGAGGAAAGCGAGCCGACAAGTAAAGTCAAGAGGAAAAACACAGAGGGCTCTCCTCCTTTTTCATCTCCATCTATTCTGATCCTTCGAATACTGGAATGAAGCTGAGTGGTGGGTGAGAGTGGTGTGAAAATGGTCAACGTTTTGTTTCATGTACGTATCATAACGACGGCTTTCATATCCGCCGTCCTCGGTCTTCCGGTTTCCCTTTTTGAATGACGAATACGGACTACCGCCGCCTGCTGGTGTGGAGAGTTATTTCCTCTCACGCAGGAGCTGAACGTACGTGCTAACTGGCCGTCGGCTGTCGTCTTTGCGGTGTGTTCGAATGCAACTTTTTGGCTATCGGTAGGACAGAAATGACGCACCTGGTTCTTGATGCCGTCGTCTCCTCGGAGATCTGTTGTGTTGAGCTGGAAAACCATAAACTGGAAGATCCTCCCGTTGGTCCCCACTGCCTGCACTGTTATGGGACGCTCTAATAGATGCTGAGGCTGCGTCTGACACACACACACACACACAGTGTAAGAGGTAGAAAGAGAGAGACAGAGAGAAGGATAATTGTGGATCAGCAACTAATACAGTAATACAATATGCCCACCGACTACATTCACAGATCAGCTGTGTACGGTGACTCCCTGTTAAAGGTGATGTGTATATCCTCACCCCATACAGTCTGTGTGCACGGACCAGAGCGTTTCCAAAGGTGAACATGAACATCTTGGCTCTGAACTGCTCTGGCCGGAGCTTACAGACGACATCGGCTCCCTCCAGGAAGTGAAGCGTGTGGGCATGAGGATAAGGGTAGTCGTCCCGGAAACCTGATTGGATAACAGAGACGTCATTTAATTTAATAAGGCCTGAGCACTAGGGATGAGTATCGATACTACTACTACTACTACTCTTTGATACTCATCGGTTCTTTTTCATTACTGAATAATTGCTTTCTGATATATTATGTAAAAATAATATTTTTAAATAGGGCTTTCAAATGATTCAAATAGTTGATCGCGATTAATCCCAAACTAATCACACATTTTTTATCTGTTCAAAATGTACCTTAAAGGGAAATTTGTCAAGTATTTAATACTCTTATCAACATGGTAGTGGACAAATATGCTGCATTATGCAAACGTATGTATATAATTATTATTGGAAATCAATTTCCAACACAAAACAATGACAACTATTGTCCAGAAACCCTCACGGGTACTGCATTTAGCATACAAAATATGCTCAGATCATAACATGGCAAACTGCAGCCCAACAGGCAACAACAGCTGTCAGTGTGTCAGTGTGCTGACTTGACTATGACTTGCCCCAAACTGCATGTGATTATCATAAAGTTGGCATGTCTGTAAAGGGGAGACTCGTGGGTACCCATAGAACCCATTTACATTCACTGATCTGGAGGTCAGAGGTCAAGGGACCCCTTTGAAAATGGCCGTGACAGTTTTTCCTCACCAAAATTTGGCGCGTTATTTAACAAGCTAGTATGACACGGTTGGTACCGATGGATTCATCAGGTTTTCTAGCTTTGTATGACGTGATATCGTCACTTTAGCTTTAAAACTGAGTCCTAGCGAGCACGTTGAAACCCATCAAGTCTCTCTTCAAGAAGACCTGTTCGTTTCCATTATTGCAATATCATAAGTTAAGTATAACATTTTAAACATTGACTGTTTCTAAACTTTCACAGATGTTTGTCTTGTTTTTAAAGTTCTAGATGGGCTCAAAACTGCTTTTCTGTGTGCCGTCTCGTGGACTGTCCTGTGAGGTGTTCTGTGATTGTAAAGTTTGTTTTTGTAAGTACCTGCCTCAGGACTTACGGATGAAATTTAGCTACTGTGCTAATTCCGGCATATTTACATTGATGTGTATTGCTGATATGTTGATTAATGTGCACTGTACTAATTCAATAAAAAAACTTCTTACAGTGACAAATGTAATTGTTGTAGTTCTCTTCACTTCATCTGGTTTATTTCAATGTCTCCGCCGCCGCCGCTGCCGCCGCCGCCGATCAGATATCGGTGACAATGAGGCCGATCTATTAAATTCAGTTCTATGTTTATATACTATATACATTAAGTACTGGCTTTTTAATTCCTGTTTAGGTTTTGAGCAATTTATTGCTGCATCAAAAAGTTTCCACACCAGAATTGTAATTCCTGTTAATTTTGAAGATTTGTTTTAACAAGTTGCTGGTGAACGATTTATTGTTTTATATATGTTTTACTATCGGACCATGGCTGTGACTGGGAGTCTTCTCACCTGAGCAGTTCACCTCCTCCTTGTACACTTGGACTTTCTGCATGTCGATGGTGGGCGAGACAGGATAGAAGCTTTCCAGGGCATGATCTGCCGTGTCGCCCACTTCCTGTCTCCCAGAAACCTCTGGGAGAGGATCCATGCAGTTTTGCAGTAAACCATTCTGACCCCTAATCTGGAACAGGTCCTCACCTGGTATTCAAATATAAAATGAAAATAGAAGTCCATTAGAATTAGAGAAGCCCTGAGAGGCAAATGAGGAAAAACAAGTCTGATCTAAATTGTTTTCTCTCCTGCGTTTATGACTAAAAAAAAGTTTTGCCAGGATGATCTTTTACAGTTCCTTAAAAAAAATCAGCTGTGAAACTAGTGGAGAAAAATAGTT